>NC_141147.1:140638719-140968986 GCF_053477565.2 Lygodium microphyllum | reverse complement strand
TCCCATAATCAAGGCTTTATACTCTGCCATATTGTTAGTGAACCCTACCCCGAGATAAACAACTAATTTCATTGTAACTCTACATCGAGGATCTTGAATAATGACTCCAACACTCCCTTTTTTATTAGGGCCCCTGGACGCTCCATCAAAGTATAATGTATATGTCCACAATGGGTTTACACAACCAACCATCAAAAACTCCTATTCATAATTATGATAGTCAAAATTCAACATATTTAGAGGATGAACTGACGGCTCCATCCCACCTTCTTCATTAAACTCAACAAGGATGCTTGTCAAAATTTGTAAACGGTGATGGCAGAAAACTTTGATCTCCCACACAAAGGTACCGTCTTCTTGCTCAATCACTTTGTATCCTTTCGTCCACCAGATAAGCTTCCCCTCATGATATCTTTGCTCTAGATATGGGTGCTCCAAATAAGGGATTAATCGTCCCATCAACCAATTTAAGCTCTCTGCAGATCTCAAATCAGCCCCAACATGGACCTGCAATGCATTTAGCGCATTTGCATACTCAAAAATAATAAGATTTAATCTTATTAAGATTAACCTTATTCTTAAATTCCACTCCCTGTAGATTAGCTCGTAAAGCCGTGGACTTATTTTTACCTATCCTAACTACCTTGTAAGGGCCATCCCATCTAGGTTTTAACTTCCTAGGAAATATCTCCCTATGTGCATCATAGTATAGAACTAATTGTCCTTTCTTACAAGTATATTTCTTTGCTTTTAGATCACGTAGCCACTTCGTCTGATGTTTAGCTACTTCTTGGTGCAATAATAGACTTTGCAATTTGAGCTCATCCAAGTGGGCTAGAGTCATAAAATGCTCGAATAAGGCATCTTCATCACCCAAAGAATGATCGGTTGCGAATCTTATGGTCGGCAATTTTTAAGGGCAAGACACACTCCTCCCCACACGTTTTTGTCTACAAGAGTTTTATCTTCTCATAATGTAGAAATAAACTGATAGGCTTTATCTCTGTTAGTATTCTTCTATATTTTCTATTTCTTTCTATAAGTATTATTCTACATCTTCTATTTCTTCGAACCCCTTCTCTTTCATCTTTTCCTCTCTTTGAATCTCCCTTCACCCTGTTGTCTCTTACCCCCGTGGTAGACTTTCGACACCAAACACGCTGACACCTACTTGAGTCACTTTGAGTAGCGCAGCGGACGCATGGTGAGTCCTAACCCACAAGCTTTAAGTCCCATTAATGCTTGTCTTTCCCAGTTCTTCTGAGATGAGGGCATCTCGAGTTCTCTAAGGGGGAGAGGATGTAATATCCCCCATCGCCACATAGGAAAACCCCCCTCCCTTAATAATTAAAAACCATTTATTTTTTTTTAAATCTCCCTCTCCTTTCATCACAGACAAGAAGAGGGAGTGGCAATGACGTCGACGAGGAGATGGAGTAGGAGATGATGACGAGAGGAGGACAAAGCTCGTCGACATGGAGGGAGCTACTAAAGATGACAATGGCGAAGTGGATTGTATGGCGGCAGCTCCACCCTGGCCACCCACATGGAAGGGAGGGCCTCCATCACACCCCCTCCCATAATATCCCTCCTCTTCCCTATATAGCCCACATTGGAAGGAAGTAGGGAGACTACTTCATTCTCTTCCCCCCCCAAATAATCCCCCCATACCCTTATAGAACCCCCCTTAACTGAAAAAGGGTTTAACCTTCCTGCATGTTGTTGCTGCTGAAATAGAGAGGGAGAGAGAGAGAGAGAGAGAGGGAGAGAGAGATGTTGAGAAATGTGCAATCACATCCAACATAGCCTCTTTGTATGGGACAAACAAGGCAAAGAAACAAACTGCAAATAAAGCCTTACACTAGGTCATGTATGCACGGTTTATTAAAACCACGGTTGTTGAATACCATGGTCCCTTTCCACCTATCTTCACCTACCAATACCACCTACTGTAAGCCTATAAAAAGCGCTCATCCCCACACTCATTCGATCAGTCATTATCAATCAGTTGTACTTGCATTATACTTGGATAATATTAGTTGTTCTTCCGTGTCAATGCTTCTGCCTCATTATGATTGTCTATTTGCTCATCAGTGATCCTCTATAGCATGCATTCTCAGTATTTTAAAATTGTATCAGAGCGTGTTTTAAGTCAGTGAGTCATCAAGCCACTAATTGAGTCATTCTAGTTTGAATTTCTGGCTCCCTCCACTTTTCCATGAATCTCTCCCCTACTTCCATAGCTACCCACCTTCAGTGGAGGGCTTGAATCTCTCAAATCAGGCCATTTTAGCTCGTATTTTCTTCTGGAGAACTCTTCCTTTGCTCTAGGAGCTCCTCCCTATCACTTCAAAGCCCAACATTGTTGCATCTCTGCTCTAGCATTACGCCTGCAACAGCACACTATCCAGATTGCACCTTCTGATGTTTGTACATCAAATTCCACATGTACACGTCGCGATGTTGATGAGCAACATAGGGCTTTGATAGGCTACTTCCTAAGCTTCATTTGTATCAAGAAAATTTTGGAAATGATCAAGTATTCAGCTCACAAGAGGTGAAAATCTAGGCTACCCCCTGAAACCCTAATGCAGACTCCATAGCTATCAAGCTTCAAGCTCTTGTTTTACTTTCTTCTCTCACTCCTATGGCTCAAATCAAGATACTGACTCTCTAATCTACTCTAACACTCAGTCTTCAGCAAGCATTCAAGCCATTTACCAGCAAGGAGAGGAGATCTTAACAAGATTCTCAAGCATTTCAAGAAATAGTGTCCATTGACACTCATCTAGTTCTTTTAGCACTAATGTCAGTTAACACAATCAGCTTTTTCTCTAATCAAAATTGATTTTTTTGCAACTCCAGCATCAAATCAAGGAGGGAAAGACTCAGACTTGCATCAGATCTTGAAGATTCCAACTTCAAGGGCATCATAGTCACTAAATTGCCTAGTATCTCTTGATACTAATCACCTAGTGATTCTTAGCACTTGTGCTCAACTGAAACTGGAATAGTTTGGAGTTGATTTACTGTTGATCTTACAATCTCAAAATGGGCAAGGATTTGTCGACATCTTGATTCAATGATGTTGGATTCCATACATGGCAAACTAGGATCAAATTGATCCTAATGAAGAAAGGCTTGTGGTCAATCACGAGTGGTCAAGAGAAGAAACCAAGGGAAGTTGCACTTTCAGTTGTATGGGATAAAAATGATGATAAGGCTCAAGCTATTATCAAGCTCGAACTTGATGACAGCTACATTCATCATGTTGATAATTGTAAAACCTCTTATGCGACATGGGATTGATTAGAAACCTTATTTAGAGCTCATTCCAAATCCTCAAAATATGGTTTACTAATTGAATTTTTTAGGCTCAACATGCAAAGTAATACCTCACTTGCAACTCATTTGAATTATATGGAAAGCTCGTTGACACAACTTGCAGGAATCAACTTGAAGATGGATGAAGACATTTGCATTGGAGTGCTTATCAAAAGTCTTCCACCTAAATTTGATAATGTGTCTACCACATTAATCAACATACCAAAGCCGCCAAAACTTGTGGACATCAAAGCCTCTCTCTTGGAAGAGGAAAAGAAGATCAAGAACAAAGGAGAAACAAGCATCCCAAGAGGAGACCAACAACTCCTCTATGTGAAAGGAAAGAAGAGCGTAGTCTGTGACTTTTGTAAGAAATCTGGGCATATTGAGAAATTTTGCTATGCTAAGAAAAAGTCTCAAAGAGCATATCTTGCTATAGTCAAAGAAGATGAAGACAACATTGAAAAAGAAGGAGAACAAGAACCCCAAGAACAAAAGGATAAGACTCATCAGTCCCTCTTTTGTAGTTCATTTTTTTATGATAGGGTTTTTTAAAGTTTAACATGTGGACTTGCCTTATGTTCCCACCATAAGCTCCTAAACTCCTCATGTAGCCTCTACACACTACAACCTCTACACACTTAGTGAGGCCTTGTAACAACCTCTAGCATTGTATGGTTGTTTTTGTTTCTTCCATGTCTACACTTAGCAAGGTTCTACTCATGACAGCCTTTGTATACTCAATGTCTTTTATAGTTGTGATTGAGGAGGGGTGTTGAGAAATGTGCAATCACATCCACCATAGCCTCTTTGTATGGGACAAACAAGGCAAAGAAACAAACTGCAAATAAAGCCTTAGAGTAGGTCATGTATGAATGGTTTATTAAAACCACGGTTGTTGAATACCATGGTCCCTTTCCACCTATCTCCACCTACCAATATCACCTACTATAAGCCTATAAAAGGCACTCATCCCCACACTCATTCTATCAATCATTATCAATCAGTTTGTACTTGCATTATGCTTGGATAATATTAGTTGTTCTTCCTTGTCAATGCTTCTACCTCATTATGATTGTCTATTTGCTCATTAGTGATCCTCCATAGCATGCATTCTCAGTATTTTAAAGAGAGAGAGAGAGAGGGGGGAGAGAGAGAGGGAGGGAGGGAGGGGGAGGGAGAGGGAGGGAGAGGGATGTCAAGATTGTGGGAGAGAAGGAAGGAGTCTCACTTGTAGCTTTCTTGCTTGCACAATGGGGGAATACACACAAGGGTGGAGGCTGAAAACAATTTTTCTCTTCTTAGTTATGTAAACCAAAAAGAACTCTCATACATAGAAATAGAAGAACCCTATATCTGGGTCTCAAACCAAAACTCAACTAACTAAGGTGGCATACTAACTGAGCCGCGAACTAGAGTAGATAAGGATAGCTGTCATGTAGCTATTATTCATGGGCGGTGTACCAACCGCGTCTACAACTGACAAGTCGGTGACATAAATGCACAACGGTCACCCTGGCATATCACGAGTGGAGCTCGATATCTCAACACTCCCCCTCGAGCTCAATCCCAATTCCTGCACACCAAGCAGGTCTCTGAACTTGCGCAGCTTCTCTGCGCCCAATGCCTTCGTGAATATGCCAGCTACCTGATCCTCTATGTTGACATAAACTAGATCAATAAGACCTAGTAAAACCCTCTCCCGCACATAGTGATAATGCACCTCAATGTGCTTTGTTCTAGCATGATAGACTGGGTTATTTGCCAAGTGTATACTACTCATGTTGTCATAATAAATGACAACTGGTCCATCTGTAGGCTGATGCATATCATAAAGTAGCTTATGCAACCAAACTACCTCACATGCAGCCATTGCTGCACCCCTGTACTCAGCCTCTGTGCTAGACAAGGCAACTGTAGGCTGTTTCTTGCTGCTCCAAGTGATTGCAGCACTCCCAAAAGAGAACACATATCCACTAGTAGATCGTCTATCAGAAATGCTACCAGCCCAATCAGCATCAGTGTATCCATGCAACTGTATCTGAACCCCAGTCTCATAAAATAGTCCATACTGCAATGTGGACTTCACATACCTGAGTATGCGTCTAGCCATATCCAAATTTCCTTGGAGCCTGCATAAACTAACTTACCAATCCAACAGCATAGCTCAAATCTGGCCTGGTAATAGTCATATAAATCAAGCTTCCTACTATGCGTCTGTACATAGTAGGGTCTTCCAGAAGCTCACTTGCATCTGCGCTCAGCTTCATATTCTGCTCCAAAGGAACTGAAATAGGCTTACAGCCTGTCATCCCATATTTGGACAGCATGTCCAATCCATACTACCTCTGCAAGAGCTGTATCCCACTTGGTGATCTAATCACCTCAATGCCCAAGAAATAGCGTAGCTCTCCCAAATCCTTCATCTCAAACTTCTGCTTCAATAGCATTTTCACATGAAGGATATCTTCATCACTGTCACCTGTCATAATCAAATCATCAACATAAATGACAAGTAGCATAATACCTTTCTCTGTTTTTCTCACATAAAGTGAGAAATCTACCTTGGAAATCTAAAAGCCAATAGTGACAAGATACTGTCCTATCTTGTTAGACCATGCTCTAGGTGCTTGCTTCAAGCCACACAAGGCTTTCTTCAACCTGCAAACAAACTCAGGATGAAGAGCATGCACATAACCTGGTGGCTGCTCCATATATACCTCTTCTTGCAAATCACCATGCAAGAAGGCATTCTTTACATCCATCTAATGTAAAGACCATTCCTTTGATGCAGCCATAGCAATGACTGCTCTTACGGTTGCCATCCTTGCAACTGGACTGAATGTTTCTTCATAGTCAATGCCATATGTTTGTGCATACCCCTTGACTACTAATCTTGCCTTGTATCTGTTCACAGAACCATCTGCATTGTGCTTCACCTTATATACCCACTTACAGCCAATTGCATTCTTACCTTTAGGCAAAGGTACCAATTCCCATGTAGCATTTACTTCCAAGGCATCCATTTCTTCATCCATGGCTTTCTCCCATTTTTCTTTTCCCATGGGTTACTCAAAAGAAGTGGGTTCTGGTTTCTGTATTACTTTGACCATATATGCATAGTGAATGGCTGTAAATCCATCATATTTCAGCCTATCCACAGGATACCTAGCTCTCGTAGACCTGCGCAAAATAGGTTCACTCCCAAGTGCTCTCAAAACATCCCTGGTCTTCCTTACTCCAGGTGTAACAATAGAAGGAATACCCAACTCATCATCAAAGCTCTGTTCTGAGCCACTGGATTCACCATCCACATAAGAGTGACCTGCATTCACATCAAACATGGGCTGATCAACCTTCTCTTTTCCTTTTCGTGATACCTGCATACTGCATTGCTTTGAGAAGATTCTCCTGATCTCAATCTGCCTGTCCATGGCGAAGAATGTAAACCACTGCTAGAGGACGCTCCAGGTCCACTAATATTTTGTGACTGCTGCTGTGAATTCTGTGCAACATTACCATTTTGTGCATCTACATCATCAATCACATTTACTGGTTTATACCAGCTACTCATCTCATCAAAAACAACATCTCTGCTCACTGTAAACTTACGAGTAGAAGGGTTATAGCATCTATACCCTTTTTGCTGCAGAGAGTAACCAATAAAGATGCACTTCTCAGCTTTTGGATCCAACTTGGATCTCAACTCATCTGGCACATGTACATAGGCAATGCAACCAAAAATTTTCAAATGAGAAATATCTGGTTTCCTACCAGTATACCTCTCCTCTGGAGTCATCCCATGTATTGCTGCAGTGGGAGTCCTGTTCATTATGTAGACTGCTGTAGCAACTGCCTTAGCCCAATAAAAATCTGGCAGGTCTTTTTCATTGAGCATGGCACGAGATACCTCTCCAATATGCCTGTTTTTTCTTTCTGCAATTCCATTTTGTTGTGGGGTATGACTACATGAATATTGCTGCTTTATGCCATGCTCCTGCAAGAACCTTGCAAACTCATTTGAGAGGTACTCTCCCCCTCCATCTGACCTTAGGCATTTTATTTGCAGGCCTATTTCTTTTTTAACCATAGCTTTAAGAGTTTTGAAATGCCCAAAAAATTCACTTTTCTTTTTCATAAAATACACCCAAATTTTTCTACTATAGTCATCAATAAAAGTGACAAAATAATGATAGCCTCCAAGAGATGTAGCTTTAGTAGTCCACACATCAAAGTGGATTAATTCCAATGGCTTCTCACTCTCTTGAACATGTCTAGGAAATGGTTTCCTTGCCTGTTTTCCAAATTGGCAGGCTTCACATACCTTATGCATTTCTGCAACCTTGAATTTAGGCAATCCTGCAACAATATTTTGGGCCTACATTGATTTAAGTCGTTGTACATTAACATGACCAATGCGTTTATGCCAGATATCAATATCTGCAACTACACCGGTCCCATGTGCAAACATTGCTGCACTCAATTCAGACATGTCTGCATCCAACATAAACATTCTACCCTTCTTCTTTCCTTTTGCTATCAAGAGACCTTTATTTTTCATATCCTCAATAAAGCATCCATGAGGATTAAATCTGACCTGCAAGCCCTGCTCAACCATTTGACCAACAGAAACCAGATTCTTGGTGATATTTGGGACATGAAATACATCGGACAGGTCCCATCCTGCATAGACAAATGAATTTTTCCAATCTGCACAATAGGATGTGCAATATCATCACCAGTCTCCACAAATCCTGGTTTTTCCATTTTCCTTGCATCCTCCATCCATCCTGCATGACCTGTCATGTGGTTTGATGCACTTGAGTCAACATACCATACATCATTGCTTTCTTCTGCACTTGTCACAGAATTGTTCATGTGCTGCACCATAAACAAATGCTCATTTCTGTCATCACCCTGTCTACTAGAAGATGCATAATTCCCTTGTTGCAGTTTTCCATTCATGATGTCATTCTGCTTTTTATAGCAGTCTTTAGCCATATGACCCATTTTACCACAATAGTAGCATTCAACATTACTGTTTGCATTTTGGCCTCTTTGCCATCCACCACGACCTCTTTGGCTCCCCCTGCCTCTAGAGTTACCACGTCCTCCTCCATAGGACTGGTTTTCTTGAGTTTGCTGCATATTCTGATTTCTACCACGGCCTCCTCTACCTCTACCTCTACCTCTTCTAGCATTTGAGTAGAAGACAGCTTCTTTTGAAGTTCCTCCTGAAGAGGATGCACCACCATTTCTCTGCTCCTCAGAAATTAGAAGAGCAATCAACTCCTCAAAATCAAAAAATCTTTCACGGACGGAAATGGATGTTCGGAATTGTGCATAATCCTTTTCTAGACCATTCAAGGTCACGGAAACTAAATCATCATCTTCCACTGGCGACCCAATGGAAGCAAGTGCATCTGCAATCTTCTTCACCTTCATGTGGTAGTCATTGATGCTCATATTTTCTCTTTGCACATTATGCAACTCTTGCTTGAGCTGCATTTTCCTGGCTTGCGTATTTGTGCTATACATTTTTGACAAAGTATCCCATGCCTCCTTTGGCGTACTTGCATCCTGAATATGCACAATCATAGAGTCTAAAATACTGATAGACAGTCAGTACATAACTTTCCTGGCTCTCTCATGCCATGCTTTAAATGCCTGGATTTGTTGTTGATTGGGAACATCAGGAAGAATTGGTTCTTCTTCATTGCCTGCAACAAATTTCCAATATCCTTTTCCCATAAGGAAATTCGTCATTCTAAACTTCCATGCCTGGAAGTTGTTCTTGTCAAGCTTTTCAGTTACAATCTGTGAAAGAGAATCAGACGCCATTACAGAACACTGCAAAAAATCCTGTCACTGCAAAGAATACAGCTTCACCCTCACAAGGGCAAATCTGCAAAACTGGCGAAAGTGGTATTTGACCACACAGTCACTTCCTAGTGACGATTTTGCATCAACAGGCAACAGGGATGATTCTTAACTCCCAATGTCTATGCGTACAGGTATACGATGCAATTTCTACAGTAACTTTTCATCGACCTGTAGAACAGTGGTCGCACAGTATAAAACAGGGCCTTCTCCTGAGTGCGTGCAGAAAACTTTCGCCTCCAAAATAGGCCCCGAAATGGCCTCAAATCAAAAAAATAGGGTCGCCAAGGGCTAAAGCCCTATCGCGCAGCATATACTGCCCTCTTGCTTCACCGCGAAGGGCGTCTCAACCTGAGACAGTGCACTCTTGCAATTTCCGGCTGTGCTACCTGCAGAGATCTGCTCCCAAAACAGAAAATGAAAGCAACACTGCTCCTCTTACCAGAACACCGCGAGCTTGGCTTGCTTTCTTGAGCTCCTTACCACGAACAAGGCTCTGATACCATGTCAAGATTGTGGAAGAGAAGGAAGGAGTCTCACTTGTAGCTTTCTTGCTTGCACAATGGGGGAATACACACAAGGGTAGAGGCTGAAAACAATTTTTCTCTTCTTAGTTGTGTAAGCCAAAAAGAACTCTCATACATAGAAATAGAAGAACCCTATATATGGGTCTCAAACCAAAACTCAACCAACTAAGGTAGCATACTAACTGAGCCACGAACTAGAGTAGATAAGGATAGTTGTCATGTAGCTATTATTCATGGGCGATGTACCAACCGCGTCTACAACTGACAAGTCGGTGACATAAATGCACAACGGTCACCCTGGCATATCACGAGTGGAGCTCGATATCTCAACAAGGGAGAGGGAGAGGGAGAGGGAGAGGGAGAGGGAGAGGGAGAGGGAGAGGGAGAGGGAGAGGGAGAGGGAGAGGGAGAGGGAGAGAGAGGAGGAGAAGAAGAGAAGAAGAAGAGAAAGAGAAACGGACAGAGAGAGGAGAAGAAGAAGAAGAAGAAGAAGAAGAAGAAGAAGAAGAAGAAGAAGAAGAGGGAGAGAGAGAGAAAGAGGAAGAGAAAGGAAGAAGAAAGGAGAAGAAGAAGAGAAGAAGGAGAAGGGAGAGAGATAGAGAGATAGAGAGAGAGAGAGAGAGAGGAAGAGAGAGGGAGAGGAAGGGAGAGGTGACAGAGAAGGAAAGAGAGAGAAAGAGAGACCCCTCCAGAAGGGTCTCCTCCCTTTCCCCTCCTTAGAGGGTGACCACATGTGTTTACCCCCCTCCTATCCACAAGCCTAACCGCTCCCATCACGGTAGAAGGAGATCGCCCGCACACCATCTCTCCAATGAGCGAAGGGAAGAAAGAGATTTATAAGCCGAAGTATGGGCCCAAAATGAAGGATAACACGCACCAATGGAAATTCCACATCTACAAGTGGAGCCACTGGCCAGGGCATTTTGACAAATACGAATACAACATCGAGTATGGAAATTCATATCCGAATATCCAAGTATTAATTGCCATCTCTGCTATTCATTGAGACATAGCTTATGTCGGTTGGTATGCGTATGAGTTCTTTTTAACAAGTAATCCGAATTGTTTTTCAATAGTTAATGAACTCGTAGGGGATTTTAGGAAATTCTTTCCGTATCCATAGATGATTGAGTGTAGATTTACTTATATGACACATTGAGGTTCACACAAACCCTTATAGTCGAATACAATAATTCGGATTAAAACTATGATACCTTGAGATCCGCCATCCGATAGCGACTATGTTTGTCAATCCCATTTGGGAATTGGGCTAGATGCAAGCAACATCTCCATGCCTCAAAGACAAAAACTCGAGGGATTAGGAAACCCCAAGTCAAAGGAAAGACTGATGCTTTTGTACTCGTTGGGAAGAAGGCTAGGTTATCAATCGATGTAAGTGTTTAATAGAACTTATATCTTGTACAGTGTTTGAAACCTTAACATATGCCTTAGTCGAAAGAAGGGTGTGTTAAAGTAAATCTTACATAGAACCGCTCCTAATCCCAAGGGGGAGAGCAAATATGCGATGGAAGGTTATCTCAACTATTTCTACAATGTTGGAAAAGGATATCACTGTTTTGTTGACTGATTTAACATCGTCTTAAATGCTTTTTGCATTCAATGGTTTGTGGGATGTAATTTGGATGATTATTCCAAGTGCTTGTGTTTGATGGTAAATGCATGGCAGGGGTCTATAATGACAAGTTGCCATGGGAAAATAAAGGAAATTTTTCTTGGAGAATGATATTAGATTGATTGCCTTGATTTTGCTTGACTCTTAATTGGATTAATTAAGGAAGGATATTTTGCGCGGGTGAATCATCTCCAAGGTCACACGCCGCATTTCAACCCAAGAGGGCACTACTCGATTCACAAGCCGAAGGTCGAGTGGTGAAAAGGCTAACCACGAAAAGTGTGTCTCACTTCTAGGTCACCTGGGTCAGTAGAGCTTTGGACACCCCTTGCTGAGTCTGAAACAGAGTTGAAGACCCAATGTTTAGGGTGTTGAAAGATCCTATTCTAGATACTGGATAGAATTTGTGGTGCCATGTGATTTGGACCAGTTACTTCTACATGGCAGAAGGGGTACTTCTGTTGGACAGAAGGGATATATAATTCCTCTGTATGGGCAAAAGACAAAGATTAATCTGAGATAACTTAAGGAACTTGTTTGAACCTGTTTGTCAAAGGACTGATTGCTTCGTATTCGTGTCTGTGATGTAACTTACGTGAATGAACCCTGTTCCCTAAAAGGCTTAATTAAGGAAGATGATTTTGAATGTCACACATAAATATGATAGGACCTAATTAGAAAACTAAAGCTATCAAGGGAAGAGGGTGGGTGAAACCTTGACGGGTCCGTCCAACAGCAAGGTCCGTCCAAGAGAACTGGGAGGCTTCTCACAAGGTTTTACCAACATTTGACCTTTAGGTATAGTTAGGTTAGAACCTGATTTATGCCGTTTTAGGGGACTGGAATGGGACTATGCCCTACTAGCAGAAAGGTTGAGCGGCGCATCCCTCTTGTTTTCCATTCTCTTTGAACCAACTACGGCATGGGTATGCTTTGGATTGGTTATCTCTATGTAAAGTAGGATGTCCAAAACCCAATGCTAGAATGCTGTGAGAATACCTTGACCTCAAGGAACCCAAATTTTAGGTCGATCCTAGTGGGTTCAACTGTGAATGTTCTGTTGCAAGGCGGACTTGGGAAACCCTAAGCAACAAACATCAGAATATTCCATGGGAGTGTCGGGTGGCGACGCTTAGATTTGTTTCTCGATGGGCCTCTAAAGTGTGCTTGGACAGGGCACGTTACAGTTCATATCAGAGCAAAACTTTGTAATAATATGGGATTTATTTATGAATAGGGCGTAGACATATCTTAAACAGAATAACCTATATAGTATGGCTTGATTGTCAGGCACCTTCGGTACCCACAAATGTTGGCATATAAGAGAAGAAATTCCTTCTCAAGCAAATTAAGGCACTTGAGTTTGAGAAAGAAGGGATAGACGTCGCAGTAGAGGCAAAGATATGGATTGAGTCAATGGACGATTATTTCTCTGCTTCGAGCACTACTACTATCAATCAAGCAATGATAGCCAAACTTAAGTTAGTTGGCCAGGCTCGATTATGGTGGAAGCAATGGTGCAAACATCAAAGTATTTCTAAAGCCGTTGTCACTTGGGCTCAGTTGAAAGATGATGTACATGGACGATACCTTCCGTCAACCTACCAAACTTTGAGAATGAATGAATTCTTCAAGCTCAAGCAGCTAGAATTAACCTTAGAAGCCTACTACTCAAAGTTTGTAACCCTACAAAAATACACATCACCTATAGATATTGCACAACAAGTATCCAAGTTTTTCCATGGCTTGAGCACTCCTCTGAACCACCGTCTTGAAGCAATGCATGGTCCAACAACAGACTTACAAGATGCATTACTTTGAGTGAATCCAATCATCCAAGAACTTAAATCAAGCAATTGTAGCATAGATCATTCCTGATATCAAGACAAGAGGTGCCACTTGTGTGGAGAGTTAGGGCACATCTGTAGGAGATGTCCCAATCACCAATGTTTCCACTACAATGAGCTAGGGTACGTCCAAGTAGAATGCCCTGACTTAAGTCTGGAATATGTGAAGCCTCCAAGGAAACGAAGCTACACAAGTGCAATCTTTGGATATATAGAGGAATCTGATGAAGAAAAAGACCTAGAACCCAGTACACCTCTTTAGGATGATTAGAAATCCTAGAAGTTTTATCAACATATAATACAATTTATACTAGGAATAAATCCTACTCTTGTACCTACGGTTAATTGCAATAATATGAGTTGCACTACTTGAGTCACTTCGAGTAGTGTAGCAGACGCATTATGAGTCCTAACCCACAAGTTTTAAGCCCCATTAATGCTTGTCTTCCCCAGTGCTTCCGAGATCTTGAGTTTTCTAAGGGGGAGAGGATGTAATATCCCCTGTCGCCACACGGCATAAAACCCCCCTCCCTGAATAATTAAAAACCATTGATTTTTTTTTAAATCTCCCTCCCTTTTCATCGCGAACAGGAAGAGGGAGTGGCGATGATGTTGATGGGGAGATGGAGTAGGAGACGACAACAAGAGGAGGACAGAGAGCTTGTCGATGTGGAGGGAGCCACTAAAGATGACAACGAAGTGGACTACATGGTGGCAGCTCTACCCTGGCTACCCATGTGGAAGGAAGGGCCTCCATCACACCCCCCCATAATAGCCCTCCTCTCCCCTATATAATCCCCATCGTAAGGAAGCAGGGAGACTACTTCATTCTCTCCCCCCCCCCCCCCCCAAAAATACCCCCTTACCCTTATAGAACCCCCCTTAAGCGAAAAAGGATTCCACCTCCTTGCCAGTTTGCTGCCGTTGAAAAAGAGAGCGTGAGAGAGAGAGGGAGAGAGAGAGGAGAAGATGAAGAGAAGAAGAAGAAGAGGAAGAGAAAGAGAGAGAGAGAAGAAGAAGAAGAAGAAGAAGAAGAAGAAGAAGAAGAGAGAGAGAGAGAGAGAGAGAGAGAGAGAGAGAGAGAGAGAGAGAGAGAGAGAGAGAGAGAGAGGAAGAGAAAGGAGAAGAAGAAGAGAAGAAGAGAAGAAGAAGGAGAAGGGAGAGAGAGAGAGGGAGGGAGGGAGAGAGGGAGAGAGGGAGAGGAAGGGAGAGGTGATTGAGAAGGAAAGAGAGACCCCCCCAGAAGGTTCTCCTCCCTTTCCCCTCCTTAGAGGGTGACTACACATGTTTACCCCCCCTCCTATCCACAAGCCTAACCCCTCCCATCGCGGTAAAAGGAGGTCGCCCCGCACACCATCTCTCCAAGGAGGGAAGGGAAGAAAGATATTTACAAGCCAAAGTATGGGCCCAAAACGAAGAATGACATGCACCAATGGAAATTTCACATCTGGCAGTGGAGCCCCTAGCCAAGGCATTTTGGTGAATACAAATACAACATCGGGTATGGATAATTCATATCTAAATATCCAAGTATTAATTGCCATCTCCGCCATTCATTGAGACATAGGGTATGTCGCTTGGTATGTGCATGAATTCTTTTTAACAAGTAATCTGAATTGTTTTTCAATAGTTAATGAACTCGTAGGGGATTTTAGTAAATTCTTTCCGTATCCATAGATGATTGAGCATAGATTTACTCATATGACGCATTGAGGTTCTCATAAACCCTTGTATCCAAATACAATCATTGGGATTAAAACTATGATACCTCGAGATCCGTCCAATAGCGACTATGTTTGTCAATCCCATTCGGGAATTGGGCTAGATGCAAGCAACATCTCTAGGCCTCAAAGGCAAGAACATGAGGGATTAGGAAACACTAAGTTAAAGGAAAGACCAATGCTTTTGTACTCGTTGGGAAGAAGACTGGGTTATCAATCAATGTAAGTGTTTAATAGAACTTATGTCTTATATAATGTTTAAACCCTTAATATATGCCTTAGTCGAAAGAAGGGTTTGTTAAAGTAAATCTTACATAGAACCGCTCCTGATCCTAAGGGGGAGAGCAAATATGCGATGGAAGGTTATCACAGATATTCCTACAATGTTGGAAAAGGATATCATTGTTTTGTTGACTGATTTAACATCGTCTTAAATGCTTTTTGCATTCAACGATTTGTGGGATGTGATTTGGATTATTATTCCAATTGCTTATGTTTGACAGTAAATGCATGGCAAGGGTCTGTAATGACGAGTTGCCATGGAAAAATAAAGGAATATTTTCTTGGAGGATGACATTAGGCTGATTGCCTTGATTTTGCTTGACTCTTAATTGGATTAATTAAGGAAGGATATTTTGCATGGGTGAATCACCTCCAAGATCATGCCGCATTTCAACCTGAGAGGGCGCTACTCAATTCACGGGCCGAAGGTCGAGCGGTAAAAAGGCCAACCACGAAAAGTGTGTCTTGCTCCTAGGTCGCTTGGGGTCAGTGGAGCTTTGGACACCCCTTGCTGAGTCCGAAACGAAGTTGAAGGCTGCCATGAGCCCAATGTCTAGGGCTTTGGAATATCCTATTCTAGATACTGGATAGAATTTGTGGTGCCATGTGATTTGGACCAGTTACTTCTGCAAGGCAAAAGGGGTACTTCTGTTGGACAGAAGGGATATATAATTCCCCTGTATGGGCAAGAGACAAAGATTAACTTGAGATAACTTAAGGAACTTGTTTGAACTTGTTTGTCAAAGGACTACTTGCTCTGTATTCATGTCTATGACGTAACTTATGCGAACGAACCATGTTCCCTAAAAGGCTTAATTAAGGAAGCTGATTTTGAATGTCACACATAAATGTCATAGGACCTAATTAAAAAACTAAAGCTATCAAGGGAAGCGGGTGGACGGAATCCCGATAGGTCCGTCCTACAGTAGGGTGGTCCCAAAGAACTGGGAGGCTTCTCACAAGGTTTTACCGACGTTTGACCTTTAGGTATTGTTAGGTTAGAATCTGATTCATGCCATTTTAGGGGACCGAAATGGGACTATGTGCTACGGTCAGAGAGGTTGAGTGACACATCCCTCTCATTTCCCATTCTCTTTGAACCAAGTTCGGCATGGGTCAGCTTTGGATTGGGTATCACTATGTAAAGTACGATGTCCAAAACCCGACGCTAAAATGTTATCAGAAGACCTTGACCCCTAGGAACCTAGATTTCAAGTCGATCCTAGTGGGTTCGGCCGTGAATGTTCCATTATGAGGTGGACTCGAGAAATCCTAAGTGACAAACCTCGAAATGTTCCATGGGAGTGTTGGGTGGTGACGCTTAGATTCATTTTTCGAAGGGGCCTCTAAAACGTGCTTAGATAGCTGATAGGCGGGCACGTTACACTTGGCCTTAGCAAGCCCTTCTATTGGTTCATGTATTTGTCCTTGCCTCTTATTTCATCACAAGATCACTACCCTATCGCCCTTTTTAAACTTTGTGAAGCACTTAGGTAGGCCTTCGGATTGTTCTTTGGCTTCCGATCACTTTGGTTACTTTCTATTTTCCTCCTTCAACTCGCCTACACCTTAGGTGGACTAACAGGTCCCCTTTGGTACGTTTGGGCTTAGGTTTCGGGGTATTTCTAGGTCCCTCTCAGAGGTCACTTCTGACTTAGAGTTAAACTCACAACCTTCACTAAAAGAAGTTTCCTCTGGTAGTTACAACTCTGAGACCGATTCTATTCTAAGGAGTGGTGTGATACTTGGTTGAACTAATCCAGCTTGCTCGTAGTTTATCACTCTTAGGTGGTCCAACCAAGTACGATCGCATTCCATTTTGAAGTCTCTTCTTTTGATCCTAAAGACGTTGTCTTTCTATGGCTTGGATTCTACTCGTATATGTTCAATCACTCAACCATTTGTGTCATACTCTATTGTCTCGGTCTCTTCCTCACTTTCCTCATTTAGAGAGCTACAGTCTTCATACTCATCATCAAAATCATTAACTTCTAAGTACTCATCATCTGTTAGGTTTCTGTGCTCAACTCTCTTCTCATCCGTGATCAGTGCCCAATCGTACATTAGGTTCAAGTTGTGCACTTTGGTCCACCACCACTTTGGCTCTTCCATGAGATCCTTGAGGGGTTTGAGATTAGCAACTGGGTTACCTGCTAGATCTCTTGTCAAGTATTCAAGGATCCCTTAGAGCCCGAGTTTTTTTAGACAAAATGTGGAAAGGAACAGGTGTTGGTTGTCTGCTAGAGCTCTTGGTCATCATGCAAAGTGGTGCTGATGGCATGGTCTTACCCTTCGACAGAGATGTTGTGGCTTTGTGGGACTCGCTAGTTGTCCTTGTAGCCTACTTATAATCCTCTTCATTAACGACAGGTCGATAGTGGCTATCACATGCATCCACCAATCTTGCTCATCCTTGGGGCAAGGGATATACTTTGTTACTAGCCTGTAAGAATTCCTAACCTATAAGGCTCCTTTCAAGATAGCGAAGATGGCATCTAGGTCAACCCATGTGGTCAATCCAGTATCCATCTTGACTCTTACAGCCTCAGATCTATTGCCTAAGCATATGAGCCCATTATCCCAATCTTGTATCGTTCATGTGTTTTGCATCCTAGGTCAGCCTAATAGGATGTCGTAGTCCACTCTCTTCATGACTATGAAGTTCACTGAGAACTCGACTTCTACTATCTTCAAGGGCCACTCTTTTGGTATCCCAAATGGTCTAACTTTCATTCCATTGGCCATCGTGATATTAAACCTTATGGTCTCCGTAGGTGGGTTATGCCAAGCCCATAAGACTACATGGCTAAGTACACTGACTCCTGCTCTTGTGCCTACAATCCCCTTTCTTATGGCGTCCCCTAATGCTATGACAGGTAAGATTGCGTCCATTTCTATGCATTCCTAGAAAGCATTCACGTGTAAAGACTTAGGCATTGAGTTTAGGGTCAAGCTAGGTATCTATGTGGCTGCATCATGGTTGAGCTCCAAGCTCGTTTGGTCTTTCTACCCATTGCCTGAACACTTGCCATAAGGTTGGATTCAGCCTAAGTAGTTCTCCCAAAGGCAAAGTCATAGGGGCCAATATTAACGTCATGAGCAAGTTCACAACTACCTACTTTTCTTTAGGCTCTACACTCTTTTACTAATGATCTTGGGTATTCTGTCTACTTGTGGTGTCTTGGCTCTATCTATGCAGTGCTATGTGGGGTGCGGATGTGTCTCTTAATCTTAATCAAGTAGGCAAGAGTGGTGTGCTCATGCTAGAGAGCTCATCGATCTTATCTTTGATAATGGGTTCCACATCCTTTAGGTGTACTTGGGCTTCTCTCACCCACTCATTGACCTCATCAACCACTTCTAATTGGTGCCTCGGATCGGGATATTCTCCAATCTTGGCACTTCCCTTTTCTGCTGTCTTAAGAGCAAATATCTCTACTTCTGCATTCAAGACTTGCTTCCCCTTTGGTAACGTGGTGGCACTATATGTTTTAAGCATAGTCTTTATCTCAGCTCTCTTTCTCCTTCTTCTATGTCTTTTCTTCCCTATTGAAGCTACATTGAGGTTGCTAGGTCTAGCTAATGAAATGGGATGGTTTGCTTGTGCTTGGGCCATGACATTTAGCAAAATTGGCGTGACTTTGCCATCAAATGTCTCAAGGTTTTTGCCTAGAACACTTAGCATACAAGTGTGTGATCCCACACTCAAGGCATCTCAGGTTAGCCTTGTCTCAATTGGCTTGCTCCCTTTTGGGGCATTGAGATGAGATATGCTCTCGATGAGACCACAAGTCCAGCATGCCATGGATTCTTGGTTTTGGTCTCCTAGACCTATTCCTCTTCCCTTGCCCAATACCATCACCAACACTGGTCTAAAATCCATCGATATGGTTTTACCCTCTTCATCATACAAGATGCAAATGTTCACATCCTCGTTTAGCCCGTTTACGTAGCGTATCAAAGCGTCACTTGGTGGATGGATCACGATGAGTCCAAGTGATCTAGATATCCCCATGGGGTTGATATCCATCCTACAAATAGCTAGCTTTGAATCATTGGGTATTGGGAGAGCTAGTGGAGCTCCCCTTTTGAAATGTGGTCGTCTATTCCCTAGGTAGTAAGGCTAAGTGTGTGGCTATGAGTATGGCAATCACCTCGAATCGGCAATGCATTGCATCATAGCCAAACCTACCGCAATTGACATAGGGTCTAGATCTAGGATCCATACACTTGGCCAAAAGATGATTTCCTCCACAACGCACACATTACATGTGAGGTCATGCAAGATTGCTCATCATCTCTTGAAGCCTAGCCAACTTTAGCTTCGCATTTGTCAACTCCTAGCTCTAGTCGACACTCTTTCCCTTGACTTGGGTGCTCTAGCTAGATCTTTCACTAATGGTTGTAGTTCTTTCTAAGGTTCTAGAGGCAATGCTGTCTTGGTTTGTGGGTCTTGAGCTTCTCTCCTTAAGCGGTTCATCCACTCGTATGGCTTCTTTGAAGACCCTAGCTAGCATGTCCCTTTGCAGGTTTGAGTTGCTCACCAAGGCCTTGTAAATCCCTTTGCTTTGGATCTCACTTCTAAACATGGTGGAGACTACTTATGTGCTAGGTCACTTTGCGATGGCTGGGATTCTCTTAAAGAGACACATGGGTGGCATAGTCTTGGATATCCTCCTTATCCTTTTGACTGATATTCATCAACCTGACAATGAGGTTGTTAGAGAATCCCATCTTGGAGAATCTCTTGATGAAGAGACTCTTGAGGTTATTAAAGTTATTGCATTTGACATTGTCTAGACTAGTGTACCACATCTGTCCTTTGTCTCCTAGGCAAAGTCCAAAAGCTTGTGCATGTTAAGCAAGGTCCGTGAGACCGTTTGCCTTGCATACTTACTCAAATTTCTCCACAAATTCATTGGGGTCATTGTCGGTGGGCTAATACTTGTCGAATTGCTTAGCAACAATAGGTATCTTGATCTGGCTCTTAGAATTCGGGGTGATTCCTAGTCTTACTAACACGGAAGTTGTTAGGGCTACTTCAGTCTACTCTCTAGTCGTGTTGTCCAAGTGTCGTTTCATGAGAAGCTCACTCTGTGTAAGATAAACCTCTAATGCTCTCTCCCTCTCAATGTTTAGTTCTGTCCTATTTCAGTTGGTGAGCACTAAGACATGTTGGACTTCTCTTGGACTTTGTGCATTAATATGTCTTGCCTCAGCTTTTCTTGGTTGTAAGCAACTATGCCCTGCAATGCTTTTCTTGCTGACTTTCTCTCTTCCTCAAGATCTACTATGATGTCCTCGGTTGGTCTACCGTGATGCTCAATTATGCTTTGCAAGTCATACCGGGTTATCATTTGCTTGATGTTGATTGGAAATTCTCCCAACTCAAGCTTGTCATTTTCAAGGTTGGTAATGGCTCTTGACATGGTGCCAATTTCTTAAACAACTAGGATATCGATCAGATTAATCAAGTCAGGTAGAGCTACATCCCTAATCATGCATGTCGTTGTTGCTCCCTAAGCAGCTCGATGATTCAAGTCTCCCTGTATTTGGTGATTGGTGTCCTTGGCCACTCTTCGATGACTGTGAGTCTCCTCCTACTAGTGGGCTCTTTTAGCTTATCTTATTTTGTATAAATTCCTTATTATTTAAAACAATCCTCAATGTTACAAGCACTCAAATGCTAGTGGGGTGCTCCTCAATGTGGGTTGTGCAAAATCAAGCTTTTAGCTTTTTTGTTGCACATCAAATGTTTAATTGATGTAGTGTGCAAATTCAATGAAAACAATACAGTGCAACCTACACTTTTCTTGATTCTTTTTGTGTGGATGACAGCCACTCTAGTTGGTTCATTCTGGTCTCTACAACATTCTAGATGTGTGATCTAAGGGGTAGAAGATTCAACCGATTAGTTTGCATCTCTATCGAGACACGTGTTTGAGGGTCAATGACCATAATCATTTTTTGGACCATTAGGCTGTGATTCATGAGCCTGATGGCCCTATGAGATATCTACGCATCTAGAGGCCTACACATGTGTCATTTAGCTTGGGGGGGTTGTAGGTCCAATTTTCCAAAATCTAGATTCTGCACAGTTTGTCTAAGTGATAGTGTCCAAGTATGTGACTCAAATTGTCCGAGTCGAGTGGTCTGAGTGAATGGCATCCCGAGGCTAAATGTTTGTGTATCTAAGTGGACTATTTTGGGAGTCCAAACTTGGACTTTTGAACCAAATGGCGACCGAGTGGCCATCCAAGGCCACAAGTCTATGAATCGGACTGGTATGGAGTGCCTTTATCTCCAACACAGGCACATAGTACACATAAGAAGTCTGTCATGAAGTGCATGGGTGAACCTTTGGCTCTTGCTCATTCAAATATTGTAGTCCCATGCCTTGTCAATCACTAGGTGGTGTGAAGTACTTTGTCCCATTCATTGATGATTACTCACGTAAGGTCTAGGCTTAGCCTATCAAGCAAAAATCGGATGTCTTGTTTACCTTTTAGAATTGGCTTGCTCTTGTTAAGAGCTAGTCTGGGTATAGGCTAACATGCCTAAGTTCTGATAATGGAGGCGAATATCTCTCAAAACCTTTTGAATAGTTTTGTGATGAGTGGGGTATTAAGTGTTAATTGACCACTCCTCACATCCCTCCCCAAAATGGTATTGCCGAACACATGAACATGACAATTTAGGAGAGAGTCCATAATATGCTTTGACCAGCCAAGCTTACTACAACACTTTTAGACTAATATAGTTACTATTGTCGTACACTTGATTAATAGGTCCCTTTGCATTGCTATTGATTGCCAAGTTGTAGAGATCTCTTTGTCAATCACTAGGTGGTATGAAGTAATTTGTCACATTCATTTGATGATTACTCACTTAAGGTCTAGGCTTACCTTATTAGGAAAAAATTGGATGTCTTATCTATCTTTCAACATTGGCTTGCTCTTGTTAAGAACTAGTCTGGGGTATATACTAAAATGCCTAAGGTCAAATAATGGAGGTGAGTACATCTCAAAAGCTTTTGAACAGTTTTGCGATGAGCAGGGTATTGAGCGTAATTGACCATCCCTCACACCCCTCCCCAAAATGGTATTGCTAAATGCATGAACAAGATGGTTTAGGAGAGAGTCTATAGAATGCTTAGCCAGGCAGGCTTACCACAACACTTTTGGACTAAGGTAGTTACTATTGCCGTACACTTGATTAATAAGTCCCCTTGCACTACTATTGATTACCAAGTTGTA
Source organism: Lygodium microphyllum (assembly GCF_053477565.2). NCBI lineage: Eukaryota > Viridiplantae > Streptophyta > Polypodiopsida > Schizaeales > Lygodiaceae > Lygodium > Lygodium microphyllum. The sequence goes on along the minus strand of NC_141147.1, from coordinate 140,946,516 downwards.
GAGGTCCACTTGTCAATCACTAGATAGTGTGAAGTACTTTTTCACATCCATTGATGATTGCTCACATAAGGTCTAGGCTTACCCTATTAAGAAAAAATTGGATATCTTGTCTATCTTTCAGTGTTGGCTCTTGTTAAGAACTGGTCTGGGTATAGGTTGAAATGCCTAATGGGGGTGAGTATGTCTCAAAAGCTTTTGAACAGTTTTGCATTTAGTGGGATATTAAGACTTAATTGACCACCCCTCACACCCCTTCCCAAAATAGTATTGCCGAATGCATGAACAAGACGATTCAGGAGAGAGTCCTCCGTAGTATGCTTAGCCAAGCAGGCTTACCACAACACTTTTGGACTGAGGCAGTTACTATTGTTGTACACTTGATTAACATGTCCCCTTGCACTGCTATTGATTGCTAGGTTGTATGGATTGCTAGGAGGTATGGACTAGAAAACCTCCATCATATGCTCATTTGCGTGTATTTGGTTGTGAGACATTTTGCCATGTTCCCAAGGACAAGTGTAATAAACTAGATCTTAAGTTTGTGAAATGCATGTTTATTGGTTATGGAGATGCATGTGAGATGGAATATTGCCTATGAGATCTGCATGCTTGCAAAGTTATCTATAGCCATGATATTGTTTTCCATGAGAAAAAGATGGATAAGTAGCCTGAGTAGGTGGTTGAAGTACGCCAAGTAATCTTTAGGGAGGAGCCTCCCACTCTCGTATAGTCAACTAGATAACCTACAGCAACTAATGCTCCAGTGGCCCAAGCCCTACCTATTAAGCAAAATCGACCTACTTTGAGATGCTCTACTAGAGCTAGACATTAGCCTAAGCGCTTTACGTCCTCCATGGATTATGTTATGGTGACAAATGTAGATGAATCTCTCTCTTATGATGAGCCCATGCACATACATCATAGTCACTTGTGGGATATAGCATACAATCAAAGTTTAACTCCTTACAGACTAACTATACATGGAATTTGGTTCCTTTGCCTATTGGCAAGAAGGCATTGCCATGCAAGTGGGTATACAAGCTAAAAAGTATCCATGGAACTCCCCGAGCTCACTTATAAGACCAGATTGGTTTAAAGATTTCAAGCAGAAATATGCTGTTGACTTCAATGAAGTCCTTTATCCTGTGGTAAAAATGACAACCCTACTCTTGGTACTATCCTTGGTTTCTCAGCTACATCTAGACCTTTATTAGATAGATGTAAAGATGGCTTTTTAACATGGAAACTTGAATGATGACATCTATATGAAGTGGCCTAAGGTAAAGAACTTTGAGATGAAAGACATAGGACAAGCCTCACACATTCTTGGGATATACATCATGCACGATCACTCTAAGAGACTCCTTTATCTGTCTCACAAAAGGAGTATATCCAACAAATCCTTGAGCAATGTCATATGCAGGATGATAGGCCTATTAGTTGTCCTCTACCTCTCATGCAAAGGCTGCTTAGGCCAATTGTCCCCAATTTGATGAGTAGAAGATTGAGATAGCTAAGATCCCTTATGCATCCACACTATTGATAGTTTGATGTATGCCATGATACCCACTCGTTTTGATATAGCATTTGTAGTGGGAGTTGTGGCATACTATATGGCTACAACTGGCAAACGGCATTGGGATACCATCAAGGGTATCATGAGGAGGTATGTGAAGGACACAATAGCTATGGGTATATATTATGGTGGCCAGGATATAAGAGTCATGGGGTACACTAACTTTGATTATGCAAGACATTTAGACAATAGGAAGTCCACCTCTAGCTATGTCTTCACCTTTAATAGAGGTATTGTTTCTTGGATGTCGAGGGTGCAGAAATGCACAGCCCTCTCTAGTATCATAGTCAAGTATATTGTAGTCACTAAGGCCTCTAAGGAGGCTCTCTTAATGGGTCTCTACACTACATTCAGATTCTATGGGTGCTATCCAATTAGCCAAGAATTGAGTCTTTTATGCAAAGACGAAACATATTGAGGTGTGTTACCACTTCATCAGAGAGGTCATTGAGGACAAGTCTGTTGACCTTGTCAAGATCTTAATTGACCAAAATCCTATAGATCTGCTCACAAAAAGTCTCTTAGTGGAGTGTTTTGCCTTCCTTAGGAAGTTGATGGGTGTTAGATGAGATGACATCTTTCCTCATCCTATTGTACTTATGTACATTTGTATTTTGTCACTTTTTTCTTGTTCTCTCCTCACTAGGAGCACATTCGCCTTTAAGTGGGAGGTTGTTGGGGGTAAAGGTGCTTGTGCCTAGCGGCTCGTGTATTGCTGCACTAATAGTACCCACACACATTTATATTACAAGGGGCAAGAGCCAATCACTATCACTTCATTCTTTATTCTTTCAGTGATATTTGGATAAAGGAAGAACGGTTGGGTCACACATTGTGATTGTTGGAGTTCCAACATCTTGTGTCTCGCTCTCTCTTACTCTTGATCCTTCGACCATAACTCTTGCTTCAACTCACATGCTTCCACTTTCTACTCACTCCCTTCACTATGCAATTGCATATCGAAGAGCTAATAGACCAATTATGCATAAATGAAGCAAATAAGAGTTTTACATCGAGGGATGCAAGCATTCTTATAAATAGTCATTCCCTATAGTGGGTTTTTAAAGAGGGGTATTAAACTTGCAGAATCGGCTTCAACAAGATATGTTTTTTGAGCCTAAGGTCTGCCAATTTGGTTATGGCTCATTGAAAAGGGTATTCCTGGAACACTGTTAGTCTACGCTTCATTGTGTGGGCATCATCGAGGGAGGGTGGGTTTTTCGTGCGAAAGTATAATTTGTGTGTGTGGATATATACATGATGTTTAGGCAACAAGCATCCATCTAAGGATCAAAAGCACTTAAATAGGGGATTAAATATCATATGAACATATGAGATATATAGAGTCCCCTATACTTATCGCTCCATGTTGTTATAATCGCACTATACTATACATTACCTTCACAACTCTTTAATTTCCACTTGAATCAGAGAAAATGATTGAAAAGGTGGAATGCTTTGATTTGGACCTTCCTTCAAATGTCCAATGAGTATTCTCCATACATTTATCCATATTGAAAATAAATTAAGTTTTACAATGTTTAGAAATCTATGCAAGATATCATATAAAGAAATAATCTTAGATGAAAAATTCAAGGGTCTTCTTTAAGGCATTTTCATTTTTAGTATTCAAGTGTGGATGCTTGAGTGGGTTGAGGGTGACTATGCCAAGTGTAATTCAAAAAGTCTAAGCCTACAAATTATTTTAGTCAAAGATTGTAGGGTCCTTAGTTTCCTTATGTGAATAATTGAGGTGTTAAAAAACCTTGTGTGTATGTGTGTGTGTTTTAAAAAACCTTTGCAAGATAAATAACAAAAGTGGCTAAAGTAAGTTTTTTATATAGCCAAGATAGCATGTGATATGTACCTCTTGAGTTCAAAGGAAGGGCCAGCCAAACATAAGGTGTATGTACATCTACATTTACGAATAATGCCATAATCACCATAGTATGCACCAACATCATGGTTCAAGTACTTCCAATTACCAATCTTAGTTCAAGGACCACCAAGACATGCTAGTATTTCAGAGTTATCTAGTATTAATCTGAAAATTAATTTGGGGAATGCCTATATGAGAGTAGGATTTTATGCTAGAAAAAGAGCTAGAGATGTGCTGAAATATGTCATTTTAAAGGGGAAATGGAAGCTCATTGAAAGTAGAAGATGCGGATAGCCATGGAAGATAGGAATTAAACGGACTTCAAAAGATTAACATTTGTAGTTGTTGTGGATTTTTCATCATTTTTTAAGATGTTGGATTGAAGTATGATAAGTTTTTGATAGTTTAGGACTTCAAGACAGACATGTAGAATTTTTCAAACGTGGAATCGGGTACCTGATGTAGGAGGAACTGAAGGCCGGACTGGGGGGGGGGGTTCAAATAAAGGAAATATTTGAAAAGGCATGGCCTTTGGGGGGGCCTTAGTCCCCCAAAAATTGATGATTGTTGGGGCTGCCAAGTTGGGGGGGGGGGGGGAGATTTTTCAACAAGCAGTGTGAAAAAAAACACCCTCTCCTTCCATGGCAACGATTTCTTGAGGGGGGCCTATGGGCTACAAAGCAAGCCTATGATTCAAAGATGGCAAGTTATTCCATAAATTTTTTGCTCTGATTTTTGTGACTTCACATGAGCAATGGCTGCCTAGTTGTGGAGTTCCAAATCTAGTGTTTCTCTCTCCTCCAAGAGACCATTCATGAGGGAAATAGAAAGAGAAGAATGGGACGAAGAATGCTTGTCTAGCATGAACTGCATTGATGTAAGATTGAGAGGATGCTGAGAAGTGATGTCAAGCACTATGTGGAGATTGATGGTGGGTTCAATGGCTATCCATACGTTCAATTTTCATGACTCGAAACACACAATTTAGCGGTATATGTATTTTATGAAGTAAATTTGCTTGTTATTGACATTCTATGGTCCAAATGAAGTGCATATGGTATGAAAATTTGTATGAATCTTGTTTGACGTGTCTTTGAGGGCGAAAAGTGATAATACACAAAACTCATAGTGAAATGTAGTCATTAATAATAACTCAATTCCCAAAATATAGTATTTAAGTAGAAAATAAGGGTTTTTTCTATTTTGGGTGGAAAAATCATGTTCTTATGGGATGAAATGAAAGATAATGGTGAATCTCAATAATTCTAATCAAGTTGAATCAAATAAATAGAAAATAATAGTAATTATTAATCAATAAACATAGAAAATAGAGAAAAATAAATTTTATACGCTAAAAATTTATAGAAGATTATAAATATGGTTGTGGATGTATGGGGGGCCTAAGACATGAGGGTTAGCCTTAGCTCAACCCCATCTTTATGTTATAGTGAATGATTTATTGCTTTTTGAACAAGAAAATGACATGAAAACATTTTTTACACCTACCACCACAATCATAATATGAGAGAGGGGGATTTATGAGTGTTAATCGTAGTTTTAAATATGATTTATTCATTGCATTCTGCACATAAGATTTGTTTGGTTTGAGTGTTAAAGGATTCAGTAGCACGAGTATACTTGGTGGTGTCCCTACGCAATGTTGCAAGTACATTAGTAGTATGAAAACCATGAAAAGAATCGGTTGTGCACATCCACATTGCTAGTTTAAGTACATAAGTTGTGTGTGCACTTGTGGGCATTTATCTTTGCATCACATTCCATATACATGAAGTATCAACTCCTGGATTGCATATCACCTGGTTTCATAAATGTTGGCCCACGTTGAGAGCTTGAAAAGTCTCCGAGCTTGTTGTAGGTTTAGTATGTTCGTTTCTTTGGGGGATTGATTCAGTGAGAATTATACTTCATCTCCTGGAATGATTTTTATAAAGAGAGGGCTATGTGTTGTATGTGTTATATGTTTGAACGGCGCATCTTGGGGCCAATCCCCGAGGTGTAAGAGAGCCGTAATGGGCCACGACGATCAACAAAGGGGTGCTCTCTGTGTATGTGCTACAAGGTGCTAGGCACCATTATGTAGCCACTAATAAGTGGTGGTGTTCGAATCTTGGTTGATAAGGACCTATTGATTTGTGCATACCAAAAGGTAGTGAAATAGATCCAAAAGACCATCAAGGCAAGATTCAAAAGCAAGAAAGTGCCGAAAGGGCTAGATGGTGGGCCAAAATCTTTAGGAGGTATTCTTCTCAATGAAGTAGCCCGATATCCCTATGAGGGGGAGTCTTAGTAACCCCAAATTTGCAAGCAATTCTTCAGGAGAAGAAGGAAGCTCTAGTGCTTCCCCTCTCTTCGAGTCAGTCAGCCCTCTCTTTGAGTAGGGAGTAGTTCCACTAGTTTAGAGACCCTTAGCAAATCTAGTTGTTGCCATGGCACAACCCATTGCAATCCCTACATGGATGATGGATCTGCTTAGTCTTAAGATTCCCTCTCTACCTATTTTTAATGGGTTAGCAGAGGAAGATGCAAGTTCCAAAAGTTAATGTTCAACTGTCGAATCCAAGATGACGGACATTTGATGATGTTCTTTAATATGACTTTGAAAGGAAGAGATACAATAGATCACAGCCTAGAAGCTGGAACCATAACTACAATTGATCTATTTTTTGTGGCCTTTCAAAGAGAGTTTGCCTCTAAAAGAGGTGGTTAGTAGTATTGACTACATGTTCTCAATATAACATGTCAAGAACCTCATGAAAATGTTCGAGTACATGGCAAGAAACTAAAAGAAGTGTTTTATAAATTGCAAATCTATATTCCCATTCCAATTGTTGCTGCTCAACTATAGTACTTTTTATATGGGTTGGATTTTAATATCCAGGTACAATTGAGTAGTGTTACTCTTGCTAATATTGATATTGCTATTACATGAGCAAAGGATATAGAGTCGTGATTATAAGCGGCCTATGCCTCTAGGGAAAACTTGAATTTGAGTTTAGGGCTTGGAAATGATTTGGTATTGATGAGTGGAAATCAAGGGGCACCCATGACCAATTCGAATGGGAGAGGGAGCATAATGCAAAGTGTGCCCATGTTGCTAGCTCCTTTTAATGTGACCATGCCAGTAGCTAGCCAGATGGCTCCACTAAATAATGGAAGCCAAATGACAAACCCTAATGTTATTCTAATCAATAAGTAGTTGTAGTCGATCCCTAATCAGCCTACTAGACCAATTGAATGACAAGTAGATGATCACGGCTATGAGTCTATTGCATCAAAAGTTATTGGCAAGGACATGATGAAGCATTATACCAATATGATAATGAAATAGTACATACAAATAGCTGTAGATATTAATTTCCTAAAGAAGCGGTAAAACTTGATAGGAAGTCGACGCCCTGAAGAGAGTGTTCATCGAGACTCAATTGTAAGTATTGTGGCAATCAACACTTTCCAAGAAACTACTGAAAGCTTGGTCATTTAGCTAGTATTTGCTAGAGTAAGACCAGCTCTCTTCAACAAGGGAGTAAGCAGCCATGTCCAATAAACCATCGAGCACAAGGGAACAATCTTCAGTGAGATGAATGACCAAAACAAATACTACAAAGAGGAAAACCTACCGTAGTAGAGGAGCTGCCCAGTGGTAGTGATGTCAGCCTTATCGAAGCTGTGCATGTTAATGCCACTGAGCGTTCCAATTTGCGAGCCATTACAAGAGGACAAAATGTTAAAGAAGATGACATGGATAATGTAAAACCTCTTGAGATAAACCTTGAATAGGATGATAAGGAAACATATACCCCTAACCCTGATGTGGAAGCCGGTCCTCTAAAAGTTGTTGATGGCAAAGCTAACCCCAATAAGGTGCTATCAAAGAAAAAGATAAAAGCTAAGAAGGAGACACCAAAGCCTATTCAATGACCAAGAGAAAGAACGGTTTAGCGGGAAAAGAGAATCATTGCTAATTATCATGAATTTGATTTAGCGAGTTCTCTTTGCGAGGTAAAGCCTGATGTGAATCTCTTGCGAGATTGATTAAGTTATCTCTAGGAGTATGTAAAGAGTTTAAGAAGATTCTTTGTACTAGGTATATCATTGAGCCCTTGGGAATAGCTCGGGTGGGAGATGATTGATTTGAACACACCGAAAAGCATTGTCTAAGGGTAGCAGCACATGTTGAATGGCATACTAGTGGAGCATGCCATTGTGGACATGGGATCCTCCACCAACATTTTGAGTTTAGAATTGATGGAAACATTAGAGCTAGAAATCTAAAAGGATGCCTCCACAATCCTCCGAATGGCTAATGACAGTTTAAGGCAACGTGAAGGTTGCATTACCAAAGTCCACATGAGTGTTGATGATGTGGAATGCATTGTGGACTTTAGGGTTATCAAGTTTGCAAGGCGGCCAAGTTATCAAGTATAGTTAGGAAGGCCATGGATCTTGTAATCCAACTGTCAAGTTGATATATGTAATATTTCCACGCAATAAAAGTTAGTTGGTTAGTTCGAAAGTTAGTTAGTCAATTAATAAGTTAGTAAGATTACTAACTAAAGACTAAGGTAAAAATTGACTAGCATTAATAGCAAATAATTTTCATTCAATTAAAAATATATATTAACAAAATCGAGAGTCATAAATCTGACATTTTTCTCTGATTGATAAGGATTGTAGCCACCCTTCACAAAAAGTACAATGTAAACGGGACTTATGAGCCATATTAATCACTAGTATTAATATGTATAGTTTGAATGGTCCAAAAATATTAGATTCTTGGGGGGAAAAAAACTATTTAAAAAAAAGACAAGTGATTTTTTAGTTAGTTTTGGAGAATTTATAAAAAGAAAAATAAAGAAAAGTGATTTACGAAATCGCACGCGCCGCGATCGCAGTCTACAGGTAGTAGACAAAACTTCGAACAGAGAAAAGAAGAAGGAGTGAACTAAGAGCTTTCTAAGCAAGTGTCTTGAAGTTTTACCCCCCTTTTGGAGCCAATGCAACCATCAAATTTATGATCTGAGCATAAGATAACTGAGTCTTCTAAGAGCCCCTCCACTCTTGTTCTTAGACTTATCCCCTCCTCTCTAATTCATTATAAATATGAGGCATGGGGAGGCACAAGAGAGCATAAGGAGACCTCGAAAGGCTGCAAGAGACAAGGAGAGAGAGAGTATACCCCTCCAAGAGATTGTGAGAGAGAGCTTGAGAGAGAGAGAGAGAGAGAGAGAGAGAGAGAGAGAGAGAGAGAGAGAGAGAGAGAGAGAGAGAGAGAGAGAGAAGAGCTACCCTGAGAGGCTGCACAATTTTCCTCTATTTTGATCCTCGATTTAACCATCTTCTCTTTCACTCTCCCATCTTGAATCTATTCCCCCTTCTTAATCTCTTAAGTCTACTTGGGGACTATGGCCTCGAAGCGAAGAATGTCGCGTGCGGATGACAATTGTACAACCAGCAACAGAGCTTCGGGCGAAGACATCACTATCGATCCAATTGCGGTACCGGTCGTAAGTAATGTATTTTCAAATTGATAGATGCTTGTTTTAATGCTCGCAAGAGATGCATTAGGCTCTGTACCTTGTGTGCTAGAATAGGTCATTGAAAAGGATAAATTACATCTCAAATATTCAAAGATGAAGTTTGTAAAGTGCTTGTATCAAAGGGAGTTAAATTGCACCTAGTTGCTATGTGATGAATCCATGCATAGCATAAGCAACATATGGGACACTAAAGTATTGAGCATTGATGAGTCTTTGATTAATCTTTACCAAGGATAATATTGTTTAAAGTTCACAAATGCATATAAACAGTACATACATGGGAGAGATTATGTAAATTTTACATCGATGACATGCGACTCCTTGCCTTAAGAGAAAGGAAGATAAAGCCAAGAAAAAATGTTGCATAGTAGGAAAATGCTAAAAGATAATTGTCACTTAGAGAACAGGCATAAATGCTCTTGCTAGTTTGATTAATTTGCATTGGAATGATAGCACTTACGTCGCGTATAGTATTGGAACCTTTAGCATATGCCTTAGGCTAAAGGATGGAATATTAAGTAAATTCTACTCTTTGGCCCGAAGGGGGCCAAGGATGGAATATTAAGTAAATTCTACTCTTTGGCCCCAAGGGGGAGAGCGAATATGCGATGGAATTACTGTCGCGTCTATTATTGTATTGTTTGGGAAAAATACAATTAGTTTTGTTGGTTGATTGAACAATACCCTAAATGTTTTTCTTTCAATCAAGGGATTGTTGCATTGTGATTTGGATAAATATTCCAAGGCTTGTGTTGATGGCAAATGCATGGCAAGGATCTGTAATGACAAGTTGCCATGGGAATAAATGAATGTTTTTCTAGAATATGATATTAGGGCTGATTGCTTTGATTGTGCTTGCATTTTAATTGGATTAATTAAGAAATGATATTTTGCACACGTGGATCATCTCCAAGATCACATCGTGGATTATCCCGAGAGGGCACTGCTCGATTCATAGGCCGATGGTCGAGTGGTGAAAAGGCCAACCACAAAAATGGCATCTCACTCCTAGACCGCTTGTGGATCAGGTGGAGCTCTAGACACCCCTTGCCTGTCCAGAATGGAGTTGGAGATCCCCGTGAGCCCAACATCTGGGACGTTGGAAGATCTTATTCTAGATAAAGGATGGAAATTTCGGTGCCATGAGATTTGGACTCTGTTGGACAGAAGGGATACATAATTCTCTTGTATGGGCAGCAGACAACTATTAACTTAAAGATAAGTTAAGGAACTTGTTTAATAAAAGGACTGCTTGTTTTTTTTGTGTGTATGTGTTGTAAATTACGTGAACGAACTCTATACCCTAAAAGGCTTAATTAATGAAGCTGATTTTAAATGTCGCACATAAATGTGGTAGGACCTAATTAGACAACTAAAGCTATCAAGGGAAGCGGGTGGACGGAATCCCTCGACGGGTCCGTCCTATGACTGGGTGGTCCTAGAGAACTGGGAGGCTTCTCACAAGGATTTACCGTCGGATGACATTAGGTATTGTTAAGTTAGAACTCGAATCATGCCGTTTTAGGGGACCGGAATGGGACTATGCCCTACGGGCAGAGAGGTTGAGCAGTGCATCCCTCTCGTTTCCCATTCTCTATGAACCAAGTGCAGCATAAATCTGCTTCGACTCTATTGTTCCTACTCAAAGTGGGTCATCTGGAGCTTGACGCTAGCTACTTCCTAGAGACTTGGATGATAGGAAAGAAACCCTGACTTCAGGTCGGTCCTAAGTGGGAACGGTCGGATACTTCCGCTTCACGGCAGACTCAAGAAGACCTAGATCACAAACCCAATGACATTCCTTGCGAGTGCCAGGTGGCACTTTCTAGACTCCCCTCCCGATGGGCTGCTAAGACATGTCCCACAAGTGGTCAAGCGGACATGTTACAATATACATGTTGGTCATCTGATTTTTTGTTAAGGTGCTTGACATATGATAATGGATGCATATCCTGAATCTTCTCAAAGTGAGAGAGTACATATATCTTCATTAGAATTAGATACATTAGAGGATCCATCTGGTAGTGAGACTTTGTCAAGTGACAAATCAAAAGAGGGGTCCACTACATAAAGGATGTCTACCATGTGACTCTAAATGAGCTAATAGAAGCTCAAGATAGAACAAGAGATGCAGATGTGATTGAGTTGGACTTCCATATGTTGGATGATCCACGACCCATTAAATTAGGGTTTATGCTCAGTCTGGAAAAAAGGAAGGACTATGTGTCCTTGATCCAAGAGTTTCGTGATATCTTTGCTTGGAGCTATGATGAGTTAAGGGATATTCCTCCTAGTTTAACTATGCATACCATTCCCTTAAAGGAAGGTAGCCGCCCTGTGCAACAAAAAGTGAGGTGTATGCATTTCAAGCTAAGAGACAAACTATTTAAGAAGCTATAAAAATTGCGTAAGGATGGCCTAATATTTCTTGTATAACACACAGAGTGGTGTTCGCTACAGTTATTAGGAAAAAGAAGAATAATCAAATCCAACTTTGTATAGATTTTAGAGAGCTCAATAAGCAAACAATCAAATATTTCTATCCACTACCATTTATTAACCAGATTCTGTATCAATTAGCAATTAGAGATATCTATTCATTCATGGACTACTTTGTTGGATATAACCAAATGGCTACTGCAAAGGAAGACAAGTTGAAAATGACATTTATCGTTGTATTTGGCACCTTCGCATATCATGTTATGGCACTTGGATTATGCAATGCACTAGGTTCTTGGTAACATATAGCTGATAAGACTTTTGGTGATATTATCCTAGACAAGTTGAAAAATCTTTATTGATGATCTGGGGGAAACCACCACAAGGGAGAGACAAACTAGTTATTTTGAGAAAATAAATTTAAGTGTTGTAGGCAGTTCTACATTGCTCTTAATCTAAGAAAGTGTATCTTTGGAGGAGTACCCTATGGATTGCTATTGGGCCATGTGGTTAGCTTGGCCGATATTTGTGACTAACCTTGAAAAGATAAAGGTTATTGTAACTATGAGTCTGCCACCTACAACTAAGGAAGTACACAGCTTTATGTCATCAATGGGATACTATTAAATATTGATCAATACACTGGCAAAGTGGACATTGCCATTGATTAATCTACTATCCTTTAACTATCAATTTATTTGGAGTGAACCATGTCAATTATCCTTTGAGGATGTAAAGCAAGAATTAGTGAAAGAACTAGTCTTGAAAGCACCCAAAAGGGGTGAGACCTATATATTTTCAGTAGCCATAATGTATAATATCAGCTTGCTGTTTAGCCCAGATTTAGGAGGAGAAGTGGTACCATCCAATTGCATTTGCTAGCTGTGAATTGGGGATATCCAAGATTAATTACACCTACATGGAGAAGTTATACCTTGGGATGGTATCTGCGACAAATAAATTTAAGCATTACATTCTCTTTGAAAAGGTGGTATTTTATACGAAAGCCGAGGGGTTGAGGCCATTGATGAATATGTAGCAGCCGCCTAACTACCTAGCAAAGTGGTTGATCACTTTGTAGGAGTTTGATTATGAAATCAAGATAAAGCCACTAAAGTTGCATGGCATCGTTGAATGTCTTGTGGATTTCAGGGAGCCGATGGAAATTTTGGCTGAAGGTAGTGACCTTGAGGGTCTATTCAAATTTGATACAACTTGCGGATTCCAGGGAGCCAAAGGAAATTTTGGCTAAAGGTAGTGACCTTGATGAATTTTGGCTAGAGGTAGTGACCTTGAGGATCTATTCAAAATTGATATAGCTTCCATTCCATCTTGGTATTCTGCCATAATGCACTATCTATCTAAATGAGAGGCTAGGGTTGCTTTGTCAAAGGTTGAGAATAGGAAAATTAAACAGCAAGCTTTGAAATTTGCATTGATTGCAATAACATTATATGGGCAAGGGGTTGATGATGTTTATCACCGATGTGTTATGCATGATGAGGTTCCGTTTATCTTGGAAGAGTGTCATGACTTCACTTATGAAGGACACTTTGCTAGACGATTGATTGCACGAAAAGCTTTAAGAGCCAGATATTAATGGCCATCCATTTTCTAGAATGCATGTCAAGATATGTGATGTATGTCAAAGACATGATAGTAGGGAGAATAGGAAGCACCCACCTACTCCTATTATGACTATACTACCATTCAATAAGTGGGGCATCGATTTCATGGATTCTATTATCCCATTATCCTCTACATAGAAGATATATATCATAGTGGCAACTAATTATTTTACAAAGTGGTCTAAAGCACGAGTGACAAGGAAGGATGATGCAAAGGAGATTGTTAGCTTCCTGCTTGAGTAGATTATCTACCAATTTGGTATGTCAAAGGAGTTATGTCAGACCATAGAACCCATTTTCTGAATAAGGTGATTAAAAGCTTGATTGAAGCATAACAAATTAAACACAATAAAATGATGCCTTATAATCCACAAGCAAATGGACAAGCTGAAAGTACCAATAAATAGCTTGTGGGTATTCTATCAAAGATAGTATTATAAAAGAAATGAGATTAGGATAAGAAGCTATATGTGGCTATGTGGACGTATGATACAACCTTTAAGAGACCTACCCGCCACACCCCATTCAAGTTAGTTTATGGCGAGGAGTGCATACTACCCCCAGAGATCAAATTACCGACTATAAGATTTGCAATTAACGAAGATGCATCCTTTGAGCACTTTACGACTTTAGCATACCACCCCGATGAGCTCAAATTGCAAAGTCTGTTAGAGAGGTAGCTAAGCATCGAATGAAGCAGCTTCATGATTTAAAAGCAAAGAAGTATACCTTTAAGAAAGGGCATTTAGCTATGATGCATGTAAGGAGCTTTTTGCTAGGAAACTAGAGCTTGAGTGGGATAGTCCCTACAAAATAGTTAGAATTAGAAAAAATAAATCCACAGCATTACTAGCAGATTTGCATGGAGTGGAGTTTAAAAACAAGGTTAATCTAAATAAGATTAAACCTTATTATCTTTAGGCATACTAATGAGATAACTATCTTGTAGGTCAAGGTTGGATTGACTTAAAACATGTAAGAGAGGCTAAAAATTGGTTGATGGTGCAGCTAATTCCCTACTTAGAACACCCATATTTGGAACAAAGATACCATCAAAGAAGATTTGTTTGGTGGAGCAAAGGTTATAAAGTGGTCGAGCAAGAGAATAGGACATTTGTTTGGCAAATCAAGGTTTTCTGCCATCACTGCTTAAGGATTTTGACAAGCATCCATGTTGGATTCAATGAAGAAGGTGGGATAGAGCCTTTGGTTCATCCTCTGAATCTGCTAAAATTTGGCTATCATAGTTATGAATAAAGGAGCCAATGATGGCCGGATACGTGAACCCTTTACGGACATATACATTATATTTTGATGGAGCGTCCAGGGGTTCCAATAAGAAAGGGAGTATTGGGATAGCCATTAGAAATTCCTAAGATAGAATCATGATGAAATTAGCTACCTACCTTGGGGTAGGATTTACTAATAATATGGCGGAATATAAAGTTATGATCATGAGACTGAATATTGCTAAGAAATGTGGTATCCGCCAATTATTAGTAAAAGGGGATTGTTGGTTTTGAATCAATTGAATGGGATGTACATAGTATGAAATCCCATTTTTCATATGTATTATTATGCTGATATGAACTTGTTTGATGAGTTTGAGAGAGTGTCTCTTCAATTGGTTCCATGATGTTGGACCTAGTTTACTGATTCATTAGCAAATTATGCTTATGAAGAAGACCACTTTTTCAACTCTGGTCTTAGTTTACATATCTCCATTGATAAATGGTGGGATAGGACTTGGTTGCGGATTAAGGGGACTTTTATTAGAGCATGCTTTATATAGCAGGAGATGGTTAGTATGGGTAATGAAAGAGTAGGTGAGACCCATTTACCGTTGTTACCTTGGACCCATATGGTGGTCAATAGACCACATTTTATGCATGCACCTCTTGCTATATATGTAGGAGGTATGGGCCATAATCTGATGCATCTAGTTTAGGGCTAGGAGTCCTCTTTTCTCCTTGGAATGGAGCGTATTGTTGTATATCAATACCACTCTAAGGAGGGATGTGCATAAGTTGTATTGGTTTTTTTTTACTTTAGGCTAAGAGGGTCAATTGTTTTGGATGCATAATGTTTTACTTCGTTAGGCCAAGAGGACCATGTATTTATTTTTGCAGGTGCAATTAATATTTTCTTATTTTAGTGTTGTGCTTGGCAGATTTGATGGAGTACTTGGAGCAAGCATGTTGCTGTGCCAATGCTTCTTGTGCCTTGGTCTAGGTGATCTCCTTTCTTTATGAGTTCTTTCCCTATATGCATAATGATTATGTGTATTTGTGGAGATTTTTCTTTCTTTTGTTGGGAATTGGCATTCAAGGCATGATGTCCCAAAGTTTAGGTTAGGTATATCTAGAGAGGTCTAAGTAGTTTTTCGCCTCCTGTAAAGGCGTTATTAGGTATTTAAAGAGTTGTTTCAAAAGTAGTCCTAGTGACCCTATTTTGCTATCCTGATAGGCAATTGTTCGGGAAGCGATCCATTGGACTATAAACAATACAAATACGTGTTCAAGTTAGATCAGTTGTGTGTAGCCTCTAGATTATCTGCTCCTAGCCACAAGGATAGGGTGTTTTGATTAAGTGTAGAGGCCTAGCTAGAGCCTTAGAGCTAGCATTGGGCCCATTTTTGGTCCCAACACTATAATTACACTTGCACAACATAATGCTTTAATGTTATGGATATATCGTTGTGGCCTTATTGGTGAGCATCCACACTGTACAAGCTATATGAAGGAAAGGCAAGTATCCACCATCCCTCGAGATTAACAAAAACCTTAAAAAAAGAGAGAGAGGACAAAAGTACCCCAAATAAATAAAACCTAAAAGTAATATCTCAATGATACATTGGATAAATACAACAAGGATTCTTACCTATACACAACTGCACAACCATCTCAACCAAGCCCAATCTTCTCAAGTTCTTTATTGCAATATTATTCTCTCTTGTTTTAAGATGCACAATGTTAGGAAAAGGGAAGTTTCTCTTTTTAGTACAAACTTTGTCAAAATACACACACAAAGAGTGCCCTCCAAGCATGACAATGCCTACTCATCAAAGTTTTTAAGGACTTCATGGCCCCTTGAGAAGTATTCTCTCCATCACAACCTCCCTCTACAACTAATTGTCATACAAACACAACAATCATTTGAGTCATAAATTCAAAGAGAAGACACTTAAAACCTTCAATAATGATATAATACTTGCAGATGTCACAATCTCCTCTAAACACACTGAGCATTACCATTATTGCCTTGTTTACCTTCATGTAACGTGTCCACTTGTTCACTCGTAGGACACGTCTTAGCAGCCCATTGGGAAGAGGGTCCAGAAAGCGCCATCGGCACTCCCATGGAATGTCATGGGTTTTGCGATCTAGGTCTTCCCGAGTCTGCCACGAAGCGGAAGCATTCCGGCCGTTCCCACTTAGGATCGACCTGAATCAGGGTTTCCCTAGTGGTCAAATTCCTAGAACGATAGCTAGCGTCGAACTACTTTATGCAGAAACGACAGGGTCGAAGCGGATTCATGTTGCACTTGGTTCAAGGAGAATGGGAAACGAGAGGGATGCAAAGCTCGACCTCTCTGCCCGTAAGGTATAGTCCCATTTCGTTCCCCTAAAACAGCATAAATCGAGACTCTAGTACTCTAGATTCTAGGTCATCATTCCTTGCTGTCAAATTCCTTTGAGAAAAGTTCTCAGCCAACCGGGACCACCCTTCTGTAGGATGGACCCATGGTCACATCCACCGCACTTTCCTCAGGGTTGCTTAGTTGTCTAATTACCTACCACATTTAGTTCGACAAGCAAAAACAACTTCCTTAATTAACCAATTAATCATCGGTTCTTTCACGTAACTTAAGCACTGACATAGAAAAACAATGCCAAACAAGTTCCTTTTCAACAATTGAACTTATTTATCAGTCTTTGGAATACATCATATAATCCAGCCCGAAGGCTATTCCATAATCTGCCCGAAGGCTAATCCATAATCCGCCCGAAGGCAATTCCAGCAATCCTCAGGGATTGCTATTCCAAGTTTTCGCCTGTAGACTAGTATGTGGGCCTCGAGATCCAATCCCGAGTCATGTCGGCCTCTTGTGCAGGACCCGGAGACAAGGGATTTACGGCCAGGGCCCCCCTAGCACCCAAGCGTCCTCCTGCTCCAAGCAGCACCCACGGAGAGACCTCTCGCGGCAGGTTCGGTCCACATATCCGGCGCGGCTAATAACCCCCTTGGATAGGGTCAGGCAGACAGTCGGGGGTAACTGATGCTACCTCTCCCTCCAGGCCTTCAATCTGAAGCATTAATTATTTTTCTAGCTTTAGTTCATTGAGCGAAGAAGTACAAACAGTGCTCCTAACTATACAAACACAATCAATCCAGTGGTCGTTTGTTTGGCCAACTGCTAAGGTATAATTCCTTCTCTCCGAATGCATCCAGCATTCGATCCGGGATCAATTGCGACTTGGCAAGATCCCAAGGGTCTCGTAAGCTAAGTTGCTTGTTTGTCCTTTATCCTTGGGTTAGGGTTTATATCCTGTTAGCCCAAATTAACAAATACCTTAGGTTTCCTTACATTAAGGTCAATAATTCCTGGACAACCTCGTTGTCCTCACTTGATTGGTCAATTGCTTGCTAAACGATACACAACTTCCCTAACTTGGCAAATCGGCCTCAAGGGAAGGTGATGTAGCAGGATGACTACTCATCCTCAAGATAGTTTGACTTGAACTTAGGACTTGCCAACCCTTGTTTTAAGGAGTGGCAATTCTACTTCGTGATTTAAGCACAAAACCCTGCGACGTTGCAACTTGTTGCATAGGTGTCGCACCTGACTTATGGGTTTATTCCTCCCATCGCACGGTATTCCTTGGTCAAGGATACCTTGGACAAGATGTAGGGTTTGGGAGTCCTCTTGACCCAACCCAACCCTAACCTTATTGGGCCGATAACGTTTGGCCCTAGGGTTTCTAAATTCAAATGGAGGTCTAGTATTTAGCCAATTTACCCTAGGGTAAAAACCCTAGATCGTTATTGTATGGGCGTCTAACTAACCCAAGATTCCGTGAATGTGGGTAGGATCTTTGGGATTGGAAGCCTTGACTTGGCATCCCAAGTGCGATACTAGGCAGAATTTTTAACGTAACTAAACCCTATCTAGCACTTTGAGGTTTTCATCGTACTAACTATTTATGCTTTTATGAATCCCATGTGGGTTATGCCATTACAAGCGATTGACCTAAATCGATCTACTTGTCTTGCGACGAAGCGATCTTTTCTTAGAGATGCTAATATTTGTCCTAAAAGTTATAAATAATTGCAAGATATAGCATTCCATGCAATTATGTGATTCATAGACTTTTCCTTCTATGCAACTATAAGATTTACAATGACCATTTCTTTTCCTTGCCTAAATCATAATGATTGTCAATTTAAGGCTAACTCGTATAAAACCTATATGGATTTACATCAAGAACTATGCTCATAACCCTTCACTTAAAGCATTGAATTCAAGCTTTAATATGAAATGCATTCTTTTCTAAATACAAACTTCGATAAAAGAAGTCCGTGCATGACAAATGTCATAAGGCTATCATTGACTTAATCCGTCCTACAGCACTTAACCCAACCTAGGATGTAATTAGCATCGCATGCAACTTGCAAGGTACATAAATCCCTTTCATGCAATGCAACTACTTGGACAACATCTAGTGGACGTCAATGATTATCTCATACGAATCACAACTAAGAGATTAATATCTAAATGCATTTTGTGCTATTCTTTTTCGAGAGGCAATCTAGGATGCGTTTAGACAATTCCATCTTTTTAACCTATGCAATATGCGTTCAAGAATTTCAACTTGGAAATGCAAGCAAACTCAAATGCACGACATGCACTAACTCTTGTAAATCGTCCAAGGAAATAAATTCCCCAACGTGTTTTAACTTGACTACGTGAATTAAAGACATGCTTAAATGCATTCTTTTCATGCGAAACCAATTTTTTAAGAACCTGGGCATTGAGGTTCGGGGTGCTGTCCACACGCGAACTCGGAGTAGAAGCTCCCGCGTGTGCACCTTGCGTCTTTTGTTTGGGGGCCATTTGACGAATCAAATCCCGGTTCAGCAACTTCTTCTTGGGTCCTTTACGAGTTATGAATCCTCTCTGATCGAGTTCTACTCCTTTGCGAAGGACACGGCCCTTACTGAATGCGGTTTTAAGAAACCCGAGATGGTGTGGATGAACAAGGCTTATGGAAGCCTTGTTTTAGAAGCTTCTAAAGAAGATTCCAATTTCTGTGACAGCAAATGTGATGTGGAGAGAGAAAGTGGATGATGGAGGAGATGATGATGAGGATAATGATGATAATGATGCTGACGATGATGATGGTGAAGGTGGCGTGGCAGTAGCGACCTGGTGCGGCAGCAGCGTGGTGTGGTGGCTCTTCACGGCGTCCTCCTCAGGTGGCAGGGTCACGTCCCTCTCTCCCCTCCCTCCAAGATTAAGGGGGAGGTTATATAGGCCTTTAAGGGGGGGGGATCCACACACGTGGAGGGAGGCATGATCTCCTCTCTACTCCACTTAGCTCCAGCCCTTCCCACACTCCCTCTCCCCGCCATGCATCGGTTGAGGGGAGGGGGCTATTATTAAAAAAATTTGCCACCGTTTCAACCATTATCCCTTTTTTTCCCCCTTGAGGAGATGTTCCCGTGCGGCCTACGGGTTTCAAGCCTCGGCTCTTGTGCTCCATGCGGCTAGAGTTTATTGACACGCGCGCGGGGTAAGCACTTAACCACCAACATTTACCGATGCGGGAGATTATTTTAGTTTGCTTTTTGTGCCGATTATGTGTCTTCAATATTTCGAGGCGGAAATATTACACTTC
The DNA here is from genome assembly GCF_053477565.2 of Lygodium microphyllum. Taxonomy (NCBI): domain Eukaryota; kingdom Viridiplantae; phylum Streptophyta; class Polypodiopsida; order Schizaeales; family Lygodiaceae; genus Lygodium; species Lygodium microphyllum. The sequence goes on along the minus strand of NC_141147.1, from coordinate 140,926,537 downwards.
AACAATAACAACCAAATAACCTTTGTTTCCATAGGCACTCGAGGACAACTATCGAGCAAATTTATATTCTCCAAGGTTGCAAAGCTCTCCTTGTTCCACTCCAACACTAAAACTTTTATTTAGCAATCATAAGTGAGATATGGATAAACAATATTCAAGTTCTTGGAGAAAATACCTACATTGCCTTAAAGGCAATATGAAAAGTAGTCCAAAAGAGTGCACCCATAATCTCAAACACAAGAAGGCTTCATTGAAGGGAGAATGTGTGTCTTAACCTTTCCTATTCTATCGCTATATTTTTGTACTAGTTTTACAATCTCATTTGTTTCAATTCATTGGAATTTAATATAGAGGGCCAAGTTTCTTTTATATCTCACTATTTATTTGAGTCTCAAGAAGTAAGAACACAACAATATTAAATGCAGTACCAAAAAAACAAACATATCTTAAAGTATGAAAGAACAAGACTTACATTGTAAACTAATCTAGCTAAGTGTTTCCTTGTAAATGAAAACCATGGTCACCACCTTTTGTATTTTTCTTTCTCATCTCACCAATCAATACATATCCTCAAGACATAACTTCTTAAGGTAATCCTCTAAATTTGTGGCACATATCATTCCCATTAAACAAGTAAAAGTTTCACTCAATCACAAATCATAGTATGCTTTATAGCAAGAGTATATCTTACTACTATATTATTTTGGTCGTAGGTTGAAAAAGCCCCAAACTTTGAGAGGGCTTCTTTAACCTACCCCCTTCCCAAACCTTCTTTTTTTAAATTAAAATCCCCCCTCTTTTTTAATTAAATCCATAAAGTTCTCTTTCTCCCCCTTTTTAAATCAAAAGTCTTTGTGTGTGTGTGTGTGTGTGTTAGATTAAACTTTTTAATTTAAACTTCCCTTGTTTTTTTATTTTTTCTCATATTTTAACTAAATATTTTTTAAAAACTTCAATTAATTTTTTATTTTTAATTAAGTATTTTAGAATTATTTTTAAATTTAAAATATTTTTAATATAGTTATTCACATACTTTGAGAGAGAGAGAGAGAGAGAGAGAGAGAGAGAGAGAGAGAGAGAGAGAGAGAGAGAGAGAGAGAGAGAGAGAGAGAGAGAGAGAGAGAGAGAGAGAGAGAGAGAGAGACTTTTGATTTAAAAAGGGGGAGAAAAATACCTCTCTCTCTCTCTCTCTCTCTCTCTCTCTCTTCTCTCTCTCTTCTCCCCCTCTTTTAGTTAGATTAAACTTTTGAATTTAAAGTTTTCTCTTTTTTATTTTTCTCACCTTTAATTAAATATTTTCAAAATCCTTTTAATTTTTTTCTCTTTTAATTAAATATTTTTAAAAGTATTAAAATTTCAATTTGACATAGTCTTTCACATATTGAGAGAGAGAGAGAGAGAGAGAGAGAGAGAGAGAGAGAGAGAGAGAGAGAGAGAGAGAGAGAGAGAGAGAGAGAGAGAGAGAGAGATTGTTGAGTGTACTGCATGGCAACTTCGCTTGCCATTTTGTGGTAATCACGACAAGCCTAGCATTTCGTGGGGCAAAGGGCACATAGAACGCTAGTAAGTTATAAGTTCATTTGATGAAAGCAAGAAAGGAGGGCAATTTCATTGAGTTTTAAAGGGTCAACTATTGTGGATAACACATGAACATGTTTTTCTTATTGTAGAATAAATATTTCTGAAATGGCCTCCCTCCATGTGATGACATGATGATCCCCTCCCACACATAGAATATGTGATTACACAAAAAAGTATCTCTTGTGCGTGTATTGTGTGTGCCTTTTGAGGAGAATGTTAAGCATGTTTTTTGGGAGTTGCAAGAAGTTCAAGGTTTGTGGAAAAACTTATATGGAAGAATGGGAAAAGCTAATTTGCATTGTTTGGTGAGATGGTTTTTGGGGATAAAAGCAATCTCAATGAGTATTTTGGAAAAGTAAAGACAAATGGTGAGCATGGGTTGTTTGTTCAAGTTGGCTCCTTAGAAATGATGTGGCCTTTATGAAGGCCAAGAACTTTAATAAGACCTTAGCTCTCACACTCTTTGGATTTCTGTTGAAGCACATCCTTTCCTTAAGAGGATGTTTAGAAGGACATTCCTCGCAAGACAATTGGCAAATTGTTCTACAAACGTTTTTGATTGTTTATTATATAAGCTACGACATCATACCTCAACAAGTGATGTATGTACAAAGCTTTGATTTATTATCTTCTTTCATTACAAGAAAAAACAAAAAAAAGAGGTGTGGTCACTTTTTTTGTGAGATAAGACACAAGAGACACGCACAAAAACACAAACTTGAATGCCCAGACTAGGGAATCGGGACACCTCTCCTCTAAATATGAGGCTGGTTACACACCAAGTAATGTACGGCCAACCCCCGCCTAGAGTGTGGGCATGCACTTTTTGAATTTGGGCACGAACATGGGCGTCATACCTTTACACACAAAAGGGACATAGTTTGTAAAAAATAAAAAAGAATAAACTTATAAATCTTTTGATTGGTTGCAAATGCAAAAAGTACACCCTTGTTCGCCACTTCACAAAGTGGGCAAGGGAGACTCCCCGTCCAAAAATGGGCGGGGAGTTCACCTGTTTAGCATGTAAATAACAGGTCACGTCCTCTCCAGTGTGTAAAGGACTGCAGACGCCAACCTTTAACTAAGTGTTTTGATTGGTCAAAGCTTACAAAGTGGGCGTCCCTTTTTTGGTGTGTAACCGACCTGAGTCTCAACAAAACGAGCAAGGGTCATAGTAACATTTTGTTATGCGTTCATAGGATAGCTTGCAAGCTGAACGAATAGTGAGTGGTTGGTGGACCAAGACCCCCACCAAGGAGGTGGTGGGGGTCCTGGTCCAACAAGATGAATGAATAGTGAGTGGATCTCGACCAGGACCCCACCAGCCACCACCTCCTCGGTGGGGGGAAGGGAACTAGCCTCGGGGGACGGGTCTACAGGGGACGATAACTATACGTGTCGTTCGTCAGGGAAAAGCAGGCAAAATTTTGCCATCAGCTGCGGGACCAGAGGTGCGGGATTCTCATCAAACGCGGCTACTCCGGTCTCGATTACCTAGCCGCTCGCCGCTCGGTGTTAACGCTGAACGCCCGGGCCATCACCTGTGGGCCCAGGCCCAGAGGACCGAGGTGTGCGACTCTCGTCAAACGCGGCTACAATTTGAAAAGGAGCGCGCTGTCACAGTCGAATGACCGGTTCCGAAAAGGAACTGAACAGTCCAGCAGTGAGGTCTGGATGGATACCTAAAAAGACGACTGCAGGCGTATGCCAAGCAATGGCTTGCTCTCTCTCTCTCTCTCTGTGACGATTCTTTGAACAGGGAAAGGCACGACCTGCATATCGTCTGAAGCGCCCTTGCCATGGAAATCAAGGCTGTCTTGAAGGTTAACGTGATCAGAGGGAAGAACTTGGCTGTCCGAGATGTATTCACGAGTGATCCATATGTCAAACTCACCCTCGGAGGACATGTAAGCGGATCCCCTCGCCTTCATCATCATCATCTTTTTCTTATTCTCCCCATTTTTAGAAGTTGATCTGTGTATCATCAAGATCCTTCGGGACATTGTGTTAAAACAAATTTCTTTTACACACCGCATCAAATACCCAGCAAGGAACTTCCTTATGTTTATCATGTGTGCGGGGACAGGCTTGTTTAGTGGTTTCTAAAAACCGTATGTAATTTGTATTGTTACTGCCTTGAGTCCATTCTTTACTACAACATAATAGAAATGCGCTCTTGCATATGGCGACCTTTTCTGCCCGCCTCTACATGCTTGGAATCATCTCATACAAAGCCAAAGTGGTCGGCCTGGCATGAAATGGACACATTTTTGTGCAGTTTTTAATATGTGCGACAGGGTACAAGGGTCACAAATAGATTATAGACTAATGACAGTGGATGAAAGATGTAGTAGTTTATCGAAGTTGGAGATAGAGGCCTCTCCATTGAAACACTTATTTTCTTATAATTTTTGGTGCTAAAGGTCAATGTATGTGTGCATGTGTGCACAAAGCACGCACAGTTTTTAGTATTCCATGTTTTGGGTATGATTGCACATTGCTATGCTGGAAACCTCGAAAAAGGTGAAGCCACCACGTAGCAGCAGGGGAAAAAGGTAACAAGGTATTGCTTGTTTTAGAGATCAAAAGGTTTAAGCTAAAAGGCAATATCTAGACATCCCTCTGAAGTATGTATGTGGGAAAATGTATGATTCCTAGGCTACGCACAAAGGTTGGCCAATTGAAATCATGGATTTACCTCATTTTGTAGCGACTACTTCAGGCCAAGAAGTAAAACATCTTGAAGTCGAAAAAAATACATCAAGAGAAGGAGAATGTATGTAAAACTTGTCAAATATTACCCAAAGCCGATAGGTCTAGAATGTAGAACTTGAAAGGGAGCTACAAGAAACAATGGTGGAAAGAAAAAGTTATTAATGAAGCTAGAAGAACTGTGAGGCATGAATCGATTGCTACAATTGAGGAAACAATTGTTGGAGTGAAATACAAATGGCAAGTGCATGCCAAAAATAAAAAAATTGAAAGGCTATTCGTGAAATTGGGGTAGATGATTATATTACAAAAATCCTCACAAAAGTTAAAGAGAGGTTGGTATTGCCTCATTGCAAGTATCAAGTAGTGGAAAATGAAATTGTGCATAGCAAATCGACAAACATTGGGAAACCCTCAAGGTGGCTCTTTCCTCAACGTTGATGTGATTTTAGGGCAATCATCCTTGTTAGGGATCGGTCTTGGTAGGTGGTAAAGACCTTTTATGACACTCTTGCACCCTTGGTGGCTCAAGCTTAGTGACGCATGGTGTTTATTTCTCATCTCTAAGAAAAGTGGTAGTTGGGAAGGGTGGGCATGCTATGATGGTGTATGTGCATGAGCTTGAGGAGTTTTCTTCTTCTTCTTCTTCATAGCATGGAGATGTTAATGAGACAAGCTTTGGATCATTGGGGGAGTTTGACCCTTTTCTTGGATGAGTTACCTCAAGAGTCTTAGAGTTGGCCCCATCTCAATTGAAGGGGGGTTTTAGGATCGAGGTAGTTGGAGGAGTGGAACCTCCTTCGAAGGCATAATACTAGATGATCAAGAGGGCGCTCCAAGAACTTTGAGCTCAAATTGAGGATTGTTTAGAGTGGAGATTGATTTAGGTTTGGAACTAGTTCTAGCTTGTTTGGTTGTTGGTAAAAAAGGATAGGAGCTTGTGTCTACATGTAGATTATAGAGCACCAAATAAGTTTTCCTTGCCATACATAGATGAGCTACTTGATCAACTAACACACTCGTTGATTTTTTGTAATCTAGATTTGGAGTCCATTGATCACCAAATTTAGATTGCATGGGAGTCTATTTCAAAGGCTGCATTTTGGACTCCTTTTGACTTGTTCGAGTTTCTTTTGGGCTATCCAATGTATTTTCTTAGTTTTCTAGGTGTGAAGGTATGCTAGGGTTTGCATAGAGAAAACATAGAATGTGGAAATACAATTAAAATACAATATCTCAAATAAAAACAAAAAACAAGGAGGAATTGGAACCTAATGAATAAATGAATGTTTAATATGAATGAATAATGAAGGTGATATAGATATGATGCTTAAGGGGCAGATATGTCCAACAACCATTGATTCTCATAGGAGTGGGATGAAAGAAAGTGCTAGAGAGTATCATTCTCCACATTTGGCACATGAGTGCAGCAATACCACCAAATCTGGTGTAGATGCAACCAATTGGATTTGAGGGTGATGTCATACAGTAGTTGAGGCCTAGTTGAGTAGGAATATGATTGAAAAGCTGATGAAAATTGTGCAAAATCTGATCATGACCTATTGTAGTGGCAGAATGCGAATTGGGTTGATGAAGGTGATGTAAGACATAGTTGACTCAGTCCAAAATGTAGGTAGAAAACAAGTCACTTAGTTGGATAACAGCTTGCCACACCTACAAACAGGTCGCTTGCTAATTTGGAGTATGACACAGATGTGAATGATGTCGTAAAGTTACAAGAGGGTTGAATGAACCATGAATAGGTAGTAGTTGCAACTAGTCTTCCTTCTTGGAGAGGTTGGTAATGACTTGATTAATCAACAAGTACATCAAGCATAAAATTTACACAAATTGAAAATGCAAATGTTACCACTTAAATCTTGGACAATGGAGAGCTTGTTGGCCCCAAAATTGGCACTCCTTGTATTTCTTTATCTTGAATTGCCATCTAGATGAAAAACAATGAGATTCCCTAAATCTCCTTCACTCTCCAATTGCCTCTTGTTGTTATAAATGACTAGTAAGCCTTGAAACCAATTTGTCCCTTGCTTTGCTTGGGGATTGGCTTTCAATTATGTTCCTTGGGTGATAAATTCAGCCCCAAATGTTTGCTAATTGGATGGTCACTTGAATCTCTTGAAATTGCTCCAAGTTTAATTGACTAAGATTCAAGTCTCTAGGCCTTCGATTTCTAAGCACGCTTCTTGAGGTGGTTGTCAAAGATTAGTCAAATCTCCACCTCCAATGGCTGATTTTGTTGGAAATTGTTGAGGAAAGATGAGAATTGTTAGAGATTAGTCATCCCTTGGACTAGCATTCTTACGCTACAGTTGGTACAATTGGTTTTCTAGGGTACATTTACGCATTTTCTTGTTAGTTTTTTTGGTATTTTTAGGAGTCACCATGCACGGGTACCTTTTACCAGGCAAGGATAGTGCTACGTGGCATACAATAGCTAGTTATCATTATTAAGATTATTTCATGTCTATTGGTTACATTTATTGTTTAATGGCAGTTTTTTCCTGCAAGTTGGCTAGTTTGCTGGCTGCCCTACTTATTTTATTGCATTTTTTCCAACTATTTATAGTTGCTTTCTTGTCTGTCCATCTCACTTGTCATTCCAAATGCTTTTACATTTGTTGCACTTTGACATGGTATTGAAGCAATGTAGAAGGACTAATTGATCATGGGTAAATTTGATTGGGAGGATTCTTCATAACCAAAGTTTGTGTTTTCAGCATTTAGAGGTTGAGGCAAACAGTTGAAGCGTACGGACGGAGTGAAGTTGTTTTTTGTTGGTTTTTGCTGTTGGTGAAGGAGAAAAGGTTGCATTTTAAGTATTTTGGAGCAGATTTTAAGTTTTCATTGCATGTAGCAAGTGAATCTCTTTGAGGATGAGTGGAGGAAGCCTTTGTAGGTAATGGTATCATGTGGTAAGTCAAAGGGGATTGCCTTTGTTTTTATGTAGGTTATCCCATTGACAATGTCTAGTGAACTTGATGCGGAGTCTTAAGCAATTATGGATCATAAGGTCCTCATGCTACCGATTCTTTCTTTAGATCAGAAGCTTGATGGGAAGAATTACCATATTTTGGTGTATAATGATGCTTGCTATACTAGAGTCCTATGATTTGGCGTAGCTCGTGATCGAGGCTATAGACTGTCCTATAGTTTGTGATGTCTCTAAGTTTTTAGTTGATAAGAAAGTTGAGTTGATGAAGGTAGAGATTGGTTCTTTCCTCTTTTTCTCTTGTACTCTAGCTATCATTGCGGATGTCTCTGGAGGTTCAGATGAGGGCTTTCCTAATAAGTTTTCTTCTATGTGGGAGTATGTCAATAAGCTTTGGCAATTGTAGATGTAGATCCAAAAGGCAAGAAAGGTGATTATCTCGGAGGACATGGCGATAACTCTTCTCTCTCAGTTATTGCTCCCGTTCAATGCATTTTATTCTGCCTTGATTGCTTTAGGGTAGATTGAGACCCTTAAGTGGGAGGAGTTGGTTCTAATGGCCTTGGACCAAGATAAACAACTCAAATGTTAGAATGCTCCTAAGTTAGAGGCTTTGATAAGTGAGTCTTTCCAATAGAGGGAAAGAAGAAGAATAAGAAGAAAGACAAGAAGTCCAAATAGGACAAAGCCAAGGAGTCTATTGGCCACATTTATGGCAAGATAGGTCATTGGAAGAAATATTGCCCCAACAAGGATAAGGATACCAAGAAGGGGAAGACTACAAAGGATTGAGCAGCGGTGCCTGCTTCTTTATCGAGTCACTTTTCTCCATTTGGAGGTGATAGAGGATGTTTCTTTGATGGTTATTGATGTAGCGATGATGGTCCCATAGTCTTGTGAGTGGATTGTGGATAGTTGCACTTTTTGCCATGACTTCTTCTTTTACGTGTGTGAGTTTGATGCATGGGTTAATTCTCATAGGTGATAGTTCTTTGGTCTTGATCAAAGGCAAAGGTGGTATGTAGCTTATTTCGGATGGGCAAGGCAGTGCCCTCACATTAGAGGTGCTCTATGTATCGGGTCTAGGATATCATCTACTTTCAGTGAGCAAGGTTTGTGCTTTTGGTTTGACAATCGAGTTTGATAAGGATTTCTTTTAAGTTCTTGATAGAGTGTCTCGATAGGTTCTTTGTGCAGGACATAAGGAAAATGGAGTCTACAACATGTAGTCTTTTTCTGTCTTTTCGTCTCTTTTTCTTTCTACATAAACTCAAAGTGAGCTTTGGTATGCTCGGTTCAGCATCTCAACTAAGAGTATCTTGGAAGGTAGCTTATGGTGAGCTTGCGCAGGGATTGTAAGAGATTGGGGTGAGCCACTTGCCATGTGTATCTTGCATTCATTGTAAGCAGCATAGAGATGCTATTCCTAACAAGACTTCACGGAGGGCTAATGAGCCCTTGGAGCTTGTTTTGACGAACTTACGTGGACTGATGAGGACGGAGTTCCTTAAGGGAAGTTTGTATTTTATGCTAATTGTTGATGATTTTAGTAGGATGATATGGACGTATTTCTTGAAGCTGAAGTTAGAAGTATTCTTACATTTCAAGGATTGGTTGATCTTTGAGAAGAATAGGTTTGGCAAGAAACTCAAGACCCTATGTTCCAACAAGGGAGGGGAGTTTTGTCTCCCATGAGCTTAACTCGGTTTATGTAGATTGTGGCATACATTAGGAATTTGCCAACACGAATATCCCTTGAGAGAATGACATATTGGAGTGAAAGAATGATAGTGTGATCGAGATGGCACAGACTGTGATGGAGCATTGGCAGACACCTCAGTGTCTATGGGTTGAAGTAATGGTCACTACTGTCTACATCTTTAATCGATACTTTACATTGAAACATGGTTGGTATAACACCTTTTGAGGCTTACTTTACTTAAAAGCTGAATGTTTCTTATTTTAGGGTGTTTGGGTATGATGCTTATGATCACATTCTAAAGAAGAAGAGGGATAAATTTGAGCTGGCTTCCAAGAAACAAGTGTTCGTTGGTTATAGCTCATAGTTCCAAGGATATAAAATTTATTGCTTTGCTTAGCATTTGATTAAAAGTTAATCAAATGTGCTAATGTTACTTGCACATGTGAGGCTTAAGTTAATTATTTCACAGTGTGGGACCTAAGATCTGAGATATTAGTTGGAACCAAAGGTAAAAATTGTAATAAGTTATGCTTGACAGGTACTAGATAGTACTCGATGCTAGATTTTGACCTAGATCAATTTATTGGCCACTAATGTTGGTGGTGACATTAGAGACTAGGCATTAATTAATTAATTAATATCGGTCTAAGAGCTAATGATTGTTTAGGGATACTTGGAAGAAAATTTGGTCTAGTAAATTTAATTATTGGTTAGTGAAATTAAATTTTTGAGCACTAAAATAGTTATTAAATTAAATTTTAGAATTAATATTTTACAAATTAATTTAATAAGTTTAATAATGATGGAAAATGGGATTAGAAGACTATCACTTGGCAAAACTTGCTCATGCAAGTGGAAAAAACGTTTTTAGGGATTGACAGAAGTCTATTCTAGCCATTGTGAGAGAGGAGGCTGTTACAAAGCAAGAAGAGGTTACTAATGTGATTTGCAGCTAGCAAGGATCGATCCTATAGTATGTGTCTGTAGTTTGGAGCTCTCTAGGAGCAAGTGACAGTAACCTAAGGTTCTTTTGGTGCAAATGACAGCATATAAAAGGGGGCAATAGTCTTTTTGGTGGTCCTAAGCAGATGATAGCTTCCATGGCTGTTTGAGTAGTTGCAGTAGTAGCTTTTTAGTGTTTCTTGTGATGAAACTTTGATATTTCTCTCTATAGCATTTTCTCTCATCCTCTAGCTCTCTCTCAAGTTATCTTAGCATTTTCTAGCAGTTTGAGCCATGAGAGAGAGAGATTTCAATCAATCTCTACTATTGCAAAGCCTAATTTATAGCAAAAACTAGAGTTTTTACAACCACCTTGGGATGCGAGCTCAAAATTGAGGGCTTAGGACTTGAATTCTAGTAGTTGAAATTGAGGAATTTTAGGGAGATTCAAGAGGCCAGTTAACCAATATAAGATTTGGGGTTGAAGGGTAAAGGTCGATCCCCAAGCAAACTAAGGGGTAAATTGGTTTGGAGGCTTGTTGGTCATTCTTGACAACAAGAGGCAATTGGATTAGTAGAGGAGACCAGAGCATCTTAGTTGCATAGTATCCTGAAATAGCGTTTTGGGAGCCTTGAATCGGAATAATTGTTTGAGATTGAAACGACAATGAGAAAATGCCATTTCGGCACTATTCAAAGATGAGAGAGAGGGAGTGGAGCCAAAGAGTGAGTAATCAGCTCATTTCATTCATCTTTATTATTCAAATTTGGATTAACATTAAAGAGATAGTACAACTAGGTTACGACTAACCATGACTTATTGTGGTTAGGTCAATACCGACTTATTTAATGTCCCACACATGAGTACAACTGGATACAGTTGTAGGTAATGTCAGTCACACATACATATATATGAGCAGTTGAGCTTGAAGTCTCAATACTCCCCCTCAAGCTCCATGTAACTGTTGAACTCCAAGTAGTTGTCTAAAGTAGATAAACTTCTCTTTACTAAGTGATTTGGTAAAGTTATCTACTACCTGGTCTTTGATCTTCACATGTAACAAGTCAATCTGCCTTGTGAGTATCATTTCTCTAATGAAATGGTAATTAACCTTGATATGTTTGGATCTAGCATGATAAATGGGATTGCTAGCTAACATCACATTGTTGAGATTATCACAATGCAATTTGACTTTGCTGTCCAACTGTATCCCCAAGTCATTTAGTAGTTTCATCAACCAAACTGCTTCACATGCCGCTAATGCTGTACCCTTGTATTTTACTTTCGTGCTAGACAAAGCAACAGTAAGTTGTTTCTTTCTACTCGAGTCGATCATATTGCTGCCCAAACCAAATGCATAACCATTGGTTGACCTCTTGTCATAGGCACAACTAACCCAATCAGCATCAGTGTAACATGTTAAGTCAAGGGATTTTCCATACTTATAAAACAGCCCATAATCCACAGTACTCTTCACGTATCGCATAATTCTCCTGATTGCATCTAGATATGGCTTACGAGGCTTCTGCATGAATTAACTGATCAGCCCTACTACATAACTCAAGTCTGGATGAGTGATAGTAAGGTAGATCAAGCTACCCATCATCTATCTATACATAGTTACATTCTCTATTTCAGTCCCAACATCAATTGCTAGCTTGACATTTTGATCCAAAGGTGTCTTCGAAGCTTTATATTCCGTAATGCCATACTTTTGCAACATATCATGAGCATATTGTTTTTGCAACAGCCATATACCCTGCAGTGTAGGTATAACTTCAATTCCAAGAAAATACTTCAGCTCTCTAAGATCTTTAACTTTAAATTTAGCGTGTAGCAATGATTTAATTTCAGCAATCCCTTGATCATTATCTCGAGTGATGATAAGATCATCTATACAAACCACCCAAAAAACATAACCATGATTTGTCTTCTTCGTGAATAGATTATGATCTACATGAGCTATTTGAAATCCAGACTGTTGTAAATAACTGCTTATTCGAGCATTCCATGCTCGGTGCTTGTTTCAGTCCATATAAAGTTTTTTTAAGCTTACGCACATATGTTGGAAAATTAGGATGGAATATAGCCTTCAAGATGCTTCATAGATACTTCTTCAAGTAATTTACCATTCAAAAAAGCATTTTTAACATCCATCTATCATAATTTCCGGCCCATAGAGGCTACCAATGCAATGATCGTTCTCACTGTTACCATCTTGGCAATTGGACTGAAAGTCTCTTCATAATCCAAGCCGTATTGCTATGCATATCCCTTTGCAACCAGCTTGGCTTTATATCGTTTTAGTGAACCATCTGACTTGCATTTTACTTTGTAGATTCATTTGCAGGCAATGGGTATTTTGCCTTCAGGCAACTTGACCAAATCCCATGTTTCATTTTCAGCCAGTGCTACATATTCTTCATCCATGGCAGCACACCAATTCTCATATGCAACTCCATCATCAAACTTTGTAGGTTCTTTGAAACGTGTTACTCTAGTTATGTAAGTAATGACGGGTTGAATATCCACTATATGCTAACTTGTCAATTGATCTTTTGACTATTTCAGACCTTCTTAATTGCAATTCACTCTAAGCTTACTTCTCATGAGGTGGCACATACCTGCTATGCCTTACACCAGGCGTCATAACTGAAGGTATTTCCAACTCACTGCCCAAACTGTCACTGCCAAGTAACTCATATCTTGTTGTAAGTGGATCAGTCACATCATTAAACATCTTTTTCTTTTCTTTATCCAATCTCCCCCTCATTGACATATCCATGTCACTGGATATAGGAGTACAATTACGTAGTCGTCCTATCCAAGGACTAATTGTAGATGAAGCATCACTTGTAGGACCCCTTATCGAAACCATTGCAGAAGGATTACTATACCATGAAGCCAACTCATCAAAAACTACATCTCTGTTGATCAAGATCTCATGAGTGGATGGCACATAACATTTGTAAGCCTTCCTGTCTTGTGCATAATGTTACGAGGACGTGAAAAGTTGATGATTTGCTTATGTTTAATTGACATTTGATTAAAGGATTAATCAAATGTGTAATTAAAAGATGCCCATGTGTTACATATGTGAGGTGCAAGCTATTTTTTTACAGTTGAAGGCCGAAGGACCTTGTGAAAAAGATGGGTGTCAAAGGCAAAAGTTGAAACAAGTTACACTTGTTAGATTCTAGGTGAATTTTGGTGTTAGTTTACCCCTAGGACCATTAATTGGCCATTAAGTGTCAGTGGTGACAATAGGGACTAGGCATTAATTAATTGATTAATGCTTGTCCAAGGGTCAATTAATGCATGGGACCACTTTGCGTTGCAAATGGCCTAGCCAATTAATTTTTGGATGGGCAAGGTCAATTTGTTGGGCATGGATTAAGGGTTGAATTAATTTTTAGAATTAATTAATTCTGAAAATTAATTAAATGGTTGGAAATTGCTGAAAATGGATTAAGAAAGCTGCCACTTGGCAAAACTTTCCCATGCAAGTGGGGGAAAGGCTAAATAGGGCTGAAGGGAGAGGGAAATCTCGTTTTTTCATTTTGGAGCTGTTGGGAAGAGGTGTTGGACTGTTGCTGTCAGCTTTTGGGGCCATTTCCCAGCCATGGGAGACCATTTTGGTGATGGAGATTGCATATTTTTGACCTTGGGAAGCTGACAATTGATGCTGATGCTCTTTCTCTTGAAGATCACAGTCTCTGATGCTCCTATTGTTGTTGGTGCATCCGTTTGGGGCTGGTACAGCAGGGCAGCAACTGATTTTGATCAGTTCTTCGCGACAAATCTTAGAATTTTCTCTCTCTACAGCATTCTCTCATCTCTTTCAGCCTATGTTCAGCCATTCTCAGCAATTCTCAGCTATTCGGAGATCTCAGCCATTTTTGGTGGGCTGATCTGTAATTTCTGCAGTAAACCCTAATTTACAGCAGAAATTAGGGTTTAGCAGCCACCTTGGGATCCGAGCCAGAAATTGAAGGCTCAAGGGACCGTTGAAGGCTCAAGGGATCGAAATTAGCAATTGATAATTGAAGATTATCAAGGGATTTCAGGAGTCAGCCCATCCCTAATTGATTTGGGGCAGCATTTGGCCAGCCAAGGGTCAAATTGGAGAAGAAGTCCTGGGTGAAACAAGGGGCAAATGACCCAAAAGGCTTATTGGACATTTATGACAGCAAGAGCAATTGGTTAGCAGGAGGAGATTGAAGAATCTCAAGTTGTACTCCTTCCAATTGAATGAAAGCTAAAGAAATACTGCAAGGGGTGTCAATTTTGGGGCCAACAGGGTGTCTATTGTCCAAGAATGTTATGGTAAAGTGTGTATTTCATTTTATGTGTATTTATTTATTGTTGTAATTAACTCTTAAATTAGGTTATCACCACCCATTCCAAGAAGGAAGGCTGGTTTCACATAACCTAGAAAAACACTTTTGATAGCTTTTGGATCCACTTTCTTTCTCTTTTCATTAGGAATATGAATGTAAGCAATGTAGCCAAACACTTTAAGATGCCTAATGTCGAGCTTGTGTCCATATAGCTTCTCATAGGGAGTTACATCATGAATTCCGGTTGTAGGAGTTCTATTTAGCACACAAACAATAGTAACCATTGCTTTAGCCCAATAAGCATTTTTCTAAATTTATAACGAAGGGAAGACCAAACTTACAAAAGATCAAAGATATAAAGGCTGAGTTTAAACATCAAGAACTAAAAGCGAAATACAAATGACATGTCAAGAAGAAGCAACAAGAAAATACAAATACATCAAACATCCATCTCATCTAGAATCTCTTCTTCTTCGTCATTCTCATTAATTTCATTATCTTGATTCTCTTCATCAGCGTCCTCCTCCTCTTCATGTTCAGCTTCTTGCATGGAACCTGGATTATTTTCATCTTTATGAAATCCAATATAAAGATCACGAGTATAATCGGATTTCATCTTGTTAGCAAATGCAAGTTTGCATTAACAGAGACTAAATCATTAGCCTTCTGAGTGCCTAGCTTGTTTCTCTTCTTGGTGTGTATATGACTAAATGTGCTCCAAAGTCTTTCAAGTGTAGAAGATGCACAAACTTGGCTTAAGATTTTGATAACCAAGTTTTGCAGCTCTGGAGAATCAGCTCCATAGTTTTCCCACCATGTAACTGCACCTACATGGAATCTACAACAGTCCAAAATAATGTTTAGTTAGAAAAGCTGTATTAAAACTTTATATAAATTGAAAAACCAAGTAATTTTGTAAATTACCTATCACGTTGTGCATTAGGCCAGCCAAACATGCCTTCTTTGTTGTGGTAGTTAGCGAGTTGAAATTTGATTTCTCGACGTTCCTCAAGACTTGCCACCAATTTCTGAAGTGTGGTATTCTAGCCTCGAGTTACTTCAGCATCCGACTGGAGTTGCTTTCCCTTGTGTTGGAACTTTGGATCCAAATTGTAAGCAACACAATGAAGTGCTGAGTAGTATTGGTTTCATCTATTGACTGC
This sequence comes from Lygodium microphyllum, assembly GCF_053477565.2. Classification (NCBI taxonomy): domain Eukaryota; kingdom Viridiplantae; phylum Streptophyta; class Polypodiopsida; order Schizaeales; family Lygodiaceae; genus Lygodium; species Lygodium microphyllum. The sequence continues at coordinate 140,911,146 of NC_141147.1, read as the reverse complement.
AAGCTCCTCAATTTCTTGTTTCTTGGGTGGAGCAAGATTAAGAGCATGGATGTTTTCAATGAGACGATCCATTGCTTCGTATACTTTACTGATATATGGTACATCACCATCCACTTGCTGCAAGAGATTTACCATGGGTAAGCATAGAAGAAGCAATTGCTTTGCTTCCTTCCAATACTTATCTTGGGTTATCGTTGTGTAGCACAACTGGCCCAAAGCTGACTTTGAAGTAGACCATGATGCCCAAGATGGACTAGCGACCATTTGTTTTAAAGCTGCCCTCATGTTGTATAGCTGAAGAAGCGTAAGGAAATTATAGGCAAACTTGGTCTTCGAATATTTTATTAGCTCCTTTTTAGCAAATTGCCTATACAAGGCTAGAGAGAAATGATGGTGAGTGACAAAATAAATGATTTCCTTGCTTGTAACAATTGTACTCTTGATCCATGCTAATGCTCCAATGTCTTTCAATAAATGATTAAGACAATGGGCCATACATGGACTCCATGTGATATGGGGATACTGTTGCTCTAGTAAGGCACGTGCAACCCTATTTGTCACCTCTCCATCAAAGACAAATTGAATTACATTCTTGGGTCCAACATACTCAATAGCCTTAGCCCACATCTCACATAAGACAGGAGTTGTCTTTTGCCGGGTACCACACTTCGTGGATTTTATATATAGAGGCTTGCTACGACATGCAGGAAGGACACCTTCCTAGGAATGGTTGCGTATGTCAGACCAACCATCACCTATGAGACTCACCCCATAGGTATCTCACTGTTGTTTAATTGGTGTGATGGCAGCCTTTACGTTGGTCACTTTCTCTTGTAGAAGTTTCTCACGTAGTGCATCATAGGAGGTAGGTTGGTAGGAAGGGCCAAACTGGGCTATGTCAGAAACCATCCCCTTAAAAAAAGGAGATTGTGCCACATTAAATGGAATTCCACATGAGTAAAAAAAACGTGCGATAGCTGCATCTACTTGAGCCTTCCTTTGTGGGTGCCATGCAGTGAACAAATTGCCTTGTTTTCCAGGAGGGATGGATGATGTACCTTGTGTTCTGCTGCTTGTTGCAATCGTAGGAAAAGTGGTAGATTGATTTGCTCCGCTCTCACGAGCTTGACTTTCACTAGTGGCAGTTGTAGTTGAAGGCATTGATACTCGGATGATGTGAGTGTCCTTTGGGGGCCTAGTTTCAGGATACATCTTGACATCCCTTGCTATGCGAGCACGATTCTCTGGTGGTATCTTGTCGCAACCTTTGATACCATGGCCAAGGACATTAAGGAGATGCGCCATCACTTGATTAGCACCTCCACCTCTTTTGATGCCACAAAAGCGACGCTCAAAGCGTCTTGCTCCACCTGCCTTGCTATTGTAGGACCCAACGATGCTAACTTGCTACCACCAATAGTCACTTTGGGTCATCTCTTTCTCTCTCGGGGTTTCATTTAGTTGGGCTTCCATGGTTTGAGACCTTATTATGAGGTAACAAAGAGAGAGAGAGAGAGAGAGAGAGAGAGAGAGAGAGAGAGAGAGAGATTATAGGATAAGAGATTGTGTTGAGATTTCACTTTTGGAAAAGAGAGAGGGAGGGAGGGAGAAAGGGAGACGCATGAGTGTATGAGGTTTAAGCTAAATTGAAATGTGTTGAACTTGGAGGCTTGCTGAAGTGTGCTGAAGTTGGAGCTGAATGTGTGTGCGAGATGTGAATGTTTGAGGCTTAGGCTGAATCGAAGTGACTTGTGGTTTGGTCCTTGAGTGAGATGAGTTCACTTGATGCTTAGTGCACATATTTATAGGTATAGGAATCAAGATAAGGTTCAAGGTATAGGTCCTTGAGAGGCTTGAGAGAGAGAGAGAGAGAGAGAGAGAGAGAGAGAGAGAGAGAGAGAGAGTTCTGTGACTTGTCATATACATAATGACTCAACATTCATGAGTAATTAGACTTGGCATAAGAATAAAGCTAGAGACAGAGAGTGTGTTTGGTGGTTCATGTCAGAGAGAGAGAGATGTTATTTGTTATTAAAATCATTATAATAGAGAGTGAGTGTCCACTATCAAGTATTACTGAGAGAGAGAGAGAGAGAGAGAGAGAGAGAGAGAGAGAGAGAGAGAGAGAGAGAGAGAGAGAAGATTCTTTGTTGCAGCCTTTGCACTGTGTGGGCCACTCGGCTGGGGTCATTTATTGGATTTGGTTACAACACGGTGCAAAGACATCATTCGATTCATTGTTGATGAGGTAAATGTGAAGTCAGAGAGAGAAATAGGAGAGAGGGTCATTTTTTCCTATTTGGCATTAGCGACTTAAAAGAGAGAGATTCCAATCTGTTGCTTCAGAGTTCATTACATTGGTCGACTTCATGGCAAGCGTGGAGTACGCGCACAACCGTCTTCATACGGGAAGAATAATATGAAACGAAAAAAAACTTAAAAAAAAAAAGTTGAAACATTAACATTAAAGGTCAGAACGAAACATTTCGTTAGTGACATAGAATGCTATGTAAAATGTTCCATCCATCAAATTTAACAAAAAGAAATGTATTGCCAAAATTTGACCGTCTTGTCTCAAAACGTCTCGCGAAACATTTTGGACCTTGCCTAAAACACCATGTGGCGCTGAAATGGGAAGGCTGAAATGTTTCATCTGTCGAAACGCGTTTCGCCAGGATCATCAAAAGTTTCAGAGTTTCGGACTTGATTAGGGGTTGTTTCGTGTAACTATGATTATGAAACGGACCCCATACATTTGAGTGCACTAATTGGAATGGACGAGAATTGTTCCTTACATGTCTTATAAAAGGAAACCTTGCTTGTTTCCTGAACTGACAAGCAGAGCATACGTGTCCAAGATCATTGTATTTGAACTTAGGTAATCCAAGTACAACCTTTTTTGTTGCATAGATTTCAGCTTTTGAACATTTACATGGCCAATACGTCTATGTTAAATTTCAACATTCCATACAATTCCATCGTCATGGGCAAACATGGTTGCTTTCAATTCCGGAATAGATGCATCCAAGGTAAACATTTTGCTATCCCTTTTGCCTTTAGCTATCAATTTGCAGCCATTATCATATTCCTCAATAAAGCATCCATCCTTATTGAATTTGACTTGTAATTTTGCTCTGCCATCTGTCCAATCGATAAAAAGATTTTTAGTGATTGATGGTACATGAAGCATATCATGTAGACTTTTTTTCTTGCCGTCAGGCATAAGCAATGGGACCACCCTTGTATGCCGAATATCATGTTGGGTATCATCCTTAGTGTAGACATATCCATGAGAACTTGCAGCTAACTTATCAAACCATTCTCTGTGGGGTATCATATGATTAGAGTTCATTGAATCTATGTATCATTTCTCATCTGTGCCTTGCTTAGGCATATTCTTTGATACATGTTGCATAGCAAACAACTTGTCTCCCTGATCATCCTGATCACCATTGGAAGATGCATAATTTCCATGTTGTCTGTCTTTTGTTTCCATATTTACTTGCTTCTTATGACAATCTTTGGTAATATGTCTGTATTTGCCATAATAATGATAGTCTTTGTCCCTGTTAGAGTGCTCATTTGATTGCCAGGATTCATTACCTTTGCCTCTAGGTGATCTCCCCTTGCCTCTAAAACTACCAGATTCTCGTTGGCCTTGCATATTCGAGCTATTCCATGCGTTTTGTTGCTGGACCTCAAAAAGAACCACGGTCTCTACCACCTCTACCACGCTAGCTAGAGTAGAGAACAATATCTCTATCTTGAGACGAATTGGAACCTATGTTAAGATCAAGCTTTACTTCTTCATGTAGCAGTAATACAAGTAGTTCATTCCAATCAGGGGATTCTGCTCTTACAGAAATAGAAGTATCAAATGCCTTGTACTCCTTGCTAAGCCCATTCAATGTCACTGCAATCATATCATCCTATGAAACACTAGACCCAATAGTAGCCAGCTAGTCGGCTATGGTCTTTATCTTCGTCGTGCATGCTTGAATGCTCTTGTCATTTCTAGACATATTATTAAATTATTGCTTAAGCTGTATCTTCCTTGCATGCGTGACATTACCATAATTTTTCATGAGTGTATCCCAAGCATCTTTCGAGAAATGACAATTGGTAATTTGTATAGCCATTGAATCAAAAATGCACAAAGAGAACCAATGTAGTACTTTGCTAGCTCTTTCCGACCACTGTTGGTGAGCTCTTCGCCGATCTTGTGTTGGATTCCGTTTAGGTAATTCGAGTTCAGCTTCAGTCCTCATGCATAAATCCCAATATCCTCTGCCAATCAAAAAATTTTGCATCCTGAACTTTCATAGTGCGAAGTTCTTGTTATCAAGCTTATCACCAACAATTTGGGTGATGTTATCAGTGCCTTGAGCATTTGCCATATTGCAACAGACAGTTTTTAATATAATGCTTGACTTCCTGCAAACCAAGATGTCTTATTGACCGATTTCAGCCTTCAACTTTTATGACAGTTTCTTGTAACAAAATCCTTGTTGAAATCACAGTATTTCAGCCCACAAATATGTCAGATACATCCACAATCAAGTGGCACAGCATGTAGGTACATCAAGCAGTTCATAGAGCATGTAGTTGCTGCATACCCTGTGTACATTCAATCTTATTGACAGTAGAGAAACATACAGTCTGCAATTAGCAACCAATAAATGACCAGCAGTCTTTTTTCAGTCAAAACAGAGATATTTATGTGTCAAACATGCCCCAAAACATCCTAGACATTTCCCACTATATGCGGGAGTCTATACATGACCTTTCGGGCACACTGTAGTACATGTACATCAAGTACAAATGCCAAATATCTTCCTGGTTGATAACAATCAGCCAATACGCAGCCAAAACAACGACAATCCAAGCTCAAAAGCTTTCCGAATCATAGCATACATATGCCAACACATGTAGAGACCAAGACATGATCATACCGACATTCATATATGCCTTATCTTCAGAACCAATGTTATATAACTATTGTACTGCTCATGTACAGCCAATAATCATGTCAATGCAGTTGATTTTCAGCTCTAAACATCAGCATTCAATGCTCTTTTCAGTTCATACAACATCCAACATACATATGCCTATAATCAGGGTCCACATATATTATCCAATGTCATAGATTGCTTCAAGAAGTAATAGATGTTTGCTGTCCATAGTTCAGGACAGATTTTCAGCTTGTTAAAACCTTCCAAAGCTGAGCATTTGACACTCCAGAACCATGCTCAAATGCATGAGAATAAGGGCATATATATTGTTAGGATGAAAGCCACTAGTGTCCTAGAACCACCTGTTGTTTATTGTAGTAAACAGCCAGTCTGCACATGTTTGTGCTAAATATCTTGAAATCTGTGAAGAATTTGAAAAAATTTTCTTCTGCAAAGTTGTAGACCACATCGAAATGGTCCTGTATTTTTGGGCCCGTTTCTCCAAAATCCATTTTTGTAGCAAGATATGGCTTTTGCAAAAAAACATCTACAGGCATAGTCTCCTTTAATGACGGTTTTTCAGATCTGATGTCTTTGATGTCAAATGGCCACTCACAAGTGCTCAATGAAGCCTTATGAAGCTCCCAAACAAGCCACAACAAGCTCTTGCACAAGCACAAAGCATAAACCTTGATGCATACCTTGACAAGAACAATGGTAGCCTTTCTTCTTTAGCAAAGACTTTTATCTTCAAGCTCCAGATCCAGACTCCTTCGATGTCATTCTCCAGAGAGCCCATTCATGTTGGCTCTGATACCATGTTCAAAGATAAGAGAGATAGAGTGGAGCCAAAGAGTGAGCAGTTAGCTCATCTCATTCATCTTCATTATTCAAATCTCTACTAACATGAAAGAGATAGTACAACTAGGTTACCACTAACCATGACTAACCGTGGTTAGGTCAACATCAACTTATTTAATGTCCCACACGAGTACTACCGGACATAGTGTAGGTAATGTCGGTCACACACACATACATATGAGCAGTTGAGAGTTTGAAGTCTCAACAGGCACCCTGCGGCGTACATGCTCTATGACCCATTGACACGAAAGATTGATGTGAATAGGGATGTTATCTTTGATAATGCTTCAGCCTCTGATGCTCCCATCGATGGCGTTCTTTGTCATTGCCTAATCCCCACACCATCAGCTCGACCCCTTCCTTCTTGGTTACCCATTGGTGTTCCTTGGTCTTCGATTCCTCCCCCACTATCCCCTCTTGCTGTTGGTTGAATTATGAGGCATAGGGATTTTTGTTTGCAATTTGTATTGGTCTCTAGTGTTTCTAGTACTAGCAGTTTGTTTTTAAGCTGGATTATATCTAGACTTGTTTAAATCAATATGAAATGTGTAGCGTGAACTAGAGCATGTCTGTTTTAACCATGTTTCTGTTCTTAGGATTTCTGAGATGCAAGAAATGAGGCTTATCAGGGTTACACAACTCCAAATTCTATTATGGGCATTCAAGCATGCTGAACGATAGCCACGTTTTTCTTTTTGCTGAATGCAGACTGTGAAGACACGTGTGATAAAGCGCAACTTGAATCCAGAGTGGAATGAGCAGCTCACACTTGCTATACCAGATCCACTAGCTCCAGTAAAATTGGTGAGTACTCAGGTTGGCACTTGAAAAGAAGAAACTTTCCATCACATCAAACAAATGGAAATGTTTCAGAAGAATTTGCAGTGAAATTTTTTTGATTTTATTCCTGCTATCTATGCAAGGGTTGCAAGTTTTCTGTCATGGGTGTGCCAACATTTAATGCCTATTTATATTCTCACACATACTGACTGGGTAACGGAACTACTAGAAAGTCAACTTAGAATTAATCTAGAGAATGGCACTTTCAAAGCTATAATCAAAGAGCAGTTTTTAAACTGCATATGCAGATGTATTTTGTCACATTGAGTTGTTCCAGTGTAGAAGGGGCAAAATAATGAACAGATCAAAGGCAATTAGGTCTGCTTTTCTTATGTGTATCATACTCAAATATGATGGAAACCAGCCTTCAGAAAAATAATACAAACAGATTTAATATTTAAATAAAAGACTAGGGGGGACTAGAGCGCTCCTGCACAAATACTGAAGTACATCAACACAACAGTGCTCCAAAAAATATTTGCATCCCTTACAATATATATTTACTTCTTTGTTCCATGAATCCAAGATACGTGAAAGTACAAGTAGGTGGCGATTTTGCCATTCACTAGCAATATTTGATCCATAAGATCTGATACATGATCTTAGTTGCAAATACACATGTATCAAATCGGTTCTGCCTATCTAACATGATTTGGATCTTTTGTGATATGTCCCAAGATGAGAACACTACGAACAATAGTTAGGCATCAGGTTTGATGAAAGCAGAACAATAGCATGTCAGCAACCCTGTTTGACGCACGTGATATTTACAGTCATTGATAGTTTTTGAATGTGCTTTCTGTCTTCACGATCTGTTTCTGCAGATAACCTTCGTAGAAAAAGTTTAAAACTTGATCTCAGTTGCAAATGCACATGTATTGAATTGGTTCAGCCGATCTAACCTAACCCAGATCTCCTGCCCATTTGTGCCATGACGAAAACAGTGCAAATAATAGTAAGTCATCAGATAAAGCACAACAATAGCATGTCACAACCCTATGCGACACTTGTTATGTTTGTAGTCATTAATTGTCTTTGGACACATTTTCCATCTTGATCTATTTCTGCAGATCATATCCCTACATAAAGTTTGAGACTTGTTAGCTTCTGAGGCAATTTTATGCACAACTATGCACTTATTGATCACAATTTTACTTAAGTTGGTAACATACATCATACCCCTCTTCCCTTTTTTCTTCTCTTTTTTTCTTTCTATAAAAATTCAATTGTTTCAAATTGTCTTTCAATAAGAGAAAGCAAACACAACAAACAAGTACATGGAAGACTATGATTTATAGAGATTAATGAACATTATCTTAGCATTGCTTATAATCTCATATTATATATATACAAGTAGAAAGCTTTTCTAGCTAAGACCGATATGAGAAACTTTAGAAATCACACCAAGTTGGAGAGCTAATTAAATTTTGGACATGGTTTAGAGAGTGCTAGCTACTATGAATCCATCCCATAGTGCAAAATGTCCATGTGACTAGTTACATGATAATAGAAGTCTTTAAGCATATGTAATGGTAGCCCTTAGTATAAGATTATAAAGTTGCTTTGGGAGAATTACTTGCTTGAATCACATACTTAAAACGAATATAATTGTTAATTATAGGCTCTTTGTATGTCTAGCATAATATTCTCTATACACTTAGAGTTTCTCTTTATTATCTTCCGAGACCTCTTATCAATCAAATGGAGCATTTAGCATATTCTTGTTATATAGAACCATGTAGCTAAGCGGTGGTCGGCCGCATAAGGTAGTGTATAAATACTCTGGGTGAAGAGTAATTGAAGCGGCTTCGGGGATGGCATCATGCCTTATTCCCATCTGGTTGCTCAAGCCATAGACATAATTAGTATAATTATTTTCTTGCTTTCAACAACCACAATTAGTTTCTAATTTTCCTATCAATCATTCCTTTCAAAACAAATTTCTGGTAAATCAAAAATCAACAAAAAGAACTTTTCTATTATTTGTCAATAGTAAGGATTAGAAGAACCTTTCTCTTGAGCAATGCAAGACTTTAAACCTTGCCCTTGTTGCACAAGCCTTTTTTCATCCACTTTCCATCAATCGATGAATAGTTCTTGAATTTCATACGATATTGATGGATAGGCTTATCACTAATCTTTCTTTGCTTATGTATCAAGATACACCCCAAAAGGAGATCTTCATTCTATGCCTTCATCTCTCATGTGGAACATCTTTAGACACCTCATCTTTAAAAGTCATACAAGACTTGTATAAAAAGCATTGTGAATCCTCTTGGATTTTCTCAATCTCTTCTTTCAAAAATACATTTTTAAAAATTCAAAGGATCTCTTTGTGATTAGTAACATCTCGATGTTCATGTCACTTAGCAAAATGAACGGCTTACTACCTTGATGGTTCTGTCTTGTGCTTTGCTCACTCTCGTAAGGTTCTTCATGTTACATCAAATTAAACCATGTGTTCCATTGCTTGAAGAATCCATTTTGGATTTGATAAATGTATTGCTTTTAAGGTTGATTTGATAGATTCAATTTGTAAGCTATACCATTGATCTTTTTTAAAATTTGGAAGGGAAAGCTTAGAATAGAAGTTCTATGTGTTGGACTGTAGAACAACTCTACTTGTGATATCTCCATTGTAATTGTCTCGTGTGCAAAGATTATGCAAATCTCCATTTGTGTAAGGCCATGTACAACTTGAAGGTTGAAGTCCAACTCAAGGACATAAAGGCATTGAAGAATTTTCATTAATGGTGAATGTACCTTCTTTGTCATGAAGATCTTGTATCTAATCACATGGTAGGGTATATGAGAAGACAGTGCTATCCACAAGACAAGGCTCCTTTGAAGAAGAAGCAAGGGCAGTGCCATTCATCTCATGGAGATATGCAAAGACGTACTTTGTAATCGTGGTCAATGTGGTGTTAAAATTTGCCAATCTATGTGCAATGCCCAATGTTTTAGTTAGTTGGTTTGAAGTTTGAGCACAACTTATTAATGTAGTTGTGTCACCACTTCTAGTGGTAGTTCTGTATTTGAATGAACTCTAGCTAGTTAGGGATAGGTCTAACTTACTTAAGACCTACTGTACTTTCATTCTATCATTCTAACACTTGCATCTTTTGAGTGTGGAATTGCTGTCCACTCTTGCTCATTGTCCTATATTCACTCTCCCTTTCTTCCTCCATTTCCAACATTTGGTATCAGAATAGCTTCTATGTGTGGATCCCAAATAGCCACCGTCACAACTGGTGCTGCTTTGTCAAGATCTTGTTGCAGCTAGCCAATATTTACCCCGAGGAAGAGAAGTTGTTGTTTTGCAAGAGGTGTTGTTGTTTTCAGCTTGCATGCAGTTCCATATGCAATCTTGGACATAACTTTGCACACATAGCCTCTCTCAGCCTTGCTTGACATTTTCTTAGCCTTGCCATTTTCTCAGCCCTACTTGCTATTTTATGCAAATTTGAGAAAAAAATACAAAAACCCAAGTTTTTTAAATTTGGGGGTTTTTGAAAATTTTTGCAATTCCTCATTCATCTTGCTCTGATCTCAAGAATTGTAATGGTGGAGCAATTCTGACCCTTTTCAAAGGATTACTTGTGAAGAGGAAGTTGTCATTTCCATGACCTTAAAAGAAGATGAGATTTCATCGACAGTCAAAGATGTAGAAGAAGAGGACAAACATAAAGGTTTTCCAACAACTTCAATTGATGGCTTTAGTTCAAAAAAATTTGGAATTTTGCAAAGGAAAATGCATTGGGTCATGCTTGATGCCTTGCTACTTCTTCCAAGCAACCATGGAGTAACATCAGATGGATGTTGATCTGATAGTGCCTCATTTGAAAAGGAATGACCATATTTAATAGTAATAATGATTTGTTATTCATGGGAGAAGAAGAGGAGAAAAATAAGAGGATTCGATTTTGGTTCGTTAACAATCACCCTCTCAACTATGGAAGGTTGTGTCATGAGAAAAAAGTTAAGACAATAAGAATCTCTTGGTCTCCCATCATGTAGCATAGACATCATGCACAAGGTAGATCTCAAGGTAAATGAAGAGAAATGCTAGACTCATAACCCACAAAGCAAGGCACAAAAGAATATAAATACCACTGACAACACTCTGATAGACATAAGTATCAGGTCCAAGACAAAGGATCAAATCAACCCACAATAGGGTAACTGCATCCAATGAGTATTAAGAGAGCATGTACATGTCACAATGGCTCTCACTGTCTCGTTGTAATAAGCTCAAGCTCAACTGTATAGCCAAATGCTCTATAGTACATCCAAGTGTCAAGTAGTAGCTCCCACTGGAACAAAAGTCAGATGCTAGACCAGCAAGCAAAGTTCAAAACAATGTTGTCTTAGCCACCATACTCTTAACTAGATTAGAAGTAAGACTAGGAGCAAGAAGTCAAGCGAAAATACTAATCATCACTAAGTAAGTTGATAGCTATAGGGTAGAAGATGATCCCTATAGTTTTGTTGGAATGTTGATGTTGTTAGAGAGGAAGCTTGATGACTCTCTTAATATGTAGTGAAGGTGGTGGTATCATGGGAGAGGAACTAGGAGTCAAGGAGAGGAAAATTGAGACTTCTAGATATCTTCACTAAGGCCTTAGGGGCAAAAAAGCTTCAATGCTTTTGAAGCTTACTTGAGTGCATATAATGGAGTTGAGCTTGATGAGGGTGGGAGTGTTGAGATGTCAAGCTCAACACGAGTTGACAATCATATACCTAGATGATCATTTGTGCATTCATATCATTGACCTAGTTGGTACCTACATCAGCATATCATTCTAGTTATACTTTATAGTTGGACATTAATTATTAATTAGTCCACCTACCTAAGCAACATGATTTCTATCTAGTCATCTTTCTAGTTAGCATGTTTACACTATGGACCGGTTGTAGATAGATGTATTACAATAGTGTACAGCAATGCATTGTTGTTATTCCTATGGTTGATTTTGCTAATTCACGTGATATTTTACACACTTTGGCATTTGTGTAACAGTTTGGTACTCGTTTGATAATCTTGAGGGATTTTTGTTGCTTTGAGGAGTATACACACTATACTTCAGCATTGAAGTATCTGGGTGCAAATTTTTGTTGATTCCTAATAGCATGGTATGTCAAGGGAACAACGATTATAGCAGTATCCTTGGTGTCCTCACTTAAGAGGACGAAGCTTGATGGCTCCAACTACTCGTTGTGGAGTTTTATGGTCTGCAATCTTTTTGTTGCGAAGGACTTATGGAACTATGTTACAGGTGACTTGCAGTGATCTTGCACCTCAGATACCTCAACGTCACACTCGAGGACAAGTTGCTGGTATGGTGTTGTTGTTGCTCTTTTCCCTTCTATGGAGGATCAGAGGAAAAGGGATTTGAAGGATGCTCAGGCATTCTCCTTGATAGGGTTGTTAGTAAAAAGGACCATTGTTTCGCATATTAGGTCTTGCAAGACCTCAAAATTAGTATGGGACATACTTGAGCGTATGCTTATTGTCCGCAGTAAGGCCTGGATCTCCTATCTTTGTAGAGAGTTGGCAAATGTAAATATGGATGAGGGTGATAGCATGATGGATCATCTTACTCATATATAGGATTTGCATGAGTAGCTGCTCAATGTTAATGAGATTATTTAGGATGTTGAATTGGTAAACATCACACTAAACTCTCTTCCAGAGTCATATCTTGGTTTTCACACCTCTTTGATGTTGTCATTTGGGGGGGAGGGGACAACAATCCCTTACTTTTTTGGAGTTGGAAGGCCTCTTGTTGCAAGAGGAGCAGACTCAAAAGAATGTTACTTGTGTTTAGGTATTTAGGTGTGTTTAAAGGCAAGGGTAAAGCTAGGCAAAATGCACAAAATCAGCAAAAGTTGATGTTGGTCAGCCATTAAACAAGGCCACCCAAGACTTGGGTAAGTCTAAACAAAAGGGAAATGTCATTATTGCAAGAAGTTTGGTCACTATATTGATGTGAGTGTTGAAAAAGATTGACCAAGGAGAATAAGAAAGACTCCAGTTTGGCTTTTCAAGAGGCATCAACCAGCAAATCAATAGATGGTGATGCTTTAGCCAACTTGGTAGAGGAGGTTTATGCATTTCTCACATGTAGTTGTAATTCTTCTATGGTTGATTCAACATTTAATGCTATTGAAATGCAATAAACATGGTATGTTGACAGTGGTACTTCAAAGCACAGGCGAAATGCTGCCAATCAGCATTTAATGCAGCCACTGGTCCAACGTGCAATGAATGTAGCCAACTGCTGCAGAAATGCTGCCACCTGCCTGCCATATGTCAATAATTTATGCTTCCAGGAATGGTGTGAACAGGCTGCAATAAATGCAATCAGGCTGGAACAGTGAAATTTAATGCACAAACAATTAAGCTCCTCCATCTCCATCAGATGGCATACATGAATACATGGAATGCTAACAGAATATGCAGCAAATCAGCTGTAAACGGCAGCGAGAATGCTCCAACAGCAGTGCTACTGCTAGAGCAGCTGGTGTTGACCAGTTGATACTTGCTTGGAGATAGCATTGCCCACCCCTCTTTATGTTGTTCCTTCTTTCCAACTTGGTACGTGTAGCTTAAACACAAATATCAGCTTTAAGAAGCAAATCACAGCTTTAAAGCTGAAAAAGAATGCACGAAACAATTAATTAGTCAATTAGCCAGCCGTCACATCAGTATGTCATGTAAGACTGCCATGTTGGCAACCCTGTTGGACACATGTCATGTTTATAGTCAAATTAATTGTGTTTGAACATCCCTTCATTCTTCATGATGTGGTTTTGCTGATCACATCCCTACAGAAAGTTGGAGAGTTGTGAGCTTCCTAGGCATTTCTATGCACATCCATTGTGCAATTTTAACTGAGGGTTGTAACAAAGCTAATATTATTCTTGATCTTCTTGATACAAGCTGTACTGGATGGTTGAAGAAAATTTCTTTAGTTGGATTTCTATTTGTTAGACAATCTCTATGGAAGACAATCACCATAGAAGAAAATTTCATAAGCCTCTAACAAATGCATGGATAATTCCAATAATTATATATTACAGTTTCAGTATGGGGACAATGTTATAGTATTATATTAGAAGCAGTATTATGCATCACACTTGTCATTGGTACATAGATGATCACATAACTGGCAGTACTTGTTGAATGAGTTGATGGTGCACATTCATGAGATGGAGTTAAGCATAGAAAGCTGAAATCTAGCTTGGAGGTCAGGTAACACATGTTACTCGTTTTTAACCATAGATGCTGGTCGTTTAGTCTAAAATGGGCAACCATGTCATCAGAGTTTTGTGCTCATGGTTTTGACATAGTCTAATCCTTTAACCATCAAGCTAGTGGAGAGGTTTGTGTGGATTTGCAGCCAAATGGTGACCTGATGTTTGTAACATTTATACTTCATTCTGGGGCGGATGGTGCAACAGTCGTAAGGAAACCGTCCATGTATCTAGAAAAAGGGTTGCTACTCCCATTAACGATGGGATCAAGATGCATCTCTAGCATGCTGAACCCATATGGACTTCTGGATAGTGACCACCTGTTGGACTGCAGACCAGAATGATGAAGAAATGCATTGAATTTAATGAATCCCCTGTAATTCATTTATATAGCTTTCTCTCATTTTTATTGCATGATATTGAGGGTGTATTAGTTTTGGAAGATTTACAGTTTGTGTGTACTGAGGTTGCAATCCTGAATCTGTTCTGTTGTTATCTTACACACCTATTGCTTATGGTGACTTCAAGTAGATTGATACTGTACATGGTTGTGCGCTTTCATGTAAGTCTATTTGTGTAGTGGGGCTGTGCGTGCTTCAATGCGTTTTTACTTTGGCAGTTTGTGCTGGACAAGGACGTCTTCACGGATGATAAGATGGGAAATGCACAAATAGACCTTCTTCCATTAAGTGATGCTGCTGAATTGGCCCAGTTGCAGCACTTTGAACAAGGCACAATCATTCATCAAGTGATGGCAACTCCGGACAATTGCTTTACAAAGGACAGCGTTATAAAATTCAAGGATGGGCATGCTGTCCAAGAAGTCAGTATCAAATTGCAGAATGTGGAGCAAGGTCGAATCAAACTTGAATTGAAATGGCTTCCTGTTTGACAGACTGTGCCACTCCCTTGCGTGTCCTCAACTCAGGTGCATTCTGGTCTAATGAAGCCTGTGTATAATGCGGGGGTTGTGACCTGCTCTGCCAACCAAAGCCCTTGCGCTTTTGTAAAATTACCTTTTTAGCCCTTGTAGCTGTACACATATTTTCCCATATGTTTAACATTGTTTCCAGAAGGGATGCCGTAATGGTATGCATTTTGTGCATAAGAAAAATAGTGTGCACTCTCTGCAGTCTTCGTCCCAGTTTAAAGATAGTTGGAAACTCTCCGAGTTGCATCTATACACCAAATTATGGCTTCCAAGGGTAGTGCCTTATACCATATTTAGGCTGGGTTCAGACGAGCGACTGCAGATATGTATCAAAGGGGTGTGCTTTTGATGTGGCATCTCCCAAATGGTTGAGACTTCCCTTCTCTTTTTGCTGGACCTACCCTGTTTCTACCGACCCCTCCCCCTCGGAAGAGCCTTGGCACTAAGAAAAAACCTCTCTTTACCTTCTTGTAGCACATTGTGCCTCTTGCTTTATTGTTCACAAAAAGGAGGTGGAAGGTTGGTCATGGTTTGCATGTTGTCGTCTCCATTCGAACTTAGCCTTAGCCTGATTGAATTGTTGACGGTAAGCAAGAGATCATTCAACATGCGACTTCAGTTCGGTATCAAAGCGACCTTTGTGGTTCTATATGCAATGAGGTTATTGACGATTCTTTTTCCTCTTGTATCTTGTATGATCAATGTAAGTTCTATTATGAGTGGCCAACCCAACAAGCTTTGGAGTAAATTAAAGGCAAGCAAATGAGTTTTTGGGTATTGTGGATGTCTAAGAATGTGCAAGTCGCTAGATTTGTTATCATTTGGAAAGTGACCACCCTAGGAACTAGAAGAACCACACCCTTTACAATCTATTTTGTTTTAGAGATTACAATTGGAAAAAATTGTAGATACATATCGCATTTTGTTGCTTGATAACCTTTACTCTCTTCGAGACTTAATAGAGCTTGGTTGATTGATGAAAATGTGCTATTTTTCACATTCTAGTCTCTTTTTGCAACATAATCATGTGTTGTAGTAGGCCTCCTAGAGTTTACATTTCTCAACAAAATCATTAACATATCCAAGAACAGATGCATCCTTCCTTCAGAATCATATGCATGCTCTAATGCCATTTAAGTAGCTCATGATATTCTCTATTGTCTCCCAATGGTAGGGCTCGTGATGCACAATTCAATAAGTTATAGAGAAACATTTAAAAGGTAATGTCTATTTTCATCATGTCAAATTACATGGGGGATTTTACCTTGCATTCTCCAATGGAGGTCTCAACAACTACATTCGAATCCACACAACTCCAATTGAGAAGATGGAGGGATGTGAGGAAATAGAAGCCCACTTGGACTTAGCCATCTCTAAGAGGCATAGAGCTTCGAAACCTATGGTACAAGAAGCAAAGAGTGGAATGAGGGTTCGAATGTGATTATGACTAAAATTCTACTTAGTAATTGTAACTACTTTGATAGTAATGTGCATTAAAAAAATGGACGTTTTAATAAAGATGCTTGTTCAACAACTCAAATATTTTTCACTTCATTTGTTAATGGAGTTTATTTTAGAAAAATGGAAGAGATGTTGAATGTTTTTCATGGGAACCCAAGGTGCCAATTATTGATAGAATTCATATATCACATGTAGTCAAGCTCTAAAAACAATATCTTTCTCTTATGGAATTTAACAACATTTTTATAAAAGAATCCATATAAAGGAATTCCCTATGTACTTATAGGTTAGAAGAATGAAGAATATATTGTAAGATTACTTGTTGACATGATGCACTTGCTTGTGCTTATTCTTTAGGTTTGTATCTTGTCATTGCTCAAGTTGATGATGCCATGTAGATTTTAATTGCAACGTCTGATTAAAAAACATTTTTTACCTTTATCTCTAGGCTATATATCCAAGTGCAAATTGGGTGCTTATGGGGGAGAACGTCTCGAACTGAGGTCCTTGAATAGAATGAATTTTGTGTAACAAAATGGGGTGATTACTATTAATTAAGCTAAGGTTTTACCAACCTATATATTCCCTTGCGTTGGTTGGTGTGGGAAGGGGTGGGGGTATTAGTCTTTGCATGAGTCATATCTCCATTGTCATAAGAGTAATGCCATGAATTATTATGCTCATTCTTTAGTTTATATACATCGTTGGCCCCATATCTTCCATATTTGCATGTAGAACTCTTAAAAATGTTCTCAAATAATAGCTACCTTTTGGATTTTGAACTTGTTTAATGCTAGGTATAGGAACTAGTACAAAAAGAATGGATGGATAAGAACAACACAGACATGTTTTGCATGTAGAACTCAGAAATAATCCCAAGTAATGGCTAGGTTTTGGATTATTAGTATATTGAATGTTATGGGAACTAGGACTAAAAGGGTGAATGGATAAGGACAATATTTAAAAAAATGATGGATAAGATGAGTTAGCACTAGAAGTTGCCACATGCAGTATGTTAAGTGCAATCGTTTCCTTATCAAAGGTGCCTTTATCTATGGTACATGTATTATTTTGATTTCGTTTAGTCTAATGGCATGTCCACACCTTTATCCATGATAACATTGTGTTTTCATGTAGTATGTAGAGCTAGATGTCTCCTATGGCCCTCTAAGTTCTATCATAATCTCCTTCAAAGGTAGTCATAGAAGTGATCCATTCTTATTTTAAATCCTTCCATAGTAGATGTTACATAGTACATCCAACAATAACATTAGGACAACTATGTAAGCCACTGTCGAGCTACCCCTGCCAACACTAGTCTCACAACTACATCGGCCATTGAGCTTGCTTGTTCTAGATATAGGAGCCACAAATTGCTTTGTGTAGGCTCCCAATAATAGCCATCATCACATGCAACAACCAAGAATCACATCCTTTAAATACCACACATTACAATGCATGTGTGTGCAGTTGAACAAGCCTAATCATCACATGTAATTGAATAATGGGCCTCTCATGAAATATCTGAACACCTAGGGTTTTGGGCTTTTTAATGTTAGGGGCATCAAAGATCCTCTATCTTGTAGTAGCACATCATTATGCAATCAAACATTCCACCATTAAAGCTTACATAAGCTCAACTAAGGGAGCTTTGTGGCCTTTAATCATCATTCATTACCAATTCAAATTCATGTTTTGGAGGTTTTGGGAGAATAACAAACATAACACTAAAGAAGGCAAAAGAGTTTGCTCTAAGAACTTATGAGAAGTAATGAATATAAAAATGTGTAGAATTGAGGGGATTGACTAAACATGTGCTCGACATGTTGATGATGTTATTAGGATTAGTTGCACCATGCCCATCATGACAAGCTCCTTTTCAGCCATCTAGTGTTAAATCCTCTTATACCACCTTGAAATTGGAAGGAATAATGGCAATATTTGAAAGGAAAAAGAATTTGATAATACACCTAAATTGGGGAATAAGCTTTTCTTGCATGTAACATCCCCTTCAATGTAATTATAAACTAAAATTCCATGACAACATGATATCCATAGCAAATTAGGATTCACTTTGCTAGTCTATAATGAATGCACACCAAATACTTGGATAGAATGAAAATAGAGGTGGAGTTGCACTTTTGATTTTGCTCCTTCATATGGATGTAATATTGTGTTGGATGGTATAACAAACAACCAAGCTAAGCCATTGGTGAATGTGGTGACACATGTTTAAGGGGCATAATCTTCTTAGAAGCTATTGTTATATCTTGTTGTGAAAAATACTCCTCATGTAAACGAAGGAAAAAATAAAACAAGCCATTGATAAATGTGGTGACCATATTTTTAAGTGATAGAATATTCTTAGATCCTATTGTTGTATCTCTTTGTGAAAAGATTGCTCGCTTCAATAAAAACATCTATGAGTGATATCACTACCAAATTAGGAGAGGCCCAAAGAATGCCATTTTCATTGTGTTGGATAATGAATCTAGTTATAAGGTTGTTAGAGACAGATCATGGGTGGTTAAGTGGTAAGATCACCATGTATTCAATGGTTAAGCGGCAAAGTTACCATGTATCCAATGGTGCTATTGAAAAGTAGTGAAGTTTACTAGAGAGAACCGGTACACCTACACATTATGTTGACAACATTGAATACATGTTTTAGAACCTTCTATGTAACGTGGTGTGGGACTACTTACCTTTTGATGGGTAGGTTGAAGGAGGTGAGATACACACTTGAAGAAACAATTGCTAGTAGACTTAGTAAGCTTGGTTTGACATGAACCCTCAATATAATATAGGCATGAAAAAGTGCATTACAAGATTCAAAGAAATTCATTTTGGAAAAAAGTTGAAAGGATAATTCAATGGGTGAAACCATTTGTGCTCCTAATGTGCCTTGCTGATGAAGAAATTTGTCATGGGTTTAATTTTTGTGACATTTCCATGATGTTCTTAAAAGAGTTGAGTAATTGACCTCTTTCACTATATGTGAAGAGACGTCTATTTCAAAGATAGTAAGTGCAAGTTGACCATGAAAGCATGCTCCATTGATGACACAATGCTTTTTTAGACTCCCATTTTCATGAAAGGTAGAGCCCAAGTGAAAGCACACAAACGAAAGCAAGAGCAATGGTAGAGAGAGAGATGTCTATTTCAAAGATAGTAAGTGCAAGTTGACCATGAAAGTATGCTCCATTGATGACACAATGCTTTTTTAGAATTCCATTTTCATGAAAGGTAGAGCCCAAGTGAAAGCACACAAATGAAAGCAAGAGCTATGGTAGAGAGAGAGAGAGAGAGAGAGAGAGAGAGAGAGAGAGAGAGAGAGAGAGAGAGAGAGAGAGAGAGAGAGAGAGAGAGAGAGAGAGAGAGAGAGAGAGAGAGAGCATAGGTGGGAAGTCCAACAGGCATAATGTGTGACCAACCTTCTCTTATTCAATAGTCATTGAAAGAATGAAGAATAAAGTGATAGTGATGGGTGCTCGCCACAAGTGTGTAGTCATGGTGTGCATAGTAAATACAGGGTGGAGTTGGCATATACACCTTTACCCCCAACATTCTCCCACTTAAAGGCGAATGAGCCTCTAGTAAGGAGAGAACAAGAAAAGTGACAAAGTGTAAATGTATATAAAGTATAATAAAATGAGGAATAGACATCATCTCATTCTATGGCCATTAAGGAAGGAAAAATGTTATGTTGAGAGGCTTTTAGTGAGCAAATCCACAAGATCCTCATTAGTTGAGATCTTGATAAGCTCAATGTAGTTGTCCTCTAGTACCTCCCTGATAAAGTGACAGTCCACCTTAATGTGCTGCATTAGATGGCTTAACCATATGGACTTCTTACAAGCCTCAATGACCGCAATATACTTTGCCTCAATAGTAAATAAGGTTATGTATCTCTACACCATGGACATCTAAGAAATAACACCTCCAACAAAGGTGAAGACATATCCAAAGACGGAGTTCCTACTATTTGCATGTCTTGCATAGTTGCGGTTAGTGAAACCCATTACTATAGTGTCTTGGTCACCACAGCAAATGCACATTTCCATAGTGCCTTTAAGGTACCTTATGATATCCTTCACCTCATTCGAATGCTACTGACCAGGTGTAGCCATATAGCATGCCACAACTTTCACTACAAATGCTATCTCAAGGTGAGTGGCTATCATGGCATACATCAAACTGCCCACTACTAATGCATGAGGGATCTTGGCCATCTCAACCTTTTTCTCATCTAATTGGGGACAATTGCATGACTCATCTTCACATGGAGAGGTAAAGGAGAGCCAATAGGCTTAACATCGTGTACATCGAATCACTCAAGCACCTTTCGTATGTACACCTACTGTGATACATAAAGGAGTCCCTTAGAGCGATTGCACATGATGCACATATCAAGAGTATGTGAGGCCTATCCTATGTCCTTAATCTCAAAGCTCTTCTTAAGATGAGTCTTCAAAGCATCCAACTCATCATGAGCTCTCCCGATAATCAATATATCATTGACAAAGTACCAAAATAATAACGCTATCATCACGAGCCTTCTTCTGTATAAACATGGATCCATATCATTGCGAGTATATCCTTGTGAATAAATGAAAGTATCAAACCTATGGTACCATTTCCTAGGTGCTTGTTTAAGTCTATAAAGACTCTTTCTCAACTTGCACACTAAGTGTTCCCTATCCTTTTCCATAAAGCTCTTACGTTGTTGCATATAGATATCGTCATGCAAGTCTCCATTGTAGAAAATGTATTTTTACATACATCTGATAAAGGTTCAGATCTAATTTTGTAATCAAGGCCAAAACCAATCATAGGATAGTCATCTTGACTATAGGAGAAAAGACTTTATCAAAGTCAACACCATGCTCCTACTTAAAATCAACAACCAATATGGCCTTATATGATGGCTTGGGGCATCCACTAGTACTCTTTAACTTGTATACCCACTTGCATGGCAATGCATGTTTCTTACTGGGCAAAGGAACCATATCTCATGTATGGTTTTTTTGCAGTGAATCAAACTTAGATTACATAGCCCTCTCCCAAGAGTGACTATTACCTTTGTGTATAGCCTCCTCATAAGAAAGGGGCTCACTAGAATCTGACACCATAATATAGTTTATGGAGGATGCAAATCGATCAGACTAAATGTTTAAGGCTGATGTCTATCTTTAGTAGACCATCTCAGAACAGACTATGGGGTGTGTACATCTGTTCAACATCATGATCATGGGTCACTGGAACATTAATTGTAGGCTGCCTAGCAGGCTATACAAAAACATGAAGCTCCTTCTGAAAGATCACCCCGTGTACCTCAACTAGGTGCTCAAGTTACTTATGCATCTTCTCCTCATGGAAAGAAACATCATGGTTGTAGATAACCTTTTGAGCTTGTAGATCTCATAGGCAATAGCCCATCTCACCCGCATTCCTATAACCAAGAAAGATGCATTTCTCTAACTTAGGATCTTGCTTATTACATTTGTCCTTGGGTACACAGTAGAAAGCCTTACATCTAAAGACTCTAAGATGTGCATATGAGGAAGGTTTCCAAACCATACCTCCTCTGCAACTCTGCAACTCGATTACCAATAGTATTGCATGGGAATCTCTTTAACATGGATGGGATAGGAAGCAATCAACTAACACTTAATATCTCTCTCATCACAAAATTGCTCAAATGCTTTAGAAATATATTCAACCCCATTGTCACACCTTAGGCATTTCAGCCTATACCCAGACTAGTTTTTAATAGAAGCAAGCCAATGTTGGAAGGTAGATAAAACATCCGATTTTTGCTTAACAGGATACGCCTAGAGCTTATGTGAATAATCATCAACGAACGTAACAAAGTACTTTGCACCACCCAATGATTGATAGGGCATGGGACCACATACATCAAAATGCATAAGAGCTAAAAGCTCACCCATGTGTGTAATGATAGACTTCTTATGAGAATTGTATGTTTTGCCTACCATAAGGACAATGGCTATAAGAATCAAAACATTTGTAATCAAGAGACGGAAGATACTGCAAATGAGTAAGTATTTTTATTTCCTTTAAGGACATGTGTCCAAGGCGATGATGCCATAAAGGTATATGTGATGTCAACCACAACCAAAACATGATCAAGGGATCTCTATATAGGGTAATCTTTCATACACAATCACCAAAAGATATATAATAGTTTGCATCATCCAACTGTCCAATAGATAGAAGGATTTTGGTTAAAGCTAGCACATGATGTACATTATGCAAAGTAAAAAAGTTGTTTGAAGAAAACTGTAGTCTTACATCCCCAATACCAATACTATCCAATGCCAAGTCATTTTCTGTGCAATTGGACTGAAACCAATCCTCCATCTACATGATAACATGAAAAGAAGCCTTGAAATCAAGTAACCAACACACTGAGAATATATAGAAAAAGTATTGGTCAATTAAGAAGCATCAAGAGAGGAAGTTGCTAAGATATACTCATCATCATTAGACTCTAACTACACTACATTTATCTCTTCAATCTTTATACTGGACTTACTAGGGAGAATACTATGATCATCGGACTTTTTCCTACACTTTGCCCTTGCCTTTCTCTTTGCACTTATTATTGTGCATCTTATGACACTACTGTCAAATATGACCTTGCTTTCCATAATAATGACATGTTTGAGAGAACTTATAACCATGAGACTACTCTTGAGATTGAGATCTTTGTGAGTCTCTACCATAACAGACATTATTGCTCTTACTATCATGTTTACCTCTAATAGTCAATGCATGAGAAGGATAGGTTGCATTCACATTCTTTGTGTTTATCTCCTCTATAAGTAAAGCACCCTTAACATCTTGGAGTTTCAAGCCATTCTTAGCCATATTAGCACACATGGTTGTACGAAAAGTATCCCATGACTTGAGAAGTATCACAAGCAAGAATGAGGAGTTCTTGATCGCCAGAAGTCTGCCTGTATCGACAGTTCGCGACGAGATTGACTGTAGAGCCCGATTGTTCCTGGAGCTCCGCCTTCACCCGAGATTGGTAGCGATTGGAAGCTCTTAATCTCTGCTCCGCTCTGATACCACTGGTGCGCAGATCGGTCGCAGTATGCTCACGTAGTGAATCCCGGAAGGTCCCCAAGAATAATGAACTCTACCTTTTTGCACAAAAAACAATGTAAAAGCATGAACGACAAGAAGCAAGAGACCAATTGGGTTCAATCTCCCCCCATGCCTTGTGTGAGCGCTTCACAAAGCATGTATTTTATGTATATTTCCATCTTCATGCTCAATAATAGCCCAATTTACAAAAATATGACAAGCTTTTAGCTTTTGAGTTTGCTTTCTACAAAAATAGGAAAATAAAGCTAATGGACGGTGCCCATAGAGTCTGGCACGCCCAATCTCAATATCCAAATAGAAATAACATATCCGTGCGCATAGGCGCATACAAAATAATCATCAATAATCAATGTCTCTATAGACATAACAAAATATAGGCGTGGCGCCTATCAAAGTATAATCCAAAGGTCGAATACTCGCTAGACTCCAATGCTTTCCTCCGCCATTGCTGCTATCTCTACACATCAACTAAAGCATTCACAATCGTTAGTAAAATAATACAATTAAACCGACAAAAGTGAATACCTAGCAGTCTTCAGCTACATAAATAAATCAACTGGTTAGAAATAAATCCTAACCTTAATTTATTACGAGTGCGCACTCTAAACTCATAAACGTTTATTAATTTAATATGCATTTTGCGGAATCACCCACGTACACACTAAATTAATGAAACGCCCGAAAAGGATAGGCGTCCCCATTAACTTCTCGCACAAAGAATCCTCTTTGTGTATGAGCCCCGGTCATCTAAGTTTACGGAATCCACTGTAAAACCTCATGGAATCCACCGTGGAATATGCCTCATGGCATCATACCCCCGGGGTGGGATAGCAATTGACCTCAATTGCTATTAGCTCAATGTGGAGCTAACAGAGTGGGGAAAGCATTTAAGTCTCTAGTGTGCATCCATTGTGCTTCCTCTACAGGATGGTCCTTAAATTTTACTAGATATCTAGAATACCTTCTGCCAGTTCTAGTGGTCATGTAGTCAGTGTCTATGATGGCTTCTGGTTCAAGTATTTCAGTCTCTTCCTCTAATAAAGGTGGGTTTTTATAAACAGGGTGGATAGGTAATTGGCCTCTAAATGGTCTCAATAGACTAATGTGAAATGTATTGTGAATTTTCCAATGAGATGGTAATTCTAACTTGAATGCATTATCATTAATCTTATGAATGATTCTAAATGGTCCATAAAATCTAGTGGCTAATTTGACAACTGGATGTCTATCTACACTTTGCAGTCTACGCTTTTCTATTCTAAGCCAAACATAATCATCAACTTTGAAATTCATGGCTTATCTTTTCTTGTTGGCTTGTTTGGTATATGATTGTTGGGCTTTAGCAATCATATCCTTAACCTCATCAAAAATACTGTTGTGCATAGTAGCAATATCATCAGCACTCTGAATTCTATTAGACAAAGATGCAACAAGTGTAGATAATCTATATCCATAAATGACTTCAAAATGTGCTTTCTTTGTAGATGTGTGCGGTGTATTGTTATATGCAAACTGTAATAAATGCAAATGAGTGTCCCATGTTTGAGGTTTAGAGATAGTATATGCACGTAAAAGATCTAGAATGGTGCTGTTTGTGGCTTCTGTTTGTCCATTTGTTTCTGGATGAAATGCAGATGAGAAATCAATCTTTGTGCCTAGATTTGCAAACAGTGTAATCCAAAAATTGTTACAAAATCTAGAATCATGATCTGAAATAATCACTTTTGGCAATCCATGGTTAGTAAAAACAGTTTTAAAAAATAACTGTGCTGCTTGTGATGCTGTTAAAGTTTTCTTACATGGAATGAAATATGCTTGCTTACTAAATCTATCTACAATTGTCCAAATCATGTCATGGTTAGATTTAGTATTTGGTAAACCAGTAATGAAATCCATAGAAATATGTTCCCAAGGTTTAGATGGAATAGACAAAGGCATTAGTAATCCATACTGTTTACCATGATGTCTCTTTATTCTTTGACAAATCAAACATTCAGAAACGAAATTAGATACATCTGCATCCATATGCGGCCAATAAAAATCTTCAGTTAACATGCGTAATGTAGATATGATACCTCTATGACCTTGATATGGGGGACAATGAATTTCATTCAAAACAAAAGATCGGAATGGAATAGTAACACACAGTCTCTTTTCAAAAAACATAAATCCATCATTATATGACAATGAATCAACATGAATGAAATTATTTTGAACTAATTTTTGCCAATCAGAATGAAAAGTAATATCCTGGTGATATGTATCTTTCATAGCAATCAAAGAATCAAAATATATGATAGAAATATTATGAATTGCAGGTCTTCTACTCAATGTACCAGCAACTACATTTTCTTTTCCAGGTTGGTATTGAATGATAGGATGAAAACTTTGAATGAAGGAAGCCCATTTGATATGACGGTCAAAAATTTGGGGTTGGCTAAGTAAATGTCTAATGCTTTGCTGGTCAGTCTTTATCATGAATTCTGAACCCATTAAATAATGCTTCCACTGTTTTAATGCTTGTACAACTGCTAATAATTCTTTGTCATAAGTGGAATATTTGAGCTCAGAGGGTTTCAGCTTAGAACTAGAATATGCTATTGGATGATTGTCTTGCATTAGTACGGCTCCTATTCCTGATCCGTTAGCATCGGTCACAACTAGAAAGAATGGTCTATTAAAGTCAGACAATTGTAGAACTGGGGCATTAGTTAATGCACGCTTCAGTAAATCAAAGGATTTCTGCTGAGTTTCAGTCCATTGATAAACAATTCCTTTCTTAAGAAGTTTTGTTAATGGTAAAGCAAGTAATGAAAAATTACGTACAAATTTCCTATAGAAACTAGCAAGACCAAGGAATGAGCGTAATTCATGCACGTTTTTAGGAACAGGCCAATGCAATATTGCATCAATTTTCTTAGGATCAACTTTAATTCCTTCTTTTGATACAATATGACCCAAATACTCAATTTCTGTCTTAAAGAATTCACTCTTTTCAGGATTTGCAAACAATTGATTTTCTTTCAGTAATTGAAAAACTAATGATAAATGCTCATAATACTCTTTTTCACTTTGACTAAACACCAAAATATCATCAAAGAAAACAATCACACAATATTGATATTTCAGAAAGATACGGTTCATCATTCTACTGAAAGTAGCAGGTGCATTAGTCAATCCGAATGGCATGACTAAGAATTCGTAATGGCCAAACTGTGTCCTGAATGCAGTCTTAAATATGTCAGTTCTATCTAGCCTCACCTGATGATATCCAGACTTAAGGTCAATTTTACTAAATATAGAAGATCCTTGCAGTTTGTCCATAAGGTCATCAACTCTAGGTATAGGATACCTATTCTTTACAGTGATCTTATTTAATGCTCGGTAGTCAATACACATATGATAGGTATTATTCTTTTTCTTGACTAAGAGTACAGGTGCACCGAATGGAGAACTGCTAGGTCGAATTAAGCCTCTATTTAGTAATTCTTCAACTTGACTCTAGATTTCTTTTTGCTCTATTTGATTGTGCCTATATGGTGCTTTGCAAGGTGGTTGTGTGCTAGGAATTAAATCAATCTTATGGTCTTCTGGACGTGAAGGTGGTAAACCTGGTGGTAGGTCTTCTGCAAAACAATCCTTAAAATATGCAAGAAATTCCTTATGCCTAGGGTGCATATGATTTTCCTTTGCTTGCAATTCATTCACCCAAATGAGATATGATTTAGTACTCTTGCGTAGTGCACGTTTTGCTTGAGTATGCGAAAGCAGTGGAAAAATATTAGATGCATGCATACCATATAATGTAATAGATTTTCCTTGAAAATTAATATTCATTGTGTGCGTGGAATAATCTATATTTGGGTTATGCTGGTGTCTCCAAGGCATTCCTAAAATAATGTCGCTTGACTATAATGGGACAACTAAGAAATTTCTTCTTTCAATATATGAACCAATTTGAATCTCTAAATCTTGTACTTCTTGTGTGCCATTGTACCTAGTGCCTAAAAATGCAGCTTTTATGCGATAATGCGTAGGTACAGTATGTAATTTCAATTCCTTTACCAATTTTACTGAAATAAAGTCATGAGTACTACCGTCATCATGCAAGATAGTTCTTTCCTTTCCATGCACCATACATTTGATAGTCAACAATGAATGTGGAGTAGGCATACCTGGTAAAGTGTCGGAAGTAGTAGTAGTATTATCCTCATCTTCAGTTGAAATCAGGTATATCCTCATGCTCGTCTTCGTCCATGGCTCCAAGATAGTTGATATGTGTTGGTGGCTTCTTTGAATGACAATTTGCTGCGAGATGCCCTGGTTGGTGACACTTATAGTATACTATTGGCTTGGCTTTGGTTACATTATTTGCAATGGCTGGAAGTCTGGGTACATTTGGATTTGCTTGTGGAACAGGCTTTGGATTTGGATTGACAGTGGATGGTAATGCAGGTGGTTTAGGACAATTCTTGCGGAAAGATGGTGATGAGAAACGACCTGGATTAAACCTTCTAAAATTGGAATTGAATTGTTTAGATCCATAATTACCATTGGCTTGGAATTGCTGTGGTCGTCTGTCTCTTCCGCGTAACTTATCTTCAGTGTCGTGAGCTAGTGAGATGGCGTCTTCAAGGGTAGTAGGCTTAAACATGTTCACTTCAGCGTAGTAATGTCCAAGAAGTCCAGACATATACTTTCGCTTATGTGTCGTCTCTGGTACGTCTTCAAGCATGCGTAGCTATAGGAGTGCATTCCAAAAACGCTCTGTATACTGTGGAATAGGCTCACGATCCCGTTGTTGAAGTAAATCCCATTGCTTGATAGCCTTCTCATGAAATTGCGGTGGAAGGAAATTCTGCATGAACTTCTTCTTGAAATCTTCCCAAGTAGCAGGACATTCTATGCTCTTGCGTACTGCAGTCCACCATAGTGATGCTCTGTCTATCAGATGATTAGTAACACACTTGATTTTATCTTTTTCTGGATAAGTTTCCTCATGGAAATAGTCATCAAACTGGCTAATGAATGATAAAACAGTCTTTCCTTCTCGTATGCCATTAAAAGTGCGAAATTTGAAACTTCGTTTACTGATCTTTGATTCCTTGCGAATGGTTTGTGCTTCAAGAGTGGCATCGATGGTACGTCGAATCAAATCTTCAGCTTGAGGTTCTTCTTTATCGGTGGACGCTCTTTGTAATTTTGTCAATTGCGCTTGCAATGCTTGCCTAGCCCTTCTCTCTTCTTCCAATTGTAACATGATTAGATCCAGCTTTTGTTCCATGGTAGGCTCAGGTAAGTCGTCTTCAGCCATAGGATCATCCATATGTGGGGTCGTCATCCTGTAAAACTCAATAAACCTTTCTCACTCAAAATCAGGTTAGCGGGATGAGCGTAGCTCAAATTCGAGGTTACAAGGCTATGTATTTTTTGGGTATTTCTTTCTCAATTTTTAGAAAATTTGCAATATTTCCGTCTTCGTTTGCTGAAAATACTTCAGCGGACCTGTAGATAGGTAGAACACCTTGCCACGAACAACTTTCTAGTTCAGAGTTTTTGCATAGGAACAAGTCTTCTAGGAGTTTTGAGCACTAGTCAGTTCTGACTCCAATTGACTAGTCTGACTTGCAGAGTTGCAGACTTAGCCGACTTGCAGAGTTACAGACTTGCAAAACTTAGACCGACTTGATGAACTTGCAGGACTTGATTCCAGTCGACTTGCAAAACTTGACTTCAGAAGTGTAGGACCCGGAGTTGTTGAACTTGATTGCCTTAACTGACTTGCAAAAAGCTTAATGGTTTAAGCTTAGTAGCTTAAGCTTATGGTGGAGGAGGAATCGTGGTAAAACGGCGCAAATCGTGGAGGACATGGGCAGCCGTTTGCTGACGTCGCGAAAATTGCGAGCATCCTCAGATACCTCGTTGACGAGTTTTGTGAAACTTCTTCAATTCCTTAAGCCTTTAAGCTTGAAGACTAAGATTTTTGAACAAAAAAGATATGAGCTTCTTACTGTATATCTACGACTTGTTTATGGAGATGAGGGAGTGGTCCTCCGCCTACAGAGCCTGGTCCTTCGTGATCTGAAAGTAGAAACAGGGGTTCTTGATCGCCAGAAGTCTGCCTGTATCGACGGTTCGCGACGAGATTGACTGTAGAGCCCGATCGTTCCTGGAGCTCCGCCTTCGCCCGAGATTGGTAGCGATTGGAAGCTCTTAATCTCTGCTCCGCTCTGATACCACTGGTGCACAGATCGGTCGCAGTATGCTCACGTAGTGAATCCCGGAAGGTCCCCAAGAACAATGAACTCTACCTTTTTGCACAAAAAACAATGTAAAAGCATGAACGACAAGAAGCAAGAGACCAATTGGGTTCAATCTCCCCCCATGCCTTGTGTGAGCGCTTCACAAAGCATGTATTTTATGTATATTTCCATCTTCATGCTCAATAATAGCCCAATTTACAAAAATATGACAAGCTTTTAGCTTTTGAGTTTGCTTTCTACAAAAATAGGAAAATAAAGCTAATGGACGGTGCCCATAGAGTCTGGCACGCCCAATCTCAATATCCAAATAGAAATAACATATCCGTGCGCATAGGCGCATACAAAATAATCATCAATAATCAATGTCTCTATAGACATAACAAAATATAGGCGTGGCGCCTATCAAAGTATAATCCAAAGGTCGAATACTCGCTAGACTCCAATGCTTTCCTCCGCCACTGCTGCTATCTCTACACATCAACTAAAGCATTCACAATCGTTAGTAAAATAATACAATTAAACCGACAAAAGTGAATACCTAGCAGTCTTCAGCTACATAAATAAATCAACTGGTTAGAAATAAATCCTAACCTTAATTTATTACGAGTGCGCACTCTAAACTCATAAACGTTTATTAATTTAATATGCATTTTGCGGAATCACCCACGTACACACTAAATTAATGAAACGCCCGAAAAGGATAGGCATCCCCATCAACTTCTCGCACAAAGAATCCTCTTTGTGTATGAGCCCCGGTCATCTAAGTTTACGGAATCCACTGTAAAACCTCACGGAATCCACCGTGGAATATGCCTCCTGGCATCAGAGCGACGTAGGTTGTCCTTGAACTCAATGCCTTGCAAAGTCAATTGGGTAAAAATCGAATATCTATTCAAATACATGGACATACTAGTCCTTCCTTCATGCAAAGTTTCATAAGCTGTCTCAAAAAATACATTTGTGATGCAATTTTATTTCTTGTCATAAGGATTGCATATCTTTTTCCATAACTACTAGGTACTATCCTCAAGTGCAACAACATTGAAGTAAACATATTTAGACAATGTCAATATAAGGATGGATTTACATAGATTATCCAACTCATCCCAATCATCATGATACATGCCTTTAGACTTTACACTCTTGGTTTTCAA
Source organism: Lygodium microphyllum (assembly GCF_053477565.2). Classification (NCBI taxonomy): domain Eukaryota; kingdom Viridiplantae; phylum Streptophyta; class Polypodiopsida; order Schizaeales; family Lygodiaceae; genus Lygodium; species Lygodium microphyllum. The sequence continues at coordinate 140,880,290 of NC_141147.1, read as the reverse complement.
CAACGGCCTAACTTGCTTTCTTTGAACTGCCACCTACCATATCTGTGTCTTCTAATAGTTGAAATTTGTGCCATCAAGCTTTTCAATATTTAAAATCACATAATCATTTGAAGAACTAGCCATAATAAAAGTATTTTAATGCAAAATCCAAGTGAATGGACGATTGGAAATGACTACAAATCAACCCCTAAAACTCAACAAAAACAAGGAAAGAATAAGAGGAACTACCAAAGTATAGAGCTGTCCACCAAGTACAAGCAATAGAATGCCAAAGTACAATGCTTAGAGATAACATTATATGTCAATCCAATTGTGGAAAAATAGCAAAGGAAGAAAGCACTCACTGCTATGGATTTTTGAGTAGCAATCGCGATACAAAGAATGCAACTAGTAGCGACCAAGCATAGACAATTGGTATCAAAGATTGTTATTAACTCAAAGTGTTAGTAAACCATATATCTCATAAGCACATACAGCACTAACAAATTGCTAATAGAGGCAAGTGTCAGTGTCCAAAGCGTACGAAATCAAATCAACCCATTAAGAGGAGTAATTGTATCCAATAGCATAAAGGAGGGCATATACATGAATCAAGAGTCCTAGTATCTCAAAGAACTAAGCTTAGCTAAGTAAGTACAAGCATCTTCGTCTGGAAGCAAATCTAGAATGAAAAGTGAGAAGGTAAAGCTCAAGACATATACATCAAAGCATCTAGGAAACCCAAGTACATCACAATACATTCAAGAGCATAAGTATCCAATGAGGCTTCAGTACCCATAAGTGAGTAAGCATGGAAGCTCAAAATGACTAACCAAAGCCCAAGTACACCAAATTTTGCTCAAATCTAAGTGCCAAAGCATGTCATAATCATATTCCTGCTCATACATTAATGCTAGACATCATTGTATACATGTAGTATACAGGAAATATTATGTAATTGATGCCTCTCTCTTATATACACATAAACATACCCAAGCTAGATGAAATGTAGGACTATCTATGGCAACCATAAACATCAAGTTGAAATAAACTCATCACCATTTTTAGTTGTACTTGCTTGTCACTTTTTATAAGGGTGAAATTAGATTAGGAAATCTTTGTACTTCATGCATGATTAATCGAGAATATAACTATAAGCTTCCTTGCATATAGTGCTAGATAGAGGGCATTGATTATGGGATTACATAAGCAATTGTCAAGCCGCATAAATTCATTCTCTTAAACTATGCTTAGTCATAATCCATCCGAGAGCTCAATGAGAATAGTCTTTTAACTCTCATAGCCCTTCTTCAATTGCCTTCATAGCCCATCTTCAATTGCCTTTTGATTCTTTGAGTCAATATCTACTTGTGAGGCTCCTTTTTCAAGGAAGACAATGATTATCACTTCAAATTGATGTAACAAAGGACTGATCTACCCGTGATCCCTACATTGGTCTGATGGCATTGATGACTGTCTGAGCTTCCTTGGCTCTCTTTTGTAAAGAATTGTTGTATAATGCACAATGTTTAGATTAGTGGCTTATAGTAATAATTTCACTCAGTCCATTGCATATAGTCATAGATGATACACAAATAATCCATTGCATGTAGTTGTAGATGATAGACGGATATTTCATGAAAATGGTGATAAAGCTTCACCGCTATGTATTCACTTTATTGCTTTCTAGTGCGCACCTACTCATACACGCATGGAATGTTGACTAATATTAAGAAGCTAGTATCATTGGCATGCCATCCATTACAACACAATTGTGTAAATGCTGGCGCAAAATGACAATGACCAGACTTGACACGATTAATTTACTTGAATAAAAGGGCTGGCTTAGTGTTGATTCATTGTGGTGGTAAAAATATATCACACTGCCATTGTGATCACAAGAACTCATATGATTGATACCTTAAGATATAGCAACATGCATATAATGCTGGAGTTGTACTTGGACTGAATAGTGCATTGTTAATGCACATTTAGCAACATGAGTAGTCCTTCAAAAAACTCGTAGCATTTATGTGCTGCTTGCATTGTTTGGGCTGTAATTGTAAGGAGTATAAAATCTTCTATCGTCTTGGCTTTGTTTGCATGCCTGACTGATCACAAAAGTGTGGAATTGTAACCAATAATCATGTATGGTGACATTACGAGACTGACTATATATTGATTGGTTATTACTCATACAGGGGGTCTTGCTCAGTCTAACACTCCATATTGATGATGGACCACTTGGCTAGATGGGTCCGCACATTAGTGGTCATTATGATCCTCACATGGCCAATGACTTATCACTTATTATATTTAGTTTGTTACACCTACCTATAGTTGGCATAGATATAGTGCCAGTTTATTATATAATCAATTATGCATTGTTTGACTTAGTAGGCCACTTTCCTTTATGTTATATCTTATCTACACTTTGTGTACTTTGTATATAGTGTGAAAGAAGAAGAAAAAACTGTTGGGGGTAAAGGCGCCTCCACCTAGCCGCCCATGCATTACTACACTAACAATACCTGCCACTACACATTGCAGGTGGTAGGCACCTATCACCATCACTTTATTCTTTATTCTTTTAGTGATAGTTTGAATAAAGAAAGGCCTGGTCACACATTGTGACTGCTAAAGTTCCCATTCGCTCTCTCTCTCTCTCTCTCTCTCTCTCTCTCTCTCTCTCTCTCTCTCTCTCTCTCTCTCTCTCTCTCTCTCTCTCTCTCTCTCTCTCTCTCTCTCTCTCTCTCTCTCTCTCGCTCTTGCTCTCCCTCCATAGCTCTTCCAAGCAAGCTTCGATCCTTCTCACCTTTCAATTGGTATCAGAGCATGGTTTCTCGAGCATTCCAACTTGGTTCATGACTCCCTCAACTTCCTATCAATTACCTACACTCATTGGGTCTCCTTCCCGACAGCCATAGTCGACTTTCCCAAGCTACTATCACTCCTCGACTTCTCGGGCACCTACTCGGCCCATTTGGGCACCCTTAGGGCATTCCTTCAGAGGTATTGGAGCTCTCTTTTGTTATTTTACTTCAGTCCACAGGTTTTGTGAAGTAGGGCAGCCATGTCCTTTTGTTTCTTGTGATGCCTACTCTCTACCGATGACTTTGCCCTTCAAGAGGGAGCTCCTGGGGGTCCTTGACTACTCCCCCAACCTTGCCCAGCCCTTCCACAAGCCCCAAATAAGGTTTGGCCCAACTTAAAGACATGTAAAAAATTCGTTTTTTACTTCAGTCCTCCCTTGGCACTCATTGGTAGCTTGAAAACACTTCATTTGGCACTTGGGAACACCCCCTTGATGCTTAACATTGGTGGTTATCATTGGCATTGATTTTTGAACTGATTTACCTCAGACCATGAGTGTTTTCCACATTCCACAGGCAGCCACAAATAGTGTTACATTAGCACTTTATGTTTGTGCTTGGTTGATATTGACATTGGTTGCTCAGTTGGTCCTGAATGCTCCCCGAATGCTAGGGGAATGTATACCTATGATATGAGATGTTTTTGGGGCTGAATTTGCTCAGTATTCATTGATTGTTTTACACAATCCACAGGCAGCCCAAAATAGGGCAACCCCTTGTCATTATACTTTATGCTCATGCTACATAGTCATTTGATGCCCAATTATGCCCAATTGATGCCTATACATATGGGAAAGTATGCCTATGGTTTGTCTATGGTTTTGAGCTTGGATTGAGCCACTGTTTGCTCAGTTTTGGACATTTATTTGCTACTGGAATATTCAGGATTGAAGCTCATTTGCTTATGTTTGGATATGTCTATTGGATTCGGGTTATGTCTTGGATGTATACATTGATGTGGTGACTCTTGGGGATCGACATAGAGCTTGGATTTACTCTTGAATCATTGGTTGAGCCTGAGCTCACTTTGCATAGCATTTGGATCTTCATCTCTGATATACTTATGGCATGTACTTTGCTTATGTCTGACTAGTCTTGACATGCTTGGCCTATGCCACTACTACATGCCCGTTACATTGTTTAGAGTTGGATGCTACTGAGCCTTGCTTTGGCTTGACATTTGATTGCATGGAGCTTACTTTGGCTATTTCTTGCCTTGCCAGAGTTACACTTTGGATGTACTTAATGTCTATGGATGCTATGTATGGATGCTACATGGCCTATATGCTCATGAGGTCTTATTAATGCTTGATCTTGGATCTTCTAGCACTGGTGCTCTCATATGCCCTTGTTGAGCTTCTTTGCTTGATATTTACGGCTTTTGTGCCAGTGGGAGCATCTTGATACACTTGATAGACATTGAGCAGGTTATTTATGCTACTTGAGCATTTAGATACTTCAGACTGGGATCTTCACTTGGATGTTGCATGGTTGATATGCCATGGTCCTCACAGATGTACTTGGGCTGATTTGGGCTTTTCACTCCATGAGCATACACCTCTTTGTGTCAGGTCTTGCTAGTGTTGTGTACACTTTACCCTATTATACAAGGGGTATGCCGGCTTACTGACGTATTCATTTGACATGCTTGGGTGTTTGCTCGATATCCTTATGATTGTCACATACTGATTTATGCCCGCTTGATACTGGTTATGCTTTGACAGTCAGTGGTTGACTTGGTGCATTCATTTTGCCCACAGTTTGTTCTCATTGTACCTGGATGTATTTTATTAGAGCAAGCAGTTATGCATGGACTGATGTGGAATTTTCATGCTGAATTATCTTGATTTTATGTACTTTTGATGGTAGTTGGTGGGCAGCATCATTAGCTATCAATTCGTGGTCATTTTACCTTGGTTTTGGTGGTATTTTCACTATTTACAGTAGGAAAAAACAAGTAGTTTTGAATTGTCTATACCATTTTGGACAACAGTATGACATCTACTTCCACCAATAGCGCTATCTTCAACATCATTAAGCTTGATGGTACAAATTATGCCTATTGGAAGAGCCAAGTTTAGCAGGTATTGGTGCAAAAATCTCATATCAAGCCACTAAGGATGCATTGTGAGCAGCCTGAAACTATGACTAATGACGATTGGGATGAGCTTGATGAGTTATGCAATTCCATCCTCATCTTGTCTCTCACTGAATAGGTGCATTACAATGTGGTTGAGGAAGCACAGAGTGCTTGGTGTTGGGGGTAAAGGTGCCTCTCCCTAGCCGCCCGTGTATTAATACACTGACAGTCACCGCCACTGCACACTGCAAGTGGCGGGCGCCCATCACCATCACTTTATTCTTTATTCTTTTAGTGACAGTTTGAATAAAGGAAGGCCTAGTCACACATTGTGACTGTTGGAGTTCCCATTTCTTGTTTCCCTCTTTCTTGCTCTTGCTCTCCCGCCATAGCTCTCGAGTGCAAGCTTCGATCCTTCTCTCCTTTCAACTGGTATTAGAGCTTGGCTTCCCGACTCTTGAGCTTGGTTCGTGGCATTCTCAGCTTCCCATGGACTCCCCACTTGCATTGGGTCTCCTTCCTGGTAGCCATATCTAACTCCTTCAAGCTCCCGTCACTCCCCGGCTTCCCAAGCACCTTCCCGACCCCTTTGGGCATCCTCAAGGCATTCACACAGAGGTATTGCTTCACTCTTTATAGGGTTTACCTTAGTTTTCAGCCCTCTTGAAACAAGGCAGCCATTACACTCCCAGCTCTCATTTCATACGTGGACTGCTCTCCCCTTACTGGAGCTTGTTTGAGGCCTTCTTTGGCTTTAACCGGACCCCTCCGAAGCTTGGCCACCATTTTTTGCAGCCCTAGGACCAGCATTTACAGTTGGTGCAATCACACAGCCCTCCCATATGTGTCTTCAGCATTGACAGTCACAACAGCAGCTCTCCTCCTCCATTGGCACTTGGAAATGCTCCATTTTGGGCATATGAACATGCTTTGATGCTTGGTTTTGATGGTTGATGTGTTGGCATAGCATTTGAAGTGATTTAACACTATTTTGGGACTGTCATAACAATCCATAGGCAGTTTATGACAGTGTTACACTGACATTTGATGCTACAACTTGTTTGGCATTGTCATTTGATGCCCGATTAGTCCCGTTTGATACCCGGATGTTAGGGGAATGTATGCCTATTGTTTGGCAACCATTTGGAGCTGATTCTGGTGCTGAATTTCTTAGTTTTTAACAGTAAATCACTGTTGTACACAGTTGGCTGAAGTCATTTTACTCATGTATGCTTATGCCTATGCTTTTCGGGCTATGTTTTAGGCATATATGGTGATGTATTGACACTTGGGGCTCGACATAGAGCTTGGTTTTGATTCGGGATCGTTGATTGAGCTTGAGCTCGCTTTGCAAAGCATTTGGATGCTCCGTCTTGGATGTACTTATGGCATGTATGTTGCTTATGTCTGACCGGACTTGACATGCTTAGCCTATGCCATTACTACATGCTAGTTACATTGTTTGGCGCCTATTGCTACTGGAGCTCGGTCTTGGCTTGACCTTGGATTCCTAGAGCTTACTTGAGCTATTTATTGGCTTTCCAGAGTTGTATGTTGGGATGTACTTGATGTCTTACATGCTTATGGATGCTACATACGGATTCTCTACCGTCTACATGTCCGGGATGTACCATTGATGCTTGATCTTGGACACTTGTCACTGGTGCTTGTACATGCTTTGTTCGAGCTTTGTTGCTTGATATTACAGCTTTTGTGCCACTGGGAGCGTCTTTGTATGCTTGACAGCCATTGAGCAGGCGGTCTATGCTCTTTGAGCTTTTGAGACTATTTGGGATCTTTTACCCTTCAGGATGATGCATGGTTCATATGTCTTGGTTCCTCTGATGCTTATGAGCTGACTCTTTGCTTTGGGTTCCTCTCTTTGTGAGTTGACACCTGCTTGTGTCAAGTCTTGGTAGTGGCAGGAACACTTTGCCCCGTTGACTGGGGGGTGTACCTACTCACTGGCAGATGTTTGTATGACATGTTTGGGTGTTGGATTCATGCTTATCGATTGTCATATGCCTATGTTATGCTCGCATGATGCCGGCTTTGGTCTTGGCAGTATCTGATTGACCTGGGATCTGATTTTGGCACTACTAGCTCTCATTTACTGAAATCTGTAATTTATTACAGCAAGCATATATGCATGGACTGACATGGATTTTTCATGCTGAAATATTCTGAAATGATGTACTTTCACTAGTACTTGGTGGACAATAGCTTTGTTTACACTTTTCTCGCCATTTTCTCTCGATTTTGGTGTTTTTTTTTGTCATTTTCTGCAATAAACAGCAAGCAATTTTGAACTGTCTACACTCTTCCAGCGTGCATTATGGCGAGCTCCTCCACTGATCATGCTATTTTCAACATCACTAAGCTTGATGGTATGAATTACTCTTATTGGAAGAGCTAGATTTGGCAGGTGTTGGTGCAGAAACCGCAGATCAAACCATTAAGGTTGAGCAGGCATCCGCCTGCAACTATGCCAGATGAGGAATGGCTTGATCTTGATGAGTTACGCAAGTCCACTATTGTATTATCTCTCACAGAACAGGTTCATTACAATGTATTTGAGGAAGAACAGAGTGCATGGCAGTTGTGGGATAAAATCAAGAATCTCTATGACAAGAAAAGTCCAGCGAGTCAGATGTATTGGCTGAAGCAACTTATGGATTTGTGCATGAAGGAGAATGTGACTATGTTTGCTCACTTGAGCCAGTTCCATGCTATACTCAAGAACTTGACTTCGCACGACATCACTTTTGCGCAAAGGATGTTACTCCTCTTTTCTTGCTTGGTATACTTAATGAGTCATGGGATGTATTCCGCACTGCATTATGTGCCTCTACTGCTACCTTGAAATTATCTGATGTTCAAAGTGCTCTTCTCAATAGGAAGAGGTTAACTGTAAGAATTTGGATGCCTCTCGTGTGTCGCATGCTATGACAGTTAGAGGCAGGAATGATGGATATGGAAAGCATGGCAATGGCAGTGGCTGTGGCTGTGGATGGGATTCTCAGAAATCTCGATCCAAGTCACGTAGCAAATTCGGTGGCAGGAATGCAGATGTTGCTTGTCACCATTGTGGGAAAAAGGGCCATATTAGGCCACAATGCCATGAACTGGGCAAAGAAAGGCGAAAAGATAAGGGGAAAGATAAAGTGCAAGATAAGTCTTCTGATCGCAGCATAGTGCTTGCAAATTCCAATGTTAAAATTGAAGAGATCAATGTTATGCAGCCTGAGGATGTTGATGATGATGATTATATCCTTGCAGCTTCTTCTAGTGCTTCACAGATGACAGAGATATACTCTATATATGCACAATGTTGGCTCTTGGACTCGGGTGCGTCCTTTCATGTGACACCTTGGTTTCATTCATACCGTACTGTTTCGGGTTCTGTGTGCTTAGGTGATGACAGCTCTCTTGATATTGTGGGCGTTGGTGATGTTAGGCTGCAATTTCCTTCTGAAAGAAGTTTTGTTATGCAGGATATACGTCATGTACCTGCTTTGACACGCAGTCTCATATTAGCTGGACAACTTGATGACGCAGGTTATCATGTATCTTTTGGAGACTCTGCATGGAAGATCACTCGTGGCAAACTTGTGATTGCGAGAGGTGCCAAGGCTAGCAGCCTCTATCCCTTGATTGTATCAGCTTCTTCCCTTGATCATGTTTTGTCTATGGGTTCTATCCCATATGTATCTCTTTGGTATGCCCGTTTGGGCCATATGTCTTTGAAGGGAATGAAAATGCTTTCTGGTTTGCAGTACTTACTGCCCCTTAATTATGCATGTTTTGATTCATGGGAGCATTGTCTTTATGGCAGGCAGACTAGGTCTATGCATAAAAAGTCTGGTAGGCCACGCATGAGTGAGCCCTTGGTATTGGTACATTCGGATGTCTATGGGCCCATGCCTTGTCAGTCTATGGGTGGTGCCAAGTATTTTGTTACTTTCATAGATGATTTTTCACGGAAAGTTTGGGCTTATCCCATTAAGCTGAAGTCCGATGTCTTGGCTGTGTTTCAGAGATGGCTTGCATTGGTTGAGAACCACTCTGGGTATAGGCTAAAATGCCTAAGGATAGATAATGGGGGTGAGTATGTCTCACGTGCTTTTGAGCAGCTATGTGATGAGAGGGGTATTAAGCGTTAGTTGACCGCCCCCTACACCCCCCCCCCCCAGAATGGTTTGGCTGATCGGATGAATAGAACCATCCAAGAGCGTGTACATAAAAGCCACGCAGGCCTACCACATAGCTTTTGGGCTGAGGCAGTTAGTACAGTTGTGCATATCATAAACAGATCACTTTCTAGTGGTTTGGATTTCCAAGTTGTCGAGGAGGTATGGACTGGAAAACCTCCCTCTTACGCACATCTTCGTGTCTTTGGATGTGAGGCATTTTACCATGTGCCGAGGGACAAGAGAAGTAAGTTGGATCCTAAGAGTGTCAAATGCATTTTCCTTGGTTATGGGGATGCATGCGAGATGGGTTACCATCTCTGGGATCCGCAGGTGCGGAAAGTCATTCGCGGTCATGATGTAGTCTTCCATGAAGACAAGATGCATCGGCAGCCTGAGAGAGTTATTGAGATCAGCAAGGTCATATTTCAAGAGGAGTCAAGAGCTCCCGCACAGCCAGTTGGATAGCCTACAACTGCAGCAGATGCTCATGGTCAGGGTGTTGGACAGGCAGGTGGGCAGGCAACAAAGCCTGTCGTGAGACGGTCTACTAGAGACAGACGTCCACCTGATAGATTTCAGTCCTCAATGCATTATGTCTTGGTTACAGATGCATGAGAGACTTTCACTTATGATAAGGCTATGCGCATAGGTGACAATCACTCCTGGGAGAGGGCTATGCAGTCTAAGATAGACTCCTTGCATAAGAATGACACTTGGGATTTGGTTTCCTTGCCTACAGGCAAGAAGGCTTTGCCATGCAAGTGGGTGTACAAGCTGAAAAGTACCCCTGGACACCCCAAGCCGGCATACAAGACTAGATTGGTAGCAAAGGGTTTTAAGCAGGAGCATAGTGTGGACTTTGATGAGGTCTTTTCTCCTATGGTTAAGATGACCACCCTGTGCTTAGTCTTGGCTTTGGTTGCTTAGCTTGACTTGGATTTATACCAGATTGATGTCAAGACGGCTTTCTTACATGGGGACTTGCATGATGAGATTTATATGGAGCAGCCTAAGGGCTTTACAGAACCTGGCAGGGAGCACCTAGTGTGCAAATTGAAGAAAAGTCTTTACGGCTTGAAACAAGCACCTAGGGAGTGGTATCATAAGTTTGATGCCTTTATGCAGTCACAAGGCTACAACAGGAGTGCTATGGATCCGTGTCTTTACACGAAGAAAGCCCATGATGATTCTCTATTGATTTTGGTCCTCTATATGGATGATATGCTGATAGTAGGGAAAGCTCGTGATGAGCTAGATACTCTTAAGGCTCAGCTCAAGAAGAGCTTTGAGATGAAAGATCTGGGACAGGCCGCTCACATACTTAGTATGCGCATTAGATGTGACAGGCATCAAGGATTCCTCTACTTGTCACAGAGGGAGTACATTCATAAAGTCCTTGAGCGCTTCCGCATGCAAGATGTAAAGCCTATCGGCTGTCCATTGCCTTCTTATGTGAAGGTATTACAGGCTGATTGTCCGCAGACAGATGAGCAGAGGGCCAAGATGGCCAAGATTTCCTATGCATCCATAGTGGGCAGTCTTATGTATGCCACAATAGCCACTCGTCCAGATATTGCCTTTGTAGTTGGTGTTGTGGCACGCTATATGGCTACACTTGGCAAGAAGCATTGGGATGCCGTGAAGGGTATCATGAGGTACCTGAAGGGCACTACAGATATGTGCATATGCTATGGCAGCCGGGATACAGGAGTCATGGGGTACACTTACTCTGATTATGCAGGACATGTAGATAGTAGAAAGTCCACTTCCGGCTATGTATTCACATATACTGGAGGTACTGTTTCTTAGATGTCCAGGGTGCAGAAATGCATGGCCCTTTCTACTACAGAGGCCGAGTATGTTGCAGCCACTGAGGCTTGCAAGGAGGCCATTTGGTTGGGTCGTTTGGTTATTGACCTTGGTATTGATGCTATCCCTACACTGCATTCGGATTCTATGAGTGCTATTCAGTTAGCCAAGAATCCAGTCTTCCATACGAAGACGAAACACATTGAGGTGAGGTATCACTTCATACATGGGGTCGTTGAGGACAAGTATGTTGACTTGTCAAGATCTCGACTAACCAGAATCCTGTGGATTTGCTCACAAAAATCCTCTCTATAGAGCGCTTTGCCTTCCTCAAGAGCTTGATGGGCGTGGGATGAGATGACGTCTTTCCTCATCCTGTTGTACATATGTACATGTTGTATTGTCTTTTTCTTTTTCTTTTCACTCCTCACTAGGGCAAATTTGCCTTTAAGTGGGAGGTTGTTGGGGGTAAAGGCACCTCCACCTAGGCGTCCGTGTATTACTACACTGACAGTCACCGCCACTGCACACTGCAGGTGGTGGGTGCCAATCACTGTCACTTTATTCTTTATTCTTTTAGTGACAATTTGAATAAACGAAGGCCCGGTCACACATTGTGACTGTTGGATTTTCCATTTCTTGTCTCTCTCTTTCTTGCTCTTACTCTCCCACTATAGCTCTTGAGTGCAAGCTTTGATCCTTCTCACCTTTCATTTGGCAGCTTTGGGATAAAATTAAGAACCTCTATGACAAGAAAAGTCCAGTAATTCAAATGTATTGGCTGATGCAACTTATAGACCTGCGCATGAAGGAGAATATGACAATGTCTACTCATTTGAGCCAGTTCCATGCTATTCTCAAGAACTTGAATTCGTAGGGTTTACCTTTAATGATGAGGTTACTCCATTGTTTTTGCTTGGAAATCTAAGTGAGTCATGGGATGTATTCCACACTGCCTTATGTACTACCACTACTATTTTGAACTTTCCTGATATAGAGAGTGCTTTTCTGCAGGAAGAGATCAACCGTAAGAACTTGGATGCCTCTCGTGTGTTGCATACTTTGACAGTTAGAGGCAGAGATGTTAATGTAAAGAATGACTGTGGATATGGACGTGGCAGAGACTCACAGAAGTCTAAGTCTAAGTCGCGTGGTAAGTCGTGCAACAAGTCTCGTGGGAGAAATGCTAATGTGACATGCCATCATTGTGGCAAGAAGGGTCATATATGCCCACAATGTCATGAGTTGTGCAATGAGAAGCGCAAAGAGAAGTACAACAAAAGTCCTTTGATCACAGCATTATGCATGTGAAATCCAGTGTGAAAATTGAGGAGATAAATGTCATGTAGACTGATGACTACGATGGGGAGTACATGCTTGCAGCTAGTTCTTGTGATGCTACGCCATTGAGTGAGGTTCACTCTATGTATGTGCAGTGCTGGCTTTTGGATTTTGGTGGTTCATTTCATGTTACATCATGTCATGAGTGGTTCCATTCCTACCGTACTGTCTCTCGTTCAGTTTGCTTAAGTTATGACATGTCACTTGCTATTGTTGGCATTGGGGATGTACAGCTGCAATTTTCTACTAGTAGTACTTTTAAGTTACATGATGTACATAATGTACATGCGCTTACATGCACTCTTGTTTCTGCAGGGCAACTTGATGATGCTGGGTTTCATGTTTCATTTGGGGATTCTACCTGGAAGATCACACATGGTAGACTTGTGCTTGCTAGAGGTGCCAATGCTGGCAACCTCTATCCTCTTATAGTTGATGGGTCCTCTATTGACCATGTTTTGTCATTCAGTTCCATCCCACATGTATCTCTTTGGCATGCCCATTTGGGCCATATGTCCTTGAAAGGAATGAAAATGCTTTTTGGTTTGCAGTACTATTGTCCCTTGACTATGCATGTTTTGATTCATGTGAGCATTGTCTTTATGGCAAAGAGACTAGGAATACGCATAAGAAGTCTAGTAGGACGCGCATGAGTGAGCCCCTAGAGTTGGTACATTCGAATGTCTTTGGGCCAATGCCATGTTAGTCTATGGGTGGTGCAAAGTATTTTGTGACATTCATTGATAAATTTTCACGTAAAGTCTAGACTTATCCCATTAATCTTAAGTCAGATGTCTTGGTTGTGTTTAAGAGATGGCTTGCATTGGTTGAGAACCAGACTGGGCATAAGCTAAAATGCCTTAGTACTAACAATGGGGGAGAATATATGTCACGTGCTTTTGAGCAGCTATGTGACGATAGGAGTATTAAGCGTCAATTGACCACCTCCTATACCCCACCCCAAAATGGTTTGGTTGAGCGGATGAATAGAACCATCCAGGAGCGTGTACGCAGTATGCTTAGCCATGCATGCCTACAATAGAGTTTTTGGGTTGAGACAGACAGTACAATTGTTCATGTCATAAATAGACCCCCTTCTAGTGGTTTGGATTTCCAGATTACAGAGGAGATATGGACTGGGAAACCTCCATCTTATGCGTATCTACGTGTCTTTGGATGTGAGGCATTTTGTCATGTGCCCAAAGACAAGCGTACTAAGCTCGATCCTAAGAGTGTCAAATGCATTTTCATTGGCTATGGAGATGCATACGAGATGGGTTACCGCCTTTGGGATTCACAATCCTAGAAAGTCATCCGCAGCAATGATGTAGTCTTCCATGAAGACAAGATGCATAGGCAACCTGAGAAGGTGATCGAGATATACATGGTAATATTCCAGGAGGAGCCTCGTGCTCTTGCACGGTCAATGGGATAGCCTGCAACAGCAGTTGGTACACATGGCCAGGGTGTTGGACAGGATACTAAACATGCAGTAGAGCCTACAGTGAAATAATCTATTAGAGCTAGATATGCATTATGTCTTGGTTACAGATGCATAAGAGCCTCTCACCTATGATGAGGCTATGCACAGGGGTGAAAGTCACTCATGGAAGAGGGCTGTGCAGTCTAAGATGGACTCCCTGCATAAGAATATGACTTGGGATTTGGTTGCATTGCCTAATGGCAAGAAGGCTTTGCCATGCAAATGGTTGTACGAACTGAAAAGTACCCCTGGGCATCCCAAGCTGGCTTATAAGGCAAGACTTGTTGCTAAGGGTTTTAAACAGGAGCATGGAGTTAACTTTGATGAAGTCTTTTCTCTTGTGGTCAAGATGACCACCCTATGCTTGGTTTTGGCCTTAGTCACGTAGCTTGACTTGGATAGATGGATGTCAAGACTGCATTCTTGCATGGGGATTTGCATGATGAGATATAGATGGAGTAGCCTAAGGGCTTTGCAGAACATGGCAGGGAGCACCTAGAGTGCAAGTTGAAGAAAAGTCTTTATGGCTTGAAGCAGACACCTAGTGAGTGGTATCATAAGTTTGATGCCTTTATGCGGTCACAAGGCTGCATCAGGAGTGCTATGGATCTGTGTCTTTACACAAAGATAGCACCCACGTGATGGCTCATTGCTTATTTTGATACTTTATGTGGATGATATACTGATAGCATGGATAGCTCATGATGAGTTGGATGCTCTTAAATCTCAACTGAAGAAAAGCTTTGAGATGAAGGATTTGGGACATGCTTCTCACATTCTTGGTATGTGCATTAAGCATGACAGGCATTAGGGACTACTCAACCTCTCATAGAGGGAGTACATTCATAAAGTCCTTGAGTATTTCTGCATGCAGGACATGAAGCATATTGGATGTCCATTACCTTCTTATGTGAAGGTCTCACAAGCCAATTGTCTGTAGACAGATGAGCAGAGGATCGAGATGGCCAATATCCCTTATGCATCGGCCGTGGGCAGTTTGATGTATGCCATGATAGCCACTCATCCAGATATTGCCTTTGCAATTGGTGTTGTGGCATGTTGTCTGGCTACACCTGGTAAGAAACATTGGGATGCCGTAAAGGTATCGTGAGATACTTGCAAGGCACATTAGATATATGTATTTGCTATGGTAGCTAGGATATTAGGGTTGTGGGATACACAAACTCTGATTATGCAGGACACGCACATAGTACAAGTCTACTTTTGGCTATGTATTCACCTATGCTAGAGGTGCTATCTCTTGGATGTCCAGGGTTCATAAGTGTACGGCTCTCTCTACAACTAAGGCCAAGTATATTGCAACCACTGAGGCTTGTAAGGAGGCCATATGGTTGGGTTGTTTGATTCATGACCTTGGGATTGATTCTATACCTACGATGCATTCGGATTCTATGAGTGCTATTCAGCGAGCCAATAATTTGGGCTTCCATACGAAGACAAAAAACACTGAGGTGAGGTATCACCTCATACGTGGGGTTATGGAGAACAAGTCTATTGACCTTGTCAAGATCTTCACTGACGAAAATCCTATGGATCTGCTCATGAAAAGCCTCACTATTGAGCGCTTTGCCTTCCTCAGGAGATTGATAGGCGTTGGATACGATGTCATTTTTTCTCATCTTGTTGTACATGTGTATGTTGTACTTTCTTTTCTTTTTCTTTTCACTCCTCATTGGGGCAGATTCTCCTTTAAGTGGGAGGATATTGGGGGTAAAGGCGCATCCGCCTAGCCGCTTGTGTATTACCATACTAATAGTACTTGCGACTACACACTCCATGTGGTGGGTGCCCGTCTCACCGTCACTTTATTCTTTACTCTTTTAGTGACATTTTGAATAAAGGAAGGCTCGGTCACACATTGTGATTGTTGGAGTTCCCATTTGCTCTCTCTCTCTCTCTCTCTCTCTCTCTCTCTCTCTCTCTCTCTCTCTCTCTCTCTCTCTCTCTCTCTCTCTCTCTCTCTCTCTCTCTCTCTCTCTCTCTCTCTCTCTCTCGTTGCTCTTGCTCTCCCGCCATAGCTCTTCCAAGCAAGCAAATGCATAAGAATCTCTTGCTGTTTTGTATAATTTTTTTGATAATGGTAGAGAATAGTGGAAATTCAATCATTGAGAAGCTGGATAAGAACAACTACCCTTCATGGAAGCTTCGTGTGATGAACTTCTCATTGGAAAGGGCCTTTATGAGTTTTCATTTCAAGTGAAGAAAAGGTGCGAGAGCTAAGTATCCCTCTAACTAGAGATGAATTAAAGGCATGGAAATAATGGAATATAAAATGTAAAAATGTGATGTATTGGATATCTGCAGTCATTGATAGTACTTTGCTGGGACATATCAAGTATGCAAAAACTTTACATACAACTTGGACAATTTTTTAGAACATATTCTGAGTAAATATAAAGGCTCAAAAGATTCAACTCAAGCAAGAGTTGAATACATTGAAGAAAGGAAAAATGTATGTCAATGAGTATGTTTTGAAGGTGAGTAGCATTACATATGCTTTAGTAATGGTTGATGCAATGCATGATGATGATGATTTGGTTTCATCTACTTTGGGTGGCCTTAATAATGAGAAGGCTTGGAAATCATTTGTGACTTTTGTATACATACGAAAGCCATTTTCAAATTTTGATGAATTGGACTCTCTCATGTGATTACCGAAGAGATCAATATGTAGGGTGACTCATTTGAAAGAAACAATCTCTCTCATAATTACCAAAGAGATCAAGATGCAGGGCAACTCATCTGAATGAAATGGTGAATATGTCCAAGCATTTTAGTCAAGTTCAAAAGGGGAATGTGGCAAATCCTCTTCGAGAGGCCATGGATATAGGACATGTTGGTGATAAGTAGCAAACAGGTTAAATCACCAATTTGGTGAAATGCATGTTTCAGGAGACCGTGGAAACTTTAGAGGAAAGGAGAGCTCTAGAGGAAGAGTTGGATGACAGAATAGAGGTTCTAGAAATTCTGCTATTGTTTGTCATTATTGTGGCAAAATAGGTCATATTGTAGCCCATTTTTATGCTAAGAAGGATGATATTTGTAGTGGTAAATTGCAACAAGGAAACTATGCATTGTCTTTATGACAGAATGAAGATAAAAATGAGCATTTGTTTGTTATGCAACATATCATGAATGCTATTATAGGAAAATGAACACATGATTATGTATGGTGTGATGATTCGGGTGTATCTCATCATATGACCAGTCATGTTGAATGGTTTGGAGAGATACAAGACTTACAAAATCTAGGTTATGTGTAGATGAGTGATGATTCATGCCACGCAATTTCACACATTGAAAAGGTTTACTTGTCCTTGCATAATGGCCAAACAAAGAGTCTGACAGATGCATTATATGTGCCATCAATCACAAATAATTTAGTATTTGTATTGGCCAAATGGTAGAGCAAGGATCGTAGGTTCAATTTAATATAAAAGGTTGTTTTGTAGAAAACTTTAATGATAAGTATAAGTTGGTCACAAAAGAAAGTAGAGTTGGTCACATGTTCACTTTAGATGTTGGAATTCCTGCAATGAATGCTGCTATGTATGCTAAAGGAAAAGGAGTGGTTGTAGACATTGAAATATGGCATAAACTTATTGGACATGCAAATGTGTAAAGGCTGAAATTAATGTAGTCCAAAGGATTGGTTACAGGATTGCCTTCTTTTAGACTTGCAAAATTTCACAAAGTGAAGCATGTGACAGAGAAGTGAGCAAAAATATACTTGATGTACTGCATATAGATATTTGGGGACCTACATAGAATGTATCTCTAGGTGGCAACAAATACTTTGTCACATTTATTGATGACTGTTCAAGGTAGCTTTGGGTATCATTAGATTTCTCTTGTGTCGATATTGATTCAAATGGCTCTAAGCAAAGCTTGGATGAGGAGTTTGGGATTTCATTTATTAAAATACTTGGTATGCAAAAGGCACAAGAGAATGCTAAAGAACTTGGTAGTGATCCAAGTTCACACAGATCAAGTAGAGTAAGAAAGCCAATGCAGTAATTGGCATGTGATAGCTATGTAGCTCATCACTATGCATACATGGCTAAGGTTACACAAGATATAGAACCCACTTGTTTTGAGGATACATTGGGTAATGAGTATTGGAATCATGCTATGGATGAAAAAATGGCTACACTTAAGGAGAATGATACTTGGAAGTTGGTACATTTACTTGAAGGTAAGAAAGTTATTGGCTACAAATGGGTTTACAAAGTCAACAGATGGATCTATTGAGCACTATAAGGCATGACTTATTGGGAAAGAGTACACGCATACTCATGATATTGATTATATGGAGACTTTTTCTCCAGTGGCCAAAATGGCCACTATAAGGGCTATCATAGTAGTGGTTGCATCAAAAGCACGCATCAAATGGATGTTAAGAATGTCATAGTCCACATTGGATTATGCCTTATTCTATGGTACAAGCACACCATTGGACTTGCATAGTTACATAGATGTAGATTGGGCTAGTAACATTTTAGACAAGAGGTCTACTAATGGTCTTATGTTTTCCTTTGGTAGTGATGCCATTACTTAGAGCAATAAGAAACAGTTGACATTTGCCTTGTCTAATACAAAAGTAGAATACAGAGGTGTTGCAATTATAGCATGTGAGATACCTTGGCTATGCAAGTTACTTGGTGATTTGGGGATGCAGGCGGATAAGAAGGACCTCATTTATTGTGATAATCTTAGTAGCATTCAATTGACTAGGAACCCATTTTATCATGTGCAAACCAAACACATAGAGGTCCATTACCATTTCATTTAGGAACAGATTCTCGTAGGTGATCAAGCTATTGACGTTTTCACTAAGGCCTTGGGAGCATAGAAGTTTCAATGATTCAAGACAATGATTGGAATTCATGAGCTCATGCATTGAGCTTGAGGGGAAGTATTGAGATCTCAAGCTCTACATGAGCTCGCTTCCACTATGTGCCTTAGTGATCTGGCTAAATATTACTCATTGTATGTTAGGTGATCGACATGAGGATGCGCTAGTGATTCTACAACTGGACTATACCTAAGTAGTCCATCCTTCATTATGGTACATTCATTGTGCCACCTCTTCTGTTCTTAGCAGGTTCACAATTAGTGACCGCATGTACATACATTGTGGTACTTTCATATTAGTTTTTTATCATGTTATAGACTTAGTTCTTTTGTGTGGAAGAAGAAGAAGGATTAAGAAAAAGAAGATTCAACCCTATCTCTTTGTGTGCTCAAGTATTCATTGTTTCGTGTGTGCTCTTAGTTTCTCCACCTCTTTCCTCTTGTTTGTTTTCATTTTCCACTAACAATGGTAGTTGACTAGGCCTGCCTATAGCTTACTATCACCTATAAACATGATGCGATCCATCCAGTGAGTAGCCATTTGAGATTCCCTAGATACCACTTCACTAGATTAACAACAAGTGCTTATTTGGATCACCTCTATTGGAGCTTGCAGGAGATGGATCCCTTTCATAAACCTTGGATGATTTTGCAGCATAACTTGTAAAAGCACTTCACATTTTAGTCACTATGTAATTTTCTCATGCATGCACCCATACTATCCCCCTCGCAAGAATGTCCCATAGAGAATAGTTGGAATGAGGAGGAGTGTAAGGAAACCCATCTTCATCTCCAACAAGACAAAGCATGAGGGACCTATACATACATCTAGATACGCTTGATTCTTTCACTACCTAGTGTAGTAGAAGAAGAGGGCATTTCTATGCAGATTGGAGCACATGTTTTACTAGTTATTCTTGGAAGAGGATAGTAAGGAGGCATGAAAAAGAATTCCAAGGGCGTGAGACCATACACGCATCACCTCCCTAGAGAAATGGCATCCATATGCTACCTCATTATACCAAGTAGATGGGTAGCCCCCTTGCCCAACCACCACAAACCCATGTCATCTACCTTCTAAAACATAGCAAGGTTTTGCAACACCATCAACAGACTCTAGAATAGCCAGGCCCATGATGGACTAGTAGCAAATTATCAATCACATGCTACAAATATCCTAGCACCCCTTCTACACCACCTATTCAATAGGGCCTTAAGTATGTGTGCTCAATCTCGTAGATGAATCTTGCTCTCATTAGCTTATCAATTTCTTCCTTGACAGCGTTGTCGTGAAGCTGTGCGTCTACCATTGCAAACTTAAGGGTGGAATTTTCTGCCAATATTTTGGACTCTTAAGTCAGTGTCATTAGGAATTTATTTTCCGTTGCGTGTATCTTTTGTGTTTGCATCTGCATGACGCACGAGCACATATAGTTAGGCTAGGCATTGCATGGATCCTAATTTGCAAACTTCACGAGTGATTGGGCATGAAGTTCTTTCCCAAATCATGTTCTTGATAGGGCACAATGCATGGAAAAATAGCTTCACATGAAGGTTTCTATTTTGAAGACTCAAGTGACAAGGTTTTTCCATTGGATTAACATAAACTTGACTAAATTTTGCTCTCTTGTGAGCAAAATTATGGATAAACTTACAGAGACCCAAACATTATTGTATCCAGAAGCCACATTAGAAATAAAGATACACATCCCACCTAACTCATATATATATTATAACCTTTTTGATGGGCATGGCAAGCCTACTTTTGGGCCTGATACATCATGGGTTGATGTTAAAGTTTTCTTCATCAAAGTTAGTTCATGCCTTCTAAGTGAAGCTCCAAACTCACTTTTTATTATTTTCCCAAAGAAGGAGATTAACACTGAATTTGAGGTGAATGGTGGTAGATTCTCTCCTCTTGAGAAAGCTTGTTTTGCCCTTCGTAGGGGAATAGAGTCGATTCTGATTCATATGTGAATACTAACAATCTAAGGACCGCAGGAGATCTTGCATTTAAAGTGTATGACAGAGATGGAAGAGGAAGCTGCTAATCCTAACAAAGTGTGTTTGATGAGCTTCCTGCGGCCATGGTTTCTGTGCTCTGTCCTTGGCCCATCTCTTTGTTGATGAAGTATTGCATCCACGCCACGAAGTTTGACACATCGGCACTGGTCGGGATGCTAGGGGTGATGGTGGTGGGTTCGACAGGAGGCACCAGGAGGGTAGGAATTGGATGAATCGGGGCCTTGCCCTTGCCCTCAGGGACTGGAGGTGGCACAAACTCCGGCACCTGTGTGCTAGACCCTGGCCCTTCTTCTCTATGCGGGCTCAGGTTCCCCAGTTCATCTGCTCGGCTCTGTTGCTCGATGGACCGGCATGTGGCCTCCGCCAGGTCCTCTTCCTCCTTCCTTCGTAGCTCTTCCTCTTTCTCATCCGCCTTTCTTTTCCGTTCCTCCTCCGCTTTTCTCTGCTCTTCCTTCTTTTTCCCTTTTTCTTCTTTTTCCTTTCTTTTCTTCTCCTCTGCTTCTTGTTTCGATGCCTTCTTTGCTTTCTGTAATTCTTCTTTTTCCTTCTCCTTCTCCTGTCTCTTCGTCCCCTCTCTCTCTTCTTGGCCTCTTTTAGGGACTCTTTCTTTGCCCTTTCCAAGTCTTCTCTCTCCTTCTTTCTGCCTTCGTCGTCCTTCTTCTTTCTCTACATTGTCTTCTTCTTGGGTTTCCTGGTTGTCTTTTTGCTTGTCTGTCCCTCCTCTTCTTCTTCTGTCTCAGTTCTATCGGTGGACCTATCCTTGTCCTGGTGAGGAGGCGATCTTTCTGGCGTTTCTCCTTCTCCTTCTTTCGCATCCCGTGCTTCCTTCACTGCCTCCTGGATGAGCGCAGTCAAAACGCCTCCATACTCGATGAAGGAGGCTTTGGAGGAGGCTTTCTTTCTTTTTGTAACTTTAGAGGCCATAGATTCTCCTCCTGTTGGTACATTTCCTAGGGCCAACACTTTGGCTGCATGATCGATCATTTTTCGTACGTACCCGTTCCAATCTACTTCGTCTAGGGTATGGGCTGCTACATTCTCCAGCACCTGTACACTAATTCGATGCATCAATGAATTGTAACGCTGGCTGGAGAAGAGCACATGTATCAGCTTGGCTTGCATCTAGGCTTCTGCGTCAGGGATATCCTGGATGCTTATGCCATCATTTATGAGCACATCTTCCTTCTTCATTTTAAGCATGGCATAGACATCCCTTTTTTGTTTCCTCTCCGTCTTTGGTACCAATCCCAAAGCCTTCTCCACCAAGGCTGGATCTAACCGGACCTATACCTGCTTTGCATCTTCTCCTCTGCCCACTGTTACAATACCACATTCTTGATCTGGGTTGTATGTTCTAAGGAACTCCACGCACTTTAGATTGGGAGCAGCCATGAGGGACGGGCTGCTGCATCCAGGTTGGGGTTGGGGAGGCAGATTGGCTTCAGCGGGTGGTGACTCTTGTGACAAAACCTGCGGTTTGGGCAGGTAGGCTTATGGGACTCTCTTGGGTCTAGATGTGGATGAGGCAGATGGTTGAGGTTCAAGAGAGCACTACGGCTTGCGGTTTTGAGGGTTGATGGAACGCGGTTTGATCAAGCTTGAGGGTGGTGTATGAGTGGTGCCTCTGGCCATGGGGGCCTTAGGGATTCACTGCTAGATATTTCCCTCATAGTAGCCTTGCGCACGTAAGAGGGCTTTAGGGACCCATCTTTTCTTGATCACGTGGCACTTCCTGTGATTGCGTCTTGGCCTCCTAGGATTAGAGTTCTGGGTCTTATGAGAATAGGAACGTCAACTCCTAGGCATTGGTTGCAGCTGTTTAGGCACCCATTGAAGGCGAGGCTGTTGGGTCTTAGCTTTGGCTAATGTGGATTGCCATTTATGGAAGTCGGGGAGTGGCGGCCGCGCACTACCCCCCTCTTTAGTCTTGCCTACGGACGTTTCTACTAGTGGCTTTGCGGACAGTGATGGTGTCATGCAGCCCTTGTTGAAAGTTGTGACAATGCGCACGTTGCCTATTGCTAGGTGGATGCGTTGCGACTCATAATCAATATTGTAGTGAGTCTACTTTTAGAAGGTTCGCCCCAGCAGTGACTCCGTGCATGCGTCTGTAGCATTTGGCAACACATAAAAAATCATTGTGACAGTTTCAGACTCGATAGAAACGGCTACTTTGCACTTGCCAAGGAGTGAGTAGGAATGGGCCCCATAGGGACTTAATTTAGCATTCTGGGCTGAAGTGGTGGGCTGCCAAGTTTGATCCAATGATCATGAGTTAAGACATTGAAGTCTGCTCCCTCATCGATCAGAGCGTTGAAAGCGCAGGTTTGTTTTGCAGTGACTGTTATATGGAGGTATGCGGGCTCTACGGCTTCCTCATCCTCGTCATCCATCTCAATGATTGTGGCCACTCGTACTTTGACAGGCGGTTCTAACATCGGGGGTTCGTGCAAAGGATGGGTGGGCAGGTAGTACTTCTTGACACGACTGCCATTGAAGAAGCCTATTCCCTCACTGTCTAAGGTTTAGAGTTCGACATTGCCTGTGCGGCTGATCGCACGAACTTTGAAGGGTCCAAGGCCTCGAAATTTCATTTTCTGTTTATGTCCCTTAACGGAGTAGAGGAGCACTAAATCGCCCTGTTCAAAGTCGCATTGCTTGACGTGCTTGTCAAACCAACTCTTGCGATGGGCCTTCTCACATACAAGTGCATGGGTGGCTAGAAGATGGGTCTCTGATAGGCGTTCAAGCTCGACCAGACATTGCGTCCATGCCTCCTTCCCTTCCCATCGTTCTTGAAGGGCTATTCTTAGGCTAGGAACAAAGAATTCTAAGGGTAGGATTGCTTTTGTTCCATAGGTCAGCCTGAACGGGGTTTGACTGACAGCCGTTTTATAAGCTATACGGTAAGCCCACAAAGCCGCCATAAGTTTGTTGTCCCAGTCGCTACATGAGGCTGAGACTACTTTGGTCAGGACATTGACGAGAATCTTATTCGTGGATTCTGCCTGACCGTTCGCCTGAGGGTAGTATGGCGATGATTTGTGATGGATAATGAGAAAGGTGGACAGGAGATGCGCTATCACTTTGTTGATGAAGTCCGTGCCTTGGTCACTAATCAGTTCGATAGGGCAGCCGAATCACGAGATCACTTGCTTCCATAAGAACTTGGCAGTTGCCCTACCGTCATTTTTACGTGTGGCTCTTGTCTCTGCCTATTTCGTGAGGTAATCCGTGGCCACAATGATGTACTTGGCTTGTGAGTACTACGCCGTAGGACTACTGTCACCATGTTTTCCGTAGCACAGAGGAGCGTAAAATGGAAAAAAGGAAAATAGCAAAAAAGGTGCCTTGACCGGTAACCAGACCCTGAAAGTTTTAAAGGTTCGGGCACAACCCTCAGAAAGTCTCAGTGTAGCCCGAGGCAACAAAAGAGTAAAAGGCGCACCATTAAATATGGAAGCGCTCCCAAATCCTTGTAAAAGAGTGCCAGGCTCGCTCCTGTGCAAAGTGTATGCAATAGTTGGGAACATAATAAATTAGAATGGTGGGAAATGGGAAAAAGGGCCTAGGCTACGGCCGGCCATGTAAAAAAAGGGAAAAGGGCATGACCGCCCAAAAAGGATTTAGGGCTTTGTATATAAAGTTGAAAAGTGAATGAGAAGCTCATTCTTGGGTGTGGCAAAAGGAGTCTTCTTCTTCCTCTCTTCTTCTCTCCTTCTTGCTTGTGTGTGCACTTGAGAGAGGGAGTGTGAGAGTGTGAGGGAGTGAGTGTGTGTGGAAGTGAGGGATCAAGAGGGTGAAGCTCTTCACCATCTCCTCTCCTTCTCTTCTCTTCCGCACGTGGCTATGGAGGATGGAGCTTGGAGATGGAGGAGGCTTGAGGATGCTTGAGCTAGCATCAAGAATCGTGGAGCTACCGGAGTGCAAGAGAGAGGAGGGCACTCGATCAAGCATCAAGGTAAGCTCACTACACTCGTAGGATCGACGGCGCATCGACTAGGTGAGAGATAGCCATTAGAGCTCACTTGGAACGCTTGAACAATAAGCGGTCCGTGGGTCTTGGTGGTTGAGCGAAAGCTGCCACATTTTGGTTCCGTTGCCAGGACCAACGGATTCAAGCTTGAGCACTTGAGCGCCTCATATCGAGCATCGAAGTAGGGTACTCATCCCCGAAACAAAGCTTGAGATAGGTAGGAAGTTTGGGTGTTTTTAATCTTCAAAACAAGTAAGTATTTTGGGATATTTTGGTTGTTTGATGATTGGAAAGCATGGAGAATCTATTTCAGTTTTTTGCCTTTGATCTTTGTTGCATTTAGCGTAGGTTAGAGTTAGGAAATCGAACCGGAAAAGGGTAGGGTTTACTGTTTCAAAACAGGGCAAAACAGGAAAAAATCGTGCAAAATGCTCACTAAGGATGCCTAAGATCTGCAAGTGAGTGACTGGGGGCGTCAACGCCACATTTGGGAAGACATATAAGAGCCAGGAGGCCAAAAGAGAGCTCATTTGTGCCATTTCAATGAGAGAGAGAGAGAGAGAGATAGAGAGCTCCAGCCCGTGTTGATTCGATCGCATCATCGACGCACTTACCGGCCCATTCAGGTATACAAACCTCTTCCTCTACTTCCCTAGATAGGATCTCGAAGTGCATGACCATGGCGTCAGCCTACATTTGGTGATCAAACGATCGAAATCGCATTCGCACGGGTTACTGCACCACATTCGGCCCATCCGAGTGGCCTCTCCTGGGCCGAGTCCCAGAATCGGCCCTCGGCCCTTGTCACTTGGCCCACTCGGCTAAACCCTAGTCGGCCCTTGACCCATCCGAGGCAATTGTCCAAGTCAACCCACTCGGCCGTCCGAGTCAAAGCTCTTTGCCACATGGCACATCTAGTCTCGGCCCGTCCAAGTGACCCGTCCGAGTCTCAAATTCGGCCCTCGGCCACACCTGGGATTTGGCCCTTGGCCAAGTGCCATTCGGCCCGTCCGAATTACCCTACTTGAATCCGCCATTCGACCCATCTAAATCAAAATCGTCCGACTCAAATCCAAAAATTCGGCCCTCGACCCCGTGCCTCGACCCATTTGAGTGACCTACTCGGACCCTGCAATTCAGACCAGTTGGTCCGAGTGCAACTTTTTGTCAAATCTATCAGAAATTTGACCTGACCCGGCAAATACGCATTAGTGCAAACTGTCAAAACCCTTCGGGCACTCAGAACTTGATTCTAGCACACGTGACAAGAGAAATTGTAGTGTGCAGCCGCTTAGCGGCTAGAAGTGGATAGTTGCGGGACCCAAGGACTTGGACGCGAGCCGCTGAACCGTAAAACCTGATCGACCGAAAGTGAACAAGGCAACATACAAGGAAACCCTAAACCCTGAATAAATGGCCAGAAAATGGATTTGTAAGCCTATCAGGCCCGAAACAAGTGATAGTGTGTAAGACGCTGAGGAATTGGTTGCTACACTCACATGGAATTTTCGCACTTGAAGTACACTTAAGAAAGCTGAAAGCCTGATTGGGGACAAGTGCACGAGGAATGACACACTCACAGAGTGACCCTAAATTGAGGTCTGTATTTAATAACCAAAGGGACTCACTCAGATAAAACACTCAAGGAACCCACCAATAGGAGAGGACCCAAGATATAGACAAACCATCAAGCACAGAGTAGGACCAAGCAAGGAATGCCAACGATGAAGATCTGTCAAGACTATTCAACTTGATCAATAGCGTAGTGGAGCGCAAGAATTCGACCATGATGGAAGAAATCTCAGACCATCGGTCTAATGAGGAGCTCGATTTGAGTGTATTCCCCGATGCTATCCAGCAGAGCAGCTGGTGAGCAGTTACGACGTGCACACTCGGTACGAGCATCGCGGCAGGACAACAGACGCAATCATTGCAGACCTAGAGGAGGAGAGAAGGCTAGCCTGCAAGGCATTGCAAGGAATGGCTGATTATAATAGGGATCAACACGCTAGGAGTCACAGGCAAAGCATGGAGCTGCATGAGGTGCAATGAGTGCTGAACTTGGCTGGCTGAAACTGAACGGACCATGAGAGAGCACTAGAGGGAGACTTGACATTGAGCGAGCTCCTCATGAAACAACTGCTCGATAACACCACAGTAGAGCAAAGTGCCACCGCACCAGTGGCGTCTCTACTTGTAGGATTAGGGGCGAACCAAGGCCCAAAAAGCCAGGCCAAAATACCAATTGTTGCCAAGCAAGTCAATAGGTACCAATCGCATGACGATCCATACAGCTCTGTTGAGCAGTTTGAGCAAGTCTATGAAGCCAACGGCCTCAACGACCAGACTCAATGTTCGCAAGCATTCGAGCTTTGCCTAGGCGACAAGGGTAGGACGTGGTATACAAGCCTGGATGCCGTAGAACGAGCCAACTTCAATAATCTCAAGGATCTCATCGTCACGAGATTCGCCGAGCCCGGATACTCCGATAACTTGCTAGTATGCTTGATGAACGTCAAGCAGAAAGAGAAGGAGGACATCCGCAACTATGTGACCCATGTGAGGAGTCTCTTTAAGAGAATCCCTCTAGGCGAGCGACCGACTGACAGATCAGTTTCGACTGTATTCATGAGTGGAATTAGAAACGAGGAGTTATATAAGGCTCTGGCAAGCAATTCAAGCTTGTAGCGGGACATGGTGGCTAGAGTGTTTGAGAAAGCCATCAGAGTCGATGACCAGCTGAAAGAGCGGAGCTCTAGGAGCTCAAATCTAGAAGAACCCAACTCGCGAAGCTCAGAGAGAACGTTAGTCTCTAGTGAGCGGTCAATCCCATCATCCCAAGATAAGGGGAAGGCCACTGAGACAGACCAAGGCTTGGCTGAGGTCAAGATGGAATTAGCCAAGTTACAAGACATGTTGAGACGACCAATGCGCCCGCATGTCCAATGCATATACTGTGGCGGAAACCACTTGCCAGCCGAGTGTCAAGACCCTAGGTTAAGACCTTCGCTAATTGTGGTAGGTTCGGCCATGATGTCGCGCATTGTAGATTACCAAGAAGACTTCCATACTCACAGCCCTACGGCCAGCCTTATCTAGCTAACAGGCCGCAGCCATTCTTCAGAAGGGGAGCCCCATTAGCTCTTCCCACGCCTAACGATATGAAACCAACCATCCCTAGAATGGACACAAATCCTACAGGCATTCCTAGACCGCCTCGTCCTTACGTGACCCACCCACCGAGCGATGCTCGAATACACTACGTGGAAGAGCCGAATGATGAGGAGACCTGCATATACCCTTACGTCTCGCATGACGATGAGGGCAATGTGATCCTCATGGATTATCGACCCATGCTGGTGATGGCGTTAGGACAAGGACGAGGTAGAGGCCTAGGAGGGCAGCCGCACGATCCAGTCACTTGTTGGACTTGTGCACACCCTAGTCATATCTCATCACACTGCCCTGAAAGAGAGCAACAAAACAGGGACAGGGCTGACCAAAGGCGCGCAGAGTGCAGAATCACCCATCTTTTCATAGACTGCCCGAAGCGAAAGCCGTCCTCTAGCTCAGCCAACTTGCCATCCATCCCATTGGGGCTATTTGGTGTCGAAAACCCCGATGGGGAGGCCACACCTATTCCATTGCGGGTTATGACCCGAGCCCAAACAAAGCAAGCCGGCATCTCTCTGCCAGGACCTAGCAATCTTGACACAACCTCCGTAGGGAAGAAAAGCCACAGGCAGAAAAAGAAGAGATCGGAAGCTAAAGTCGCACTAAAAACCGAGAGTGCTATGACTCTGCCTGCGGGAAAGAAGGTTTCAGACACAGAGGCAGAGACTTCAGCCCCTAAGACGGCCGAAAAGGGAAGCACTAAGGTAGGGGAGTACCCGCATCCAAAGCGACAGTTAAAGACCATAGAAAAGGTGAAGGAATGGGTGAAGGAGGCCCAACAGTATCTCAAAGACGCTGAGCCCATCATAGAGGACGAGATCGATGACCTCTCCAGTGCAAGCACGCCAATATCACCGCCGCAACCTAAGTCAGCAGGAGCAACTGTGCCATAAGCAGTGCCGCTAAGACCAAGCCTAGACACGACAGAGCCGCAGATTAGCCGCGGCCATTAGCTCGGATAGTCTAAGTTAGGGGAAGGACAAGTATCTAACGATCTCCTAACCATGCTAGTAGTGACCGCCCCTATAACACTTAGCCTGGGAGATCTACTTAAGTAGCACCCTACCCTATGGCAAGACCTTAAGCAGTGGGTTGAAGGATCACAAGAGCAGGTCATAGCAGACCCTCGCGACCAGGATGTAGAAACGCAATTGCCAAGTTTGACACTGCACTCCATGCCTAAATCCTTGTACATCAACGCCTTTTGGGAAGGCTCTGAGATGCACACAGTCCTGCCAATCCTAGCCCTAGGTGACATGACAAGAAAGGGAATCGTAGACATGGGAGCTGGGATTAGTGTGCTTAGCCACGCAGTGCTTCAGACTTGGGGAAACCCGCCTGTTGAAGCTGCTAGGTTTAATGTCACACTAGCAAACAGTATGAGAGTGAAGCCATTTGGGGTACTAAAGAATTGGCTAGTGAAGATCGTTGGTGTCCAGTTCTCTGTTGACTTTATAGTCATGAAGGGAGAGGACTACGATGTCCTGTTAGGCGGACCCTGGATGCGCAACACTAGAGTCATCGAAGATTGGGGTAACGGCTTGATCTTCCTTGGCAATAGAACAGACGCCGTAAGAATAGAGATGGACACTTGGAAGACCTCACCAGTCGACCTAGATGCCATCTCTGCTATGCTCAAAGGGAACACTTAGGTCAAGAATCCCTATGGGCCCTTGACCAAGTATATCCCATGCCTCAAGGATGAGCAGGATTGGATGCACGTTCTCGCTACAATCGACCTGCCATTCTCAGACAATGAGGCATACGAGCAAGCCATCAAAACGATAGGCAAGACCAACGAAGCACTCTCTACACCAGTCTGCATGATGGCAGGAAGCCGTCGGGGAAAGCCTGAGCCTCTCACCTTCCAAGTACCATCCAACAAAAGGAAACTCCAGGGGGTACTGGAATACCTAACGGACTAGCTAGCTGGCAACCCAGCTGCAAATTTCAAACCACTCCAGGATCTCTTAGAGGATTCCAAGTGGCAATGGACTAGGGTGCACGATTTAAACCTCATGTACAACTGGGCCCAAGCTCCTGACCAATGACACGAGGCATACCAAGCCGTAGGAGATGGCGAGCAGTCGGATGACAAGGATTCCAGCGACGAATATGAAGACTGCCAATCCTTCAGCGAAGAGAGCGAAGGTGAAATAGATACCATAGAATACGACACTGAAGGACAAGAAATTGAGCAGATACGAGCAGACGCCAAGCCGCAGGGAAGGCAGACCCCTAGAATAGAGCGACAAGTCATGCGCATGGAATATGATCGTGCTTGGTTGGAATGCATAGGAGCCATAGACCTTGAGCAAGCAGGCCTAGCCCAGCCACGAATGACGTGAATACTTAGGACTGAATCACCATCTGAATTGCGGCCACCAGGGGAGACCACCTCTTCTAGCGAAGGTGGAGGGTTTGACTCTGAATCGAAAGTTGCTTCGGACAGTGATCCAGAGATCCCTAGGCCGCCCATGACCAGACGCACCAAGGGGGACCTACCCGTCCACCTGAGGCGTAGACGATTAAGGCAGGAAAAAGCAAAGCACCCCAGAGATACACAATCAGAAGAACAACGAAAGCCGCAGGACCTCCCTAAACGCTTCACGAAATTCAAAAAAGGGGATAGGGTGGTAGTTCTGTTAGGTGCCAAACGTCAAGGGAAAACAAGCGAACCAATCGAAGGACCAGCCAAGGTTAAAGAGGTAGACCTAGCCCTGGAAGGGGAAACACCCCGACTAGTGTTCGTTGCCAATGACTTGACTGGTAAAGAAGAATTGAGTCTTGTCGCTCTCTTGCGGGAGTACATAGACGTGTTTGCCTGGTCCTTAGAAGAGCTACAGGGGGTAGATCCGAGTATTATGACTCACAACATACCCATGACGACGGACGCAACGCCGATCAAGCAGCGATCGTACCCTATGAATCCAAAACATGCTTATGCTGTCAAAGAGGAAATTGACAAGTTGATGAGAGCTGGATTCATTTACGAAATTGAGCACATAGGCTGGGTATCACCCATAGTCATTGTGATGAAGAAGAACGGCAAAATCCGAGTGTGCATCAATTACAAGAAGGTGAATGCTGCTATGAAGAGGGACAACTATCCATTGCCGTACACTGAGCACGTGCTTGAGAGGGTGGCAGGCAAGGGAGCTACAGTTTCCTGGATGACTTCTCAGGGTACAACCAGGTGCAAGTGCATCCTGCCGACAGGCACAAGACCGCCTTTGCCACTGAGTGGGGCATCTTTGCATACATAGTCATGCCCTTTGGATTGACCAATGCCCCCGCCACTTTCCTATGCCTCATGTGCACCATCTTTAAGGACATGCTTCGCAAGGAGTTAGAGGTCTTTGTCGACAACCTATGTGTCCATTCGACCTAGATCGAACACTTAGACAAACTCCGCGCAGTCTTGGAACGGTGCCACTTATATCGTCTCTCCTTGAACCCCTTGAAGTGTCAGTTTTGGGTAAAGCACGGATGCATCTTAGGACACGTGGTGTCGAAGAACGGCATTGCCACTGACTTCTCGAAGGTCAGGGTTATTGTTGACCTTCCACCCCCAATTAATTACAAGGGAGTTCAATGCTTCTTAGGCCATACCGGATACTATCGGCAATTTGTACTAAACTACGCGCTGATCGCCAGGCCATTGTACAAGCTACTGATTGTCTTCGAGTGGACTGAGGCATGCCAACGGGCATACGAAGAATTGAAAAAGGCTCTAACAACAGCACCAATTCTACGAGCCCCAGATTGGACCGTTACCTTCCACGTGCACATCAATGCTTCTAAGTTTGCGGTGAGGGTAGTGTTGTGCCAACCTGGTGAGCATAACTTAGATTACCCAGTGAGCTTTGCTAGCAGACAACTCACTGAGACGGAGATGAATTACTCAACAATAGAAAGGGAGGGATGTTCGCCGTGAAGAAATTCTGGGATTATCTATTGGCCACACCCTTCATCTTCTTTTTGAACCATCAAGCCCTGCTCTATTTAGTAAACAAACCTTGTGCTACAGGGCGCATAGCTCGATGCCTCCTTCTGCTCCTAGAGTTTGAATTCTCTATGGTAGTATGAAAGGGAAAACAGCATTACATGGCTGATCACATGTCACGCATCCCCACAGGAGAAGCCGCTGGACAAGGCATCGTTGACGAGTTACTTGATGCCCACTTATTCCACCTGTCCAGCAAGAGAGACTTATTTAAGGCTAATCTAACGCCGTATTGGGCGGACGTCATAGTCCAAGTGCTCGAGCATGGACTACCTGAGCAACCAATAGAAAAGGCCCGACTTAGGTGCTTGATCCTGAAGATCCGGTCCTACCAGCTCATTGCAAGCCAACTCTATAGGCTGGGGCAAGACGGATTGCTGCGTGGATGCATGTGTGAGCATGAGATGCACGATGTGCTCTCGGAGGCGCACAGCGGCATTGCGGGAGGACACTTTAGCAGAGACACGACAACACGGAAGGTGATGCAGTCTCAACTATGGTGTCCCACACTTTTTCGCGATGTCAAGCAATTCGTCAAGCATTGTAACGAGTGCCAATGGACAAAAGTCCCAATTCGTAAAGATGAAATGGAGTTGACCCCAATTGTTGCTCGCCAACCCTTCAAAAAATGGGGAATTGACTTCAGAGGACCCATCAGTCCTGCGGCGCAGTACTCACAAGCCAAGTACATCGCAATGGCCACAGATTACCTCACGAAATGGGCAAAGGCCAGAGCCACACGAAAAAACAATGCTAGGATGACTGCCAAGTTCTTATGGGAGCAAGTGATCTTGCACTTCGGTTGCCCCATCGAACTAGTTAGCGACCAAGGCACACACTTCATCAACGAAGTGATAACACATCTCCTATCCACCTTTCTCATCATCCATCGCAAGTCCTCACCATACTACCCTCAGGCTAATGGCCAGGCAGAAGCAACTAGCAAGATTCTTATCCATGTCCTGACTAAAATAGTCTCAACCTCACGAAGTGACTAGGACAACAAGTTGATGGCAGCCTTGTCGGCCTACGGCACAGCTTATAAAATGGCTATCAAAACACCCTTTAGGCTGACCTATGGGACTGAGGCAATTCTACCATTAGAATTCTTTGTTCCTAGCCTAAGAATAGCACTTCAAGAACGATGGAAAGGGAAGGAGGCATGGACGCAACGCCTGGTTGAGCTGGAATGCGTGTGAGAGACTCGTCTTCTAGCCATCCACGTGCTTATCTGTTAGAAAGCCCGACGCAAGAGCTGGTTTGACAAGCATGTCAAGCAGCGCGAGTTTGAACAAGGTGACTTAGTGCTCCTTTACTCAGTGAAAGGGCATAAGCAAAAAATGAAATTTTAGAGGTCTCGGACCCTTCAAGGTTCGTGCAATCAACCGAACTGGCAATGTCGAGCTTGAGACCCTAGACGGTGAAGGAATAGGCTTCTTCAATGGCAATCGTGTCAAGAAGTACTTCCCTCCCACTCATCCTTTGCATGAGCCACCAATGTTGGAACCGCCGGTCAAAATACGAGTAGCTACAATCACTGAAATCAACGAAGATGATGAAGAAGCCGTAGAACCCGCTTACCTCCGTGTCACGGTCACTGCCCAACAAACATGCGTTTTCAATGCCTTGATTGACGAGGGAGCAGACTTTAATGTCTTAACCCACAATCATTGGATCCAACTTGGCAAACCACTACTTCAACCCACAACTACCAAGCTAAACCCATAATGGGCTCAATTATATGCACTTCTCGGCAAGTGCAGAGTCGCCATTTCTATCGAGTCTGAGACTGTTCCAATGCTTTTTTACGTGTTGCCAAGTGCTACAGACGCAGGTACGAAGTCACTACTGGGGTGAACCTTCAAAAAGCAGACTCACTGCAATATTGATTATGAGTCGCAGCGCATCCACCTGGCAATAGGCAACGTGCGCATTGTCATAGCTTTCAACAAGGGCTACGCGACACTATCACCGTCCGCAAAGCCACCCATCGAAACATCCGTAGGCAAGACTAAGGAGGGGGGTAGTACGTGGCTGCCACTCCCCGACTTCCATAAACCGCAGCCCGCAGCGACCAAAGAAAGGGCCCAACAGCCTTGCCTCCAGTGGGTGCCTAAACAGGCGCGAGAACTGCCTAGGACTAGACATGCCTATCCTCATAAACCCCAGCACTCTAAACCTAGGAGGCTAAGACGCAACCACAGTAAGAGCCGCGTGATTAAGCAAAGATGGGTCCCTAAAGCCCTCTTGCATGCGCAAGGCTACTATGAGAAAAATACCTCACTGTGGATCCCTGAGGCCCCCACGGCCAACGGCACTAGTCGTAAGCCACCCTCAAGCTTGATCAGCCCACGTCCCTCAACACCGCCAAACCATAGGCCGCAGCACTCTCCACAGCCCCAACCATCCGATTTGTCTACGTTTCGGCCCAAAAGAGTCGCACAAACCTATCGGCCCAAGCAACAGCCACTGTCACAGGCGGCATCATCTGACCGAGTCAATCCGACTCTCCACAGCAAAGCTGACTGCAGCAGCCCAGCTGCTATGCCTGGCTCTGATCCACCCATCTTCCAAATAGCCCAACTGCAGGCTCAAGCAAACTCCCAACCACAACTATGTATTGTCAAGGCCTCTAGTTCTAGCAAACCTCAACCGCACGTCGGCCTTATGCCCTTTTATGAACGAAAATCATTTCTAGCATTAGCCGCGCTGACCTTACCGAGGACACCGGCGATGATGTGGTGGACTGCATTAAACGACTCGATGCCACCTTCGTGTCGCTAGCCCTCAACTATGACCACTTGGCCTTGGGTCTATTAGAAGAACCCTTTGCAATGGAAGTGTGCAATATGCCTTGCTCTTGGGAGACTTTTGAATTCGCATTTGCAAAAGCTTCTCGCTCTGCTGTTGAGTTGCTCAATAGCAACATCTCCAAAGAGTAAGCCATTAAACAACGTCTCATCACGTCATACGATCCATCGACCACTTCTGCTATCACTGACCAAGAGATCGCAAGGTTATCCCACCTTGTTGACACTGGATCACCTTTCTTGAGGCAGTGGTACACTCTTAGGTTGCAATGGGAAGTTGACGGATGTCGCATAATGACCAACTCCGAGCAACACCAAGCCATCAAAACTGCAAAATATGATCCCACTTATGTCGCGCCTACCTTGTATAGAGTGTTAACTAATCTTCGAGGCCGACCAATGGACGAGCATATCAAGGGGCATCCCTATCTTGCCCGCCTCTTAACAAAGGAAGAGCTCCACATCGCGAGTCCGGTCGACTCTGGTGACTTCCTCACAGATGTCCTCACATACATCACACACATAGGAATTCGACCCTTGGATCTGGACCACGTAGCTCAACTGGAATACAATCCAAATTTCTACACTTGGCTCCTTCACAAGTAACTCCTACCCCAACATGCCGAAAGCCCCTAACTTTTTGACCCCCAATCCTAGGAAGGATTCTTTTCAAGATGGAAGGGGAGGGGGTATGGTAAGGTGAAAGGAATCAGATGGGAAATGAATCAAAAGGGACACAGTAAAGTAAAGGTAGTGAAAAGCATAAGCATATAGTATGAAAAAATGGCTTCCTAAGAAATTCATTCAAGAGTTTTTAGTCTCACGCAACTAGCGAATTGATATGTTGAAAATACTAATGAAAGTTACAAATTATGGCAGGAGCATAAAATGTCGCAGCAAGACCGTGCCCATCAACTCCCGTTCACAGACGAGGAAAGGGAGCAATACCGCATCCATCTAGAGAACCACGCCTTCAGCTAGCTTAAGTTCCAAATCATCCACAACATAGAAGTCGTGGTGGCCAAGGAGGAAGTAGCCAGGAGGGTGGTGGAACAATGCAACCTCACAAAGTATATTGAAAAATTCTCGCAGGAGCCAGACCACCTAAAGTGTGTGGAGTTCCTCAAAACATACAAACCAGACCAAGAAAGTGGTATTGTAACAGTGGGCAGAGGAGAAGGTGCAAAGCAGGTACAAGTCCGGTTGGATCCAACCTTGGTGGAGAAGGCTTTGCAATTGGTACCAAAGACACAAAGGAAACAAAAAAGGGATGTTTATGCCATGCTGAAAATGAAGAAGGAAGAGGTGCTCACAAATGACGGCATAAGCATCCAGGACATCCTTGACACAGAAGCCAGGTTGCAGGCCAAGTTGGTACATGTGCTCTTCTCTAGCCAGCGTTACAATTTCTTGATGCATCGAATTAGCGTACAAGTGCTGGAGAATGTAGCAGTCCATATCCTAGACGAAGTAGATTGGAATGGGTACGTGCGGAAAATGATTGATCAAGTGGCCAAAGTGCTAACCCTAGGAAGTGTACCAGCAGGAGGAGAATCTCCAGCTTCTAAATTTACGGAAAGAAAGAAAGCCTCCTCCAAAGCCTCCTTCATCGGGTATGGAGGAGTCTTGACTGCACTCATCCAAGAGGCAGTGAAGGAAGCACAGGAGGCGGATGAGGGAGAAGGAGAAACGCCAGAGAGGTCGCCTCCTCCACCAGGACAAAGATAGGTCCACCGAGAGAACTGAAACAGAAGAAGAAGGGGAGGGACAGACTGGCAAAAAGACAATCAGGAAGACCAAGAAGAAGACGACGCAAAGAAAGAAGAAGGATGACGAAGGCAGAAAGAAGGAGAGAGAAGACTTGGAAAGGGCGAAGAAAGAGTCCCTAAAAGAAGCAAAGGAGAGAGAGAGAGAGGACAAAGAGACAGGAGGAGAAGGAAAAAGAGGAAGTACAGAAAGCAAAGGAGGCGTCGAAACAAGAAGCAAAAGAGAAGAAAAGGAGGGAAAAAGAACAAAAAGGGAAAAAGAAGAAAGAGTAGAGAAAAGCGGAGGAGGAAAGGAAGAGAAAAGCGGATGAGGAAGAAGAAGAGCTACGAAGGAAGGAGGAAGAGGACCTGGCAGAAGCCACCCACCGGTCCATCGAACAACAGAGCCGAGCAGATGAACTGAGGAGCCTGAGCCTGCATAGTGAAGAGGAGCCAAGGTCTAGCATGTAGGTGCCAGAGTTTGTGCCACCTCCAGTCCCTGAGGGCAAGGGCAAGGCCCCGATCCATCCAATTCCTACCCTCTTGGTGCCCTCCACTGAACTCACCACCATCACCCCCAGCATCCCGACCAGTGCAGATGTGTCAAACTTCGTGGCATGGATGCAGTATTTCATCAACAAAGAGATGGGCCAGGGGCAGAGCACAAAGACCACGGCCATAGGACAAAAGAGGCCAGCTACGGATGCGGAGTCCATGCAAGAGCCCAAAAGGTAGAAACTCAAAGCCTCAACCTCGCCCATCCACACAACGATGACGCCATCGGCTAATTACGACGAATACGTCGCCGAGCTGCTCTCCCAATTGGAGAAAGCTAAGGAGGAACACAAGATAGCCATGGTGGTTGAGTTGGCAGTCGAGAAAGAATCAGTGGCCGCCTTCCAGCTGGATAAAACAAGAATGATAGCCTTGCAACAGTAGAGGGAGATCACGGATCTCAGACAAGAAATGAAGGCTAGGGATGAGAGGGAGGAGCACTGGAGGTAGCAGCTCGAAAACGAGACATAGAAGCTAGTAAAAATGCAAAGAGAGCACAAGCTCCTAATAGTGCAATACCAGGAGCTTGCTGCGAAATCTACTCAGATTGATGCACCTTATGTTGTGGACAATCTAGGTATATGTGGGTGATTCTACATTTAGCGTAATGTTGGTCACAACATCACGAACCACATTACTCTTTCATTTGGGGACACCTATACAGAGACGAAGAAAGAAAACAAGGCATGAAGGAACAGCAAGAGGAAATAGAGCACCTGACAGACCAGCTACTATTTGAAAGAGAAGAGCAAGAGAGGCTAGTCAGGGAATTGGAAGACTATGAGCAGAAACTTATGATGCTAACCCTAAAACAGGGAGAGAGCTTGGAGGTGATGAACAAAAGAGCAGAGGAGTGGGCTGCGCACAATGAAAAGAGGGTGAAGACACTGGCGCAGCACCTTGCTCTGGCAGAAAAGGAGAAAATCATCGCAGAGAGCAAGGCAGAAGCGGACCAAGTGGCCTTCAGCTCAACAGAAGGCCTTCCTCGACACCATCCTAGATGCCACCCACGCAGCACAAGGAGAGCCATTGGAGGTGATGCAAAGAAAGCTCGACATGGCATGAAGAGCCCTACACGCTGGATTGCAGATGCCACCCTTACCTATGGAGGTTAGGCTGAGCTTGGATGAGCAATGAAAATACCTAATGCTAGCCGGCCTAACCCCCCAGGAGATCGACGCCCTCGAATTCGAGGAAGAAGCAGCACACGCAGAACGGCAGGGGGAAGAAGCAGAACTAGAAATCGATATGAATCGATTCAGGGAGGATGTAGTCCCACAACCCCCCTCGCCGTAGTCTCAAGAGGCACCACAAGAGGACCCATCTGCGGAAAGAAAAGCCACCTCTAGGAAAAGATGCAAAAAGCTGGTGGAGGAAGCTAGAAAAAAACTAAGAGCCAAGCCAGTCGTGCTACCATCTGCACCTCTCCCACCATGCCCTGATGATCTTCCCGCAGGATTCCACACAGAACTGGTGTTGTGGGAGATACAGGAACTAGGGAAGGATCCATTCCCCTTTAGTTTCCTCTTACCCAACAGTCTGTGGAGGGTCATGCCGCTCAAGGTGATGGATGAGGTAATCGCGGTCGGTGGCCGATTGAGGCAAAGATGGCTGAAAGAGCGGGAAAAGACCCCGACCTCTTGGAGCACAGAAGCGGGCAACTACTGGAAAAATAAAGTTTTTGAAGTCCCACACACTGTACAGGGCTACAAAAGCCAACCCCTGTGGAGGAGGCAAGTATGTGACATCAACATGCTCGCTTGGATGGCATTTTGTAACACCCTGCCATTCGAGCGGAACAACCCTACCTACGTGGCATA
The DNA here is from genome assembly GCF_053477565.2 of Lygodium microphyllum. Lineage (NCBI taxonomy): Eukaryota > Viridiplantae > Streptophyta > Polypodiopsida > Schizaeales > Lygodiaceae > Lygodium > Lygodium microphyllum. The sequence continues at coordinate 140,841,546 of NC_141147.1, read as the reverse complement.
CCCTCAAAGGGTAGGGGTAGATTTTGATGCCACCCTCCACAGGCGGTACGACTTTCCCATTATTTATAAATCCACTGTAGTATCCTTCGAGCATGCCCTTTTTTTTACCACCGAAAGCCTAGATGAGTCTATGATGCGCTTTCTTGCGAATTTCTCCTCATGTCCTGACCCCGCTTTTGTAACAACTTGTAATTATCTTAGGTTACTTAGGCTACTTCTTAAGCAGGACCCGACTCCACAAGAGCGCGGCCTATCTCCCCTATTCTTTGATCCTAACGCTATAGACAACTGCGCCATGGCTCGTCTCATGATGAGGGCTAGTCTTCTTCCCTCTTTTTGCCTAGCCCTCCTAGAAGATATGAACGACAGCCAATTCACTAGGTACAATCACCCTTTTCTCTCCACCACTTCTCTTCATGTCCGCATGAATCTGAAAGATTGCATGCAAAGTCGCCAGTTTTTGAGCAAATCTATCCGACCCCCTTCTCCTCCTCATTTCGATGAAGACAATTCGGCCTATTTATCATTTTCCAAAAAAAAAAAACACCACAGTCACTGCACCTAGGGTTTTCCCTAGCCCCCTCCCCACTTCACACTTAGGGCACATCAAGGGCAGGACTTTCAGACCTGTCACCCTAAGACTTGCACCGCACCTCCAACGACGCACGAACTGGGTCCTCAAGTGTGGGATGTTACCAAGGGCTTGCCCAAGGTTAGACCCATCTCCCAGTTCCACTACCATGGGCACCAAACACTACACGGCGAGACAGACACACCCCTTAGGAAGTGCACAACTTTTCTTACAGGTTATGTTCGAGTTTCAAGAAATGGCTACTCCGCGGAAGAGGATCAACCACGGCATCCTTTAATGACCACAACTTCTTTCCATGTGCCGGCATCTAGCCATCTGCTTGCTTGCTGATGGCTACCATGATTGAACCAAGTCAAGATAGATTTGCCATTGGCATAGATCTTGGAACCTCATCTTCTAAAGATGCATGCCCAACGCCTCAAGATCTACGGATCGCTTATTGATTCCACCAGCCTGAAGAATTTCAATGCATAGTTGAAGATCTTCAATGCCGTACTGAAGATCTTCGACTCAAAGACAAAGACCTTCAAATCAACGACACAAATTTTCAATACGAAGACAAACTATATCTTTGTCAAAACAGAGTTTGGGGAGGGGGGGGGACTCCTCCAGAATAAATCCCTCCAATACCATCCTCCTAAGGGATTGCTTATTGCTTCAAGCGTTTCTAATGCTCAAGCGACGACCAGCTACATGACGGACGCCACAACTGTGTGAAAGATGCCGAGCATCTTCATGGAGCCTAAAGCACACCAGAACCTGTCCTGGTCATCGTCACTAAACTCCATCAACTCTCATTCACACAACCACCTTGGAAGAGGTGTCATCCACCCACCAGTTTCGCCTCGCAGCAACCCTAACTAGCCACTACTTCCCATTGCAGTGCCATGGGACTGGCACTTGGCTAGGAGGGGGGTAATGTTACCGTGTTTCTCGCAGCACAGAGGAGCGGAAAACGAAAAAAAGAGAAATAGCAAAAAAGGCACCTTGAACGGTAACCAGACCCTGAAAATTTTAAAGGTTCGGGCACAACCCTCAAAAATTCTCAGTGTAGCCCGAGGCGACAAAAGAGTAAAAGGCGCACCATTAAATACGGAAGCGCTCCCAAATCCTTGTAAAAGAGCGCCAGGCTCGCTCCTGTGCAAAGTGTATGCATTAGTTGGAAACAGGATAAATTAGAATGGTGGGAAATGGGAAAAAGTGCCTAGGCTACGGCTGGCCATGTAAAAAAAGGGAAAAGGGGATGACCGCCCAAAAAGGATTTAGGGCTTTGTATATAAAGTTGAAAAGTGAATGAGAAGCTCATTCTTGGGTGTGGCAAAAGGAATCTTCTTCTTCCTCTCTTCTTCTCTCCTTCTTGCTTGTCTGTGCTCTTGAGAGAGGGAGTGTGAGAGTGTGAGGGAGTGAGTGTGTGGGAGTGAGGGATCAAGAGGGTGAAGCTCTTCACCATCTCCTCTCCTTCTCTTCTCTTCTCTTCTCTTCTCTTCTCTTCTCTTCTCTTCTCTTCTCTTCTCTTCTCTTGCGTGCGCGGCTATGGAGGATGGAGCTTGGAGATGGAGGAGGCTTGATGATGCTTGAGCTAGCATCAAGAATTGTGGAGCTACCGGAGTGTGAGAGAGAGGAGGGCACTCGATCAAGCATCAAGGTAAGCTCACTACACTCGTAGGATCAACGGCTCGTCGGCTAAGTGAGAGATAGCCATTAGAGCTCGCTTGGAACACTTGAACAATAAGCGGTCCGTGGGTCTTGGCCGTTGAGCAAAAGCTCCCACAACTGATAGGTCTTATGAAGTCGATTCCCCATTTTTCGAAGGGTTGTCGAGCAATAATTGGGGTCAACTCCATTTAATCCTTGCGAATCGGGACTTTTGTCCGTTGGCACTCATCACAATGCTTGACAAATCGCGTGGCGTCGCGGAAAAGTGTGGGCCACCATAGTTGAGACTGCAGCACCTTCCGTGCTGTCATGTCTCCACTAAAGTGTACTCCTGCAATGCCGCTATGCACCTCCGAGAGCACATCACGCATCTCATGCTCACACATGCACCTACGAAGCAATCCGTCTTGCCCCAGCCTATAGAGTTGGCTTGCAATCAGCTGGTAGGGCTGGATCTTCAAGATCAAGCACCTAAGCGGGGCTTTTTCTATTGGTCGCTCGCGTAGTCCGTGCTCGAGCACTTGGACTATGTCGTCCGCCCAGTATGGCGTCAGATCAGCCTTAAATAAGTCTCTCTCGCTGGACAGGTGGAATAGGTGGGCGTCAAGTAACTCGTCAACGATGCCTTGTCCAGCGGCTTCTCCTATGGGGATGTGTGACATGTGATCAGCCATGTAATGATGTTTTCCCTTTCGTACTACCACAGAGAAATCGAACTCTAGAAGCAAGAGGAGCCATCGAGCTATGCGCCCTGTAGCACAACATTTGTTTACTAAATAAAGCAGGGCTTAATGGTCCACGAAAAAGATGAAGGGTGTGGCCAAAAGATAATGCCAGAATTTCTTCACAGCGAACACCATGGCTAATCCCTCCCTTTCTGTTGTCGAGTAGTTCATCTCAGTCTCAGTGAGTTGTCTGCTAGCAAAGCTCACTGGATAATCTTAGTTGTGCTCACCAGATTGGCACAACATTGCCCCCACGGCAAACTTAGAAGCATTGATGTGCACGTGGAAGGTAATGGTCCAATCCGGGGCTCGTAGAATTGGTGCTGTTGTTAGAGCCTTTTTCAATTCTTCGTACACTCATTGGCATGCCTTGGTCCACTCGAAGACAATCAGTAGCTTGTACAATGGTCTGGCGATCAGTGCATAGTTCAGTACAAACCGCCGATAGTATCCTATATGGCCTAAGAAGCATTGAAATCCCTTGTAATTAATTGGGGGTGGAAGGTCAACAATAACCCTGACCTTCGAGAAGTCAGTGGCAATGCCATTCTTCGACACCACGTGTCCTAAGATGCATCCGTTGCTTTACCCAAAACTGGCACTTCAAGGGGTTCAAGGAGAGATGATATAAGCGACACCGTTCAAAGACTGCACGGAGTTTGTCTAAATGTTCGATCCAGGTCGAATGGACACATAGGTCGTCGACAAAGACCTCTAACTCCTTGCGAAGCATGTCCTTAAAGATGGTGCACATGAGACATTGGAAAGTGGCAGGGGCATTGGTCAACCCGAAGGGCATGATTATGTATGCAAAGACGCCCCACTCAGTGGCAAAGGCGGACTTGTGCATGTCTGCAGGATGCACTTGCACCTGGTTGTACCCTGAGAAGCCGTCTAGAAAACTGTAGGCTTCCTTGTGTGCCATCCTCTCAAGCATGTGCTCGATGTACGGCAATGGATAGTTGTCTCTCTTCGTAGCAGCGTTCACCTTCTTGTAATTGACGCACACTCGTATTTTTTCGTTCTTCTTCATCACAATGACTATGGGTGATACCCAGTCCGTGTGCTCAATTTTGTAAATGAATCCAGCTCTCATCAACTTGTCAATTTCCTCTTTGACAGCATGAGCGTGTTTTGGATTCATAGGGTACAGTCGTTGCTTGACGAGCATTGCTTCCGACGTCATGGGTATGTTGTGAGTCACAGCACTCGGATCTACCCCCTATAGCTCCTCTAAGGACTAGGCAAACACGTCTATATACTCTCGCAAGAGAGCGAGAAGACTCGTTTCTTCTTCACCAGTCAAGTCATCGGCAATGAACATTGGTCGGGGTGTTTCCCCTTCCTGGGCTAAGTCTACCTCCTTGACTTTGGCTAGTCCCTCAATTGGTTCGCTTATCTGCCCTTGACGTTTGGCACCTAATAGAACTATTACCCTATCCCCTTTTTTGAATTTCGTGAAGCGTTTAGGGAGGTCCTGCGGCTTTCACTGTTCTTTTGTTCATGTATCCCTAGGTTGCTTTGCCTTTTCCTGCCTTAATCGTCTCGCCTCAGGTGGACGGGTAGATCCCCTTTGGTACATCTGGTTGTGGGCGGCCTAGGGATCTCTGGATCACTATCCGAACTAACTTTTGATTCAGAGTCAAACCCTCCATCTTCGCTAGAAGAGGTGATCTCCCCTGGTGGCCGTAGTTCAGATGGTGATTCAGTCCTAAGTATTGATGCCGTTCCTGGCTGGGCTAGGCCTGCTTGCTCAAGGTCTATGGCTCCTACACGTTCCAACCAAGCGCGATCACATTCCATGCACATGACTCCTCGCTCTACTCTAAGGGTCTGCCTTTTCTGCGGCTTGGCGTCTGCTCGTATCTGTTCAATTTTTCGTCCTTCAATGTTGTATTCTATGGTATCTACTTCACCCTCGCTCTCATCACTGAAGGTTCATATTCGTCGCTAGAATCTTTGTCATCCGACTGCTCGTCGTCTCCTAGGGTTTGGTATGCCTCGTGTCATTGGTCAGGAACTAGGGCCCAGTTACACATGAGGTTTAAATCGTGCACCCTGGTCCATTGCCACTTGGATTCCTCTAAGAGATCCTAGAGTGGTTTGAAATTTGCAGCTGGATTGCCAGCTAACTGGTCCGTTAGGTATTCCAGTATCCCCTGGAGTTCCCTTTTTTGGATGGTACGTGGAAGGTGACAGGCTTAGGATTTCCACGGAGGCTTCCTGCCATCATGCAGACTGGTGTAGAGAGTGCTTCGTTAGACTTGCCGATCGTTTTGATGGCTTGCTCATACGCCTCATGATTTGAGAATGGCAGGTCGATTGTAGTGAGAACGTGCATCCAATCCTGCTCATCCTCTAGACATGGGATATACTTAGTCAAGGGCCCATAGGGCTTCTTGACTTGAGTGTTTCCCTTGAGCACAGCAGAGATGGCGTCTAGGTCGACTGGTGAGGTCTTTCAAGTGTCCATCTCTATTCTTACGGCGTCTGTTCTATTGCCAAGGAAGATCAAGCCATTTCCCCAATCTTCGATGACTCTAGCGTTGCGCATCCAGGGTCGGCCTAATAGGATATCGTAGTCCACTCCCTTCATGACTATAAAGTCAACAGAGAACTGGACACCTGCAATCTTCACTGGCCAATTCTTCAGTACCCCGAATGGCTTCACTCTCATACCGTTTGCTAACATGACATTAAGCCTAGCAGTTTCGATAGGCGGGTTTCCCCAAGTCTGGAGCACTGCGTGGCTAAGCATACTAACCCTGGCTCCCATGTCTATGATTCCGTTTCTTGTTGTGTCACCTAGGGGGCTAGGACCGGTAAGATCGCGTGCATCTCAAAGCCTTCCCAAAAGGCATTGACATGCAAAGATTTATGCACAGAGTGCAGCGTCAAACTTGGTAATTGCGTTTCTGCATCATGGTCTTGAGGGTCTGCCGTGACCTGCTCTTGTGACCCTTCGACCCACTACTTAAGATCTTGCCATAGGGTAGGATGCTGCTTAAGCAAATCTCCTAGGTTAAGTGTTATAGGGGTGGTCACTAGCGTGGTCAGGAGATCATTGGATACTCGTCCTTTCCCTAACCTAGACTGTCCGAGCCAATGGCCGCGGCTGATCTGCGGCTCTGTCGCGTCAAGGCTTGGTCTTAGCGGCACTGCTTGTGGCGTGGTTGCTTCTGCTGACTTAGGTTGAGGCGGTGATATTGGCATGCTTATGTTGGAGAGGTCATCGATCTCGTCCTCTGCGATGGGTTCAGAGTCTTTGAGGTGCTCTTGAGCCTCCTTCACCCATTCCTTCACCTTTTCTATGGCCTCTAACTGTCGCTTCGAATGCGGGTATTCGTCTACCTTAGCGCTTCCCTTTTCGGCCGTCTTAGGGGCTGAAGTCTCTGCCTCTGCGTCTGAAACCTTCTTTCTAGTAGGCAGAGTCGTAGCACTCTCGGTCTTTAGTGCGACCTTAGCTTCCGATCTCTTCTTTTTCTGCCTGCGGCTTTTCTTCCCTATCGAGGTTGTGTCAAGATTGCTAGGTCCTGGCAGAGAGATGCCGGCCTGCTTCGTTTGGGCTCGGGTCATGACCCGCAATGGAATAGGTGTGGCCTCCCCATCAAGGTTTTCGACACCAAACAGCCCCAATGGGATGGATGGCAAGTTGGCTGAGCTAGATGCTGGCTTCTGCCTTGGGCAATCTACGAAAAGATGGGTGATTCCGCACTCTGTGCACCTTTGGTCAACCTTGTCTCTGTTTTGCTGCTCTCTTTCAGGGCTGCGTGATGAGACATGACCGGGGTGACCACAAGTCCAACAAGTGACTGGATCCTGCGGCTGCCCTCCTAGGCCTCTACCTCGTCCTCGTCCTAACGCCATCAACGGCACGCGTCGATAATCCATGAGGACCGTGTTGCCCTCGTCGTCGTGCGAGATGTAAGGATATATGTAGGTCTCTTTATCATTCGGCTCCTCCACGTAGTGTACTGGAGCATCGCTTGGTGGGTGGGTCACGTAAGGACCAGGCGGTCTAGGAATGCCGATAGAGTTGATGTCCATTCTGGGGACGGCTAGTTTCATATCGTTAGGCGCGGGAAGAGCCAATGGGGCTCCCCTTCCGAAGAATGGCTGCGGCCTGTTCGCTAGATAAGACTGGCCGTAGGGTTGCGAGTATGGAAGTCTTCTTGGTAATCTACAATGCGCGACATCATGGCCGAACCTGCCGTAGTTAGCACAAGGTCTCGACCTAGGGTCTTGACACTCGGCCGGCAAGTGGTTTCTGCCACAGTACACGCAAAGACGTGCAGGCGTGTTGGTCGTCTCAACATGTCTTGCAACTTGGCTAATTCCATCTCAACCAAGTCTCGGTGGCCTTCCCCTTATCTTGGGATGATGGGATTGACTGCTCACTAGAGGCTGACGTTCTCTCTGAGCTTCGCGAGTTGGTCTCCTCTAGATTTGAGCTCCGCTCTTTCAGCTGATCATCGACTTTGGTGGCTTCCTCAAACACTCTAGCCACCGCGTCCCGCTGCAAGCTTGAGTTGCCTGCCAAAGCCTTATATAACTCCTCGTCTCGAATTCCACTGATGAATATAGTCGAAACTGCTCTTTCAGTCGGTCGCTCGCCCAGAGGAATTCTCTTAAAGAGACTCCTCACGTGGGTTACGTAGTCGCAGATGTCCTCATTCTCTTTCTGCTTGACGTTCATCAAGCATACTAGTAGATTATCGGAAGATCCGGGCTCGACGAATCTCTTAATGAAGAGATCCTTGAGGTCATTGAAGTTGGCTCGCTCTACAGCATCTAGGCTCGTATACCACGTCCTACCCTTGTCACCTAGGCAAAGCCCGAATACTTGCGAGCGTTGAGTTTGGTTGTTGAGGCCGTTGGCTTCGCAGACTTGCTCAAACTGCTCAACAAAGTTGTATGGGTCGTCATGAGATTGGTACTTATCGAGTTGCTTGGCAACAATCGGTATTTTGGCCTGGCTCTTTGAGCCTTGGTTCGCCCCTAATCCTGCAAGTAGCAACGTCGCTAGTGCAGTGGCACTCTGCTCTACTGTTGTATTATTGAGCAGCCGTTGCATGAGAAGCTCGCTCAACGTCAAGTCTCCCTCTAGTGCTCTCTCATGATCCGTTCGGTTTCGGCCAGCCAAGTTCAGCACTCGCTGCACCTCATGTAGCTCCATGCTTTGCCTTTGGCTCCTAGCCTGCTGATCCCTATTGTACTCGGCTATGCCCTGCAATGCTTTGTGGGCTAGCCTTCTCTCCTCTTCTAGATCTGCAATGATTGCGTCTGTTGTCTTGCCGCGGTGCTCCTACCGGGCGTGCGCGCCGTAATTGCTCACCAGCTGTTGAATAGCTTGAATAGACTTGACAGATCCTCATCGTTGGCACTCCTTGCTTGGTCCTATTCTGCACTTTGATGGTTTGTATATGTCTTGGGTCCTCTCCTATTGGTGGGTTCCTTGAGTGGTTTATCTGAATGAGTTCCTTTGGTTATTGAATACAAACCTCAATTTATGGTCACTCGGTACGTGTGTCGTTTCTCGTGCACTTATGCCCAATGAGACTTTCAGTTTTCTTAAGTGTACTTCAAGTGCAGAGATTCAATGTGAGTGCAACAAGCAATTCCTCAGCGTCTTACACACTCTCGCTTGTTTCGGGCCTGATAGGCTTGTAGATCCATTTTCTGGCCGTTTTGTCAAGGTTTAGGGTTTCCTCGTATGTCGCCTTGTTCGTTTTTTGTCAATCAGGTTTTACAGCTCAGCGGCTCGCGTCTAAGTCCTTGGGTCTCGCAACTGCCCACTTCTAGTTGCCCAGCGGCTGCACACTACAATTTCTCTTATTACGTGTGCCATAATCAAGTTCTGAGTGCCTGAAGTGTTTCGACAGTTTGCGCTGCTGCGTATTTGCTAGGTCAGGTCAAATTTCTAAAAATTTTGATAAAATGTTACACTCGGACTAACTGGTCCGAATTGTAGGGTCCGAGTAGGTAACAGGGCCGAGGCACAGGGCTGAGGTCCGGATTTCGGGAATAGACTCGGACCGTTTTGATTCGAACGGGCCGAATGGCGAATTCGGACAAGGTGATTCGGATGGGCCAAACGGCACTTGGGCCGAGGGCCGAATTTGGGACGTGGCCGATGTTGAGAATAGCAAATGATGTATGCCCATAGAGGTTGAATGTGTGCCCAAAAGAGGCTTGCCCATAAGTGGCTTGTATGAATGATATGACAAAGATGTATGCTCTAGAAGCTCTAAGAAGAGATGTCCAAAATCCCATATGCACAGTGAGGTACAGTGGTACTATCCAAAAAGCTATAAAGGAATGTACTTGACACTCATTTCAATGTAGTGGCACTATCAATTTGATTCACTCAAGATTGTGTTTATGAGTCCAAGCTAATCTATCTTGGAACCTAATTCACTTGAGTTACAATCTCTCATTTTGATAATGTATCATGTGTTTGATTTGCGTCCACCATAGCTAACTAGCTCTAGATCCGTGTTTCTCAACATGGTATCAGAGCTATGGTTGAGCTAGATAGCTAGTACGTGGAGTTTCTCCTTCTTTTCATGCTTTACAATCCTTCCTCTCTCATTCTCTCCCTTGTACAAACCTATTTTTATTCCAGTATCTCAAGGTATTCAACATCCATTGTGCATTCGGGGTGAAGAAGCTCAAGGAAGGAGGTGCAAGGTGTTATTCAAGAAGCTTGATTTGGATTTGGAGTCTACATTGAAGCAACGACGAGGTGCAAGCTGAGATCAAGAACTAGAATCTGGGCAAGAGGCCACAGCAGGCCTGAAAGATGGTACAACCAATGGTGATTTGTATAACAATCCAACCATGAGTGTGTTGTCGCAGAGAAGCTTGATTCAAGAAATGAGTATGGCGACCACTCTCCAGTCCTGTTGTTCTATCAAAACCTCAGCTCTCCCACCCGCAGCATCCAGTAACCATCCCGGCGGCAGAGCATTAGCCTCTTCCAGCCATCATCTGCCTCTTCCGCTTGGCCTGAGTTTGTTGCCGAGGTCCCTGTGCAAACCTTCCGCCATTGTGATGCGATGCCTTGAAGCTCCGCGTGGTTTGAGAAAGGGTGGGGTTGAGCCTGACCTGCCTGAAGACACCACTTTTGATCACCGCACTGCAGGAGAACCTCGAGAGGGTGAGGAGGATACTTTTCCTTATGGCATCGCAGATGGCCACTATACCTATCATGATGGGGAAGAGGAAGAAGGGCTAGAAGTACATGAAGATCATTCACAGTTGTCTTTCGGATTACCACCTATGTCAAGCACTACCCTCCAGCTAGATAAGGAGATCGGTGGGAAAGATGGCATGGGTAGCCTTGTTCAGCTGCCGTCAGTCATCTCTAATCTCAATTCGGGTATCACACTCGATGAAGGCTCTCCAGCACCTGGATTAGATTACCATGTCTTTAATAGTGAGCTATCGCCCTGCTGGTTTATCATCAAAGCAACAGGGAGATCGAAGGCCTTTGCATTTAATCATCAGCGCGGTCGGCTGAATTGATGTTGACCACAGAATGCAAAAGATAACACAATTTTAATATATTAAACCTTATCATTAAAGGTTTCGAAGTCTCCCCTATTAAAGCCCTATTCACACCTTGGTTTATCATTTTTTAAAATTCATACAAGACCTTCCCTCATTAAATGATTTTCTTGCACAAGTGCTCAAAAGGAAAGTCAATGCCAAATGAAAACCCAAAAACCATGTATTCCAAAATTCATCTCATGTGTGAGAGTTTGTCAAACGAAGCTCATGTATCCATCAGTGTGCTCACGTATAAAAGCATGAAGCAAAACGACCATGTCAAGAAGATTGAAGCAAAAAGAGAAGTACCAAACATCGACAAAAGGGATAAGGAGTATAACAAAAGCCAATGAGCATGAAGATAAAGAATTCCAAAAAAGATGAGGAAGATCAAAGGTTGCCAAAGAAGCAACAAAACAAAAAGGATGAAGAAAATATTTTCCGCTGCTACAAACTGACAAAATTTTTTGCAAAAATTTCCCATAGAGGATCTCGAATTCCTTGAGTGGATCTACTTCCCATAGTGGATGTAAAAACCCTACCAAAGATGTAAAGTTTCAAGCCTTAACTTGACTAGGCTGCCAAAGAGCTAGTCTCCTAGTCCATGTCTACATGTAGGGGGGGCAAAAGCCAGCAAGGGTAGAGACTCATCATTTGAGGGGGGGTGTTGAGAATAGCAAATGATGTATGCCCATAGAGGTTGAATGTGTGCCCAAAAGAGGCTTGCCCATAAGTGGCTTTGTATGAATGATATGACAAAGATGTATGCTCTAGAAGCTCTAAGAAGAGATGTCCAAAATCCCATATGCACAGTGAGGTACAGTGGTACTATCCAAAAAGCTATAAAGGAATGTACTTGACACTCATTTCAATGTAGTGGCACTATCAATTTGATTCACTCAAGATTGTGTTTATGAGTCCAAGCTAATCTATCTTGGAACCTAATTCACTTGAGTTACAATCTCTCATTTTGATAATGTATCATGTGTTTGATTTGCGTCCACCATAGCTAACTAGCTCTAGATCCATGTTTCTCAACAGCCGAGGGCCGAATTTGAGACTCGGACGGGTCACTCGGACGAGGCCGGATGTGCCATGTGGCAAAAAGTTTTGACTCGGACGGCCGAATGGATTGACTCGGACGGTTTGCCTCGGACGGGTCCGAGGGCCAACTAGGGTTTGGTCGAGTGGGCCGAGGGCCGATTCTGGGACTCGACCCAGGAAAGGCCACTCGGACGGGCCAAATGCGGCGCACGTAACCCGCGCGAACATGATTTCAATTCCAATCATCAAACAACTAAAATATCCCAAAATACTTACTTGTTTTGAAGATCAAAAACACCCAACTTCCTACCTATCTCAAGCTCTGTTTCAGGGATGAATCCCCTACTTCGATGCTCGATATGAGGCACGCAAGTGCTCAAGCTTGAATCCATTGTCCCGGCAAAACGGAACCAAAATGTGGGAGCTTTCGCTCAACCGCCAAGACCCACAGACCACTTATTATTTCAAGCGTTCCAAGAGAGATCTAATGGCTATCTCTCACCTAGCCGACGCGCCGTCGATCCTACGAGTGTAGTGAGCTTACCTTGATGCTTGATCAAGTACCCTCCTCTCTCTTGCACTCCGGTAGCTCCACGATTCTTGATGCTAGCTCAAGCCTCCTCCATCTCCAAGCTCCATCCTCCATAGCCGCGCGCGCGAGCGAAGAGAAGAGAAGAGAAGAGAAGAAGAGAAGAGGAGATGGTGAAGAGCTTCACCCACTTGATCCCTCACTCCCACACACTCACTCCCTCACACTCTCACACTCCCTCTCTCAAGAGCACACACAAGCAAGAAGAAGAGAAGAAGAGAGGAAGAAGAAGACTCCTTTTGCCACACACCAAAAGAATGACCTTCTCATTCACTTTTCAACTTTATATACAAAACCCTAAATCCCTTTTGGGCGGTCATCCCCTTTTTCCCTTTTTTACATGGCTGACCGTAGCCTAGGCCCTTTTTCCCATTTCCCACCACTCTAATTTCATCCTATTCCCAACTAATATGTACAATTTGCATAGGAGCGAGCCTGGTGCTCTTTTACAAGGATTCGGGAGCGCTTCCATATTTAATGGTGCACCTTTTACTCTTTTGTTGTCTCGGGGCGACACTGAGACTTTCTGAGGGTTGTGCCCGAGCATTTAAAATTTTCAGGGTCTGGTTACCGGTCAAGGCACCTTTTTCTGCTTTTATCCTGCGCCTTTTTTTGCTATTTCCTTTTTTCCATTTTTCGCTCCTCTGTGCTGCGGGAAACATGGTAACAGGAGCACTACATGGCTCAACACACTGATTCCCGCTCTTGTGTCTACAATTATTTTCCTTGTGGTATCTCCTAGATCTAAGAATGGCAAGACAATATGTGTTTTAGTGCCCTCCTAGAAATATTGATGTGTAAGGATTTTGGCATTGCTTGCAGCATCACAAACTCGGTATCTGTGTTTCTACATCGTATTCATGCAAGTCGACGACACCTTGCCCCATTGATCCTTCAACCCATTGTTTCAACTCTTGCCACAGTGGTAGATGCTACCTCAGTAGATCTCCTAGGCTTAGCATCACAGGAGTGGTTATCAATGAGGTGAGGAGATTGCTAGCTGCTTGCCACTCTCTTGTCCCTATGCTTCTTGGCCAATGGCCTTGGCTAATTCGTTGGCCCATAGCTTTTAGGCTTTGTTGATGTGGCACTACTTGTGGTGTAGTCACATCTCTCAATTTTTGTTGTGGAGGCAACAGTGGTGTGCTTATGCTTGAGAGATCATTGATCTCGTCCTCCAATATGGGCTCAGAGTCTTTTAAGTGTTCCCAGGCTTCTTTCACCCACTCCTTCACCTTTTCGATGGATTCGAGTTGGCGCTTTGGGTTGCGGTACTCCCCTACCTTCGCACTTCCCTTCTCAACTATCCTTCGCGCTGACATTTCTGTTTTTGGGTCTGCTGTCACTTTCTTTCCCATAGGCAGCGTTGTGGCACTCTCTATTTTCAATGTGACCTTTGCGTTTGGTTTCTTCCTCCTCCTCCTACGACTGCTCTTTCCGATTGAGACTGCGTCTAAGTTACTAGGCCCTTGTAATAATATGCTAGCCTACTTTGTCTATGTGCAGTTGTATGTGTGCAGGTCATGACATGCAATAGGATAGGCATGGCTTCTCGATTGAGTGTCTCAACACTGAATAACCTGAATGGGGCTGATAGCTCGTTTGTCGAGTTAGAGGAGGGCTTTCATCTAGGGCAATCAACAAAGAGGTATGTGATTTTGCATTCAGCGCATCTCTGATCGGCCTTGTCTCAATTTGCTTGCTCCCTCTTAGGGCAGCGTGAAGAGATATGTCCTGGGTGACCAGAAGTTATGTGATTGATTCTTAGGTTTGTCCTCCTAAGCCTCTACCTCTCCCTCTACCTAACACCATCACTGGCACTAGTTGGTAGTCCATAAGGACTACATTGCCCTCTTCATCATATGAGACATAAGGGTGTATGTAAGGCTCTTCGTCGTTCAGCTCCTCCACATAGTGGACTGGAGCGTCACTTGGTGGATGGGTCACGTAGGGTTCAGGTGGTCTAGGTATGCCCGTAGGGTTTATTTCCATCCTAGGAATTTGCTGGCTTGGCATCATTGGGTGCCAGGAGAGCCAATGGGGCTCCCCTTCTGAGGAAGTTTGGCGGCCTATTCGCTAGGTATGGTTCATTATATGGTTGCGAGTACGGGAGTCTCCTCCTCAGCATTCTGCAATGCATGGCATTGTGGCCGAACCTACCACAATCGGCACAAGGTTGGGACCGAGGGTCGTGACACTCAGCTGGCAAGTGGTTTCCATCACAATACATGCATTGGACGTGAGGGTGTGTCGGTCATCTCATTATCTCTTGTAATTTAGCTAGCTCCATCCTCATCTCCGCTAGCTCTTGGCTTGAGCTAGTGCCCTTGCCTTTATCCTGAGTACTTGGGCCTGATCTTTCATTTGTCGTCAAAGCTCTCTTGGGATTCCTAGAGGCAGTCTCTTCTTGATTTGAGCTCCTAGAATTTCTCTCCTTAAGTTGGTCGTCCACTCTAATGGCCTCTTCGAAGACCCTTGTTAGCGCGTCTCACTGTAAGCTCAAGTTACCGACCAAGGCCTTGTAGAGCTTCGCTTTGTATTCCATTAATGAATATTGTGAAGACTGCTCTCTTGGTTAGTCGCTCGCCAATTGCTTCACATGGGTCACGTAATCCCAAATATCATCCTTATCCCTCTGCTTGACATTCATCAATCGCACTAGCAGGTTGTCGGAGTACCCAGGCTCAAAGAATCTCTTAACGAAGAGACCCTTGAGGTTGTTAAAGTTAGATCGCTCGGCATTGTCTAGACTCATATACCAAGTCCTACCCTTATCTCTTAAGCATAGATCAAAAGCTTGCGAGGGCAAAGTAAGATTGGTGAGGCTGTTGGCTTGTATTTGTCTAGCTGCTTCGCGACTATCGAGATTTTAGATTGGCTCTTGGAGCCTTGAGTGACTCCTAATCCTACAAGCAACGAGGTTGCCATTGCAATGGCACTTCGCTCGACTGAAGTGTTGTCTAACAGTCACTTCATGAGAAGCTCACTTAGCATAAGATCTCCCTCTGGCGCTCTTTCCCTCTCGACATCAGGACCTGTTCTATTTCTGCTTTCTAGGGCTAATACTCACTAGATATCTAGCATTTCTATGCTTTGCCTACAAGTTCCTAGCTTGTTGCTTCCGATTGTAGTTCATTATATCATGCAAAACTTCTTGTGCTAGTCTTCTCTCCTCTTCTAGGTCCGCTATGATATCCTCGGACGTCCTATCGTGGTGGTCTGTCTAGGTCTGTAAAGTTTTTGGTCTCATGCTCCACCAGGTTGTCGATGAGATTGATTAGGTCGGGTTGATCCATTTCTCCAATGGAGTCTATCCTTGTTGTGCCTGGCTCCCTTGTTGCGTTTTCAATCGGGTTCTATGCTTGGGGTTTTAATTACACAGCTATGTCTCCAGGTCTTCTCCTACTGGTGGGTTCCTTCGGGTTATTATGTCTAAGTGAGTTCCTTGTTATTTATAGACACTCCTCAACTTAACTCACTCGGTTGATGTGTGCCCATGCTCTCTTCCATGCACTATGCGAAATCACGCTCTCGGCTTTTCAGTGCATGTTAAGTGATAAAATTGATGTGGGGTGTGAATGCAAAACGAAGAATGCAACTTACGCTATCTCCCCTTTTCGTTTGCAGCCTAATATGGCTCTAGGTGCATTCCCTAACTGCCTGTAATAATTGTCTAGGGTCTCTACTACCCCCCTCTGCTCAATCAGGGTAATTTTATGGTCTACAAGTTGGTTTCGAGTCCAAGTGGGGTTGGGCCCTCGTTTAGGGCACTAGGGGCTCCCCTTAGGCTGTGGGTCATGATTTCCCGTGTTCTTGGCTTCTGTAAGCTGAGATATTTATCTTGGGGGGTTTTGGGGTCGATTTTGGTTGGTTCTGGTTAGACGCTACTATATTTTTCCTATTTTTGTTCTACCTTGGTCCTATTTCCAAAGTTAGACGATCCAACTTTGATGGTGTCCAACCCTAACCATCCGAGTCAATTGGTTTGACCGATTTGACTCTGCAAGTCGGATGATCCTAGTGTGATTGTGTGTGTCTGATTGGCTACGAGTGGTCCGAATGGTGAGTCCAGGTGGGGTCATCCGAACGAACACGAGGTCATCTAAATGGCGCTGGTTGGACAGTCTTGGTCCGATTGACTCTAGTGGTCCCTAACTTGGACTGTCTGATGGTTTGACTGGTCCGCCGACTTTGGGAGTCGGATGCTGGCTATTAGTGACTGCGGCGGGTGCAACCCCGAATGCCGACGCAATCGATGTTGGAGATCCACAGGGTTCGTTGCCTAACCTGTAACCCTTCAGAATTATTGATTAGAACACAAGGAAGGCCTGGAGCTACCCGGACTACAAGATCAGGCTCGAAATTAGCATGCTCGATTTGTCCTGTACTTGCAACTCTCTCTCTATCTCTCAAGCTCTCTCTCTTGCACTGGAGTGCAGAAATGAGCTCTTCCTTGGTCTCTTGGGTTATAAACCCTTCCCTGGCTCGACCTTTCCAATCATTCTCCTAGTGACATAAATCCTTTCAGCACTCTTTTTTCCTGATCTATGTCTTGTTTGGGCTTGTTTCACAGCAGCAAACCCTACTGTTTTCTTGCAAGTTATTGGTCTCCTAATCTACTCTAAATGCAACAAAAATTCTAAACAGAAAACTGAAATGCTCCCTCCTACTTGCCTAATCATCAACAACACAAAATACTTACTTGTTTCAAATATAAAATTACCAAATCTCTTACCTATAAAGAGCAACGGCTCGAGGGTGAACCCTACTTCGATGCTCGATTTGAAGTGCCCAAGTGCTCAAGCTTGAATCTGTTTGTCCCGACAATGAAACCAAAATGTAATGGGAGCTCACGCTCAACCACCAATACCCACGGACCGCTTATTCCTTCAAGTGTTTCAAGCGAGCACTAATGGCTACCCTCACATAGTCAACGTGCTACCCCTCTCTATGAGTGTAGTGAGCTTACCTTGATGCCCGATTGAGTACCCTCCTCCTTCAAGCACACCGATAGCTCCACGATTTGTGATGCGAGCTCAAGCAACCTCAAGCCTCCACCTCCAAGCTTCATCCTCCATAGCCACACATGAGACGAGAGAAGGGAAAATAAGAGAATAAAAAGAGAGAAGATGATGGCGGGCTTCATAACCACGATCCCTCACTCTCACCACTTGCTCCCTCACTCACTCACACTACCTGAAAGAAGGAGAAAGAAGAATAGTCCACTTTGCCACGCACCAAAGAATGAGCTTCTCATTCACTTTTAGAGTTTATATACAAGTCCTCATCCCTTTGGGCATCCATCCCCTTTTTTACATGACCGGCCATCATGGCAAGGTCCTCTTTTCCCATTCCCTTCTAGTTGCCCTTTCTCTTTACCCATGTCCTTCTACCCTTTACAATTTGCACAGGAGGGAGCGTGGTACTCTTTTACAAAAGTTTTATGGGCACCTTGCATTTTAAAAATGTGCTTCTGCCTTTGACTTAGGTTTTGAGGTTGCCCTTGCACTTTCGATCGTTTCCCTTCTTGCTTCTTCCGTTGTGTTTGATTTCCTTCTGGGCCACCTCTTTTAGGTGACCCAACTTGCACTTTTCCACTTTCTTCTTGTGCTAAGATTAACATTGTTGTTTTTGTGTTTTTTCCTATTCTACTTGCTTCACAAGTATTTTTCCTTATTCTATTAGTTATCACATATGGACATGCCCATTTATGTTGTAGTGATTCATTTAAGCCTTTTCTTCTATTTGGATAGTAGATTAATACATTATCTCCCTTTTTATATTCCATATTCATTCTATTTTCATCATAGTATCGTTTTTGACACGTTTGTGCAAATTTCATATTATTATGGATTGCTAGTCTCAACATCGATTGTTTCCCTTTTAGTTCTAAGTATCGATCGACCGCGCCTTTGTACTTGTTAGGGATTTCTAATAATGGTATTTTAGGAGGAAAATTTGGATCATGTCCATGTAGGGCTTTGACAGGGCTAACTTTAGTGGAAGCTTGGATTGAGCATCTATATGTGTGTACCACATAAGGGAGAACTTCATCCCAATTTGTTGGAGTGGATCTACATACATGGAGATCATTTGTTTTAGTGTTTTATTTAAGCATTCTGTTAATCCATTTGTTTGCAGGTGGTGTGGGGATGCAAATGTTTGTTTTACATCTAGACATTTACATATTGTTTTGATCAAATTTGATTTAAAAGTTTGTCCTCGATCGAATAATATAGTTGTGGTGCATGAATGTGTAATACTTCTTTCAATAGAAATTTAGCTATTGAGTTAGCTGTTGCATCTAGTAGTATCTTAACTTCTCACCAACATGTTAGGTTTTTCATTAGTAATATAATATATTTAATACTTTTGTATGTTTTAAGGATTGGGCCAATTATATCCCAAGCTAGTAATTCAAATGGTCTACTGACTTTTATGGGTTGGAGAAGGCCTATCGGCTCGCCTATTGGTTCTTTAAAAGTTTGACATTTTGTGCAATTTCTTAAGCAGTTTGCTATGGATTGATGAAGTTTTGGCCAATAAAACTTTTTCCTAATACATTCTTAACATTTATGGAATCCTAAGTGTCTGAAAAATGGATGAGCATGAAAATAATTAATATATTTGTGTGTGTAAAGCTTTGGGAACTACTATATTTGGTTCTTTTAAATGGTCTCTATAATATAACACATTGTCTTTGTATTTTGTTACTTCTTATGCTTAAAATAATTGTTCTTATATTTGTATATTCTTGTCAAAGTCTTGCTATTAATTGAGTATTGGTTATGAGTTCTTCTATTAATGTGTTTTGCATATGAGTTATCTTGGAGAGTACATAAGCAATATGGTTTTTAGAACCTCGACAACATTTAATCCCATAATTATAATCTTGAATTGCAAGAATCCAATGAAGTAAATGTCTTGAAGGGTGAGATTATGGCAAGAATCCAATGAAGTAAATGTTTTGAAGGTTGAGATTTTTCATTAAAGCGATTAATGGTTGGTGATCTATTTCTATAATTAATTTTGACTCTTGTACATATGGATAGAGCTTTTGAAGTGCCCAATCAATGGCTGCAAGTTCTTTTTCAATTGTTGAGTAATTAACATGTTTTTGTAAGTGAATGACTAATAAGACAAATTGGTCTCTGTTTCTCATGGTCATCTAACTATAGTAACACTTATCCTAGTCCTTTATTAGAAGCGTCTGTTCTTAACACAAGTGGTTTTCCAAAATTAGGGTAATTTAATGTTATGGCTCTAGAGATTAGTTCTTTAAAATTTTCAAAGGTTTTTTTGCAATCGTCAGACCATGCAATTTTTTTTATTTTTTAATAAATTTCTCAATGGTTTGGTTATTTCTACTAGTTTAGGTAAAAACCTATTTAAAAAGTTCATCTTTCCTAAGAAACATTGTAATTGCTTTATATTTTTTTGGTATGGAAATGCTTTAATTGTAGCTATCTTTTTTGGGTCTATTTGAATTCCTTCCTTGGAAATTATAAATCCTAAAAATCTCACTTGAGTTTGACTCTATGTTCATTTTTAAAATTGCAATTAAGATTACATTTATGTAGAATTGATAGTACTTCTTCTATGATCTTTAACTGTTCATCCCAAGTTTTTGTGTGAATAAGAATATCATCTAAGTAAACTACTAACACTTTCTTTGCAATGAGATGAGCAAATAGTTTATTAACTAGTCATTGAAATGAGCTTGGAACATCCGAAAGACCAAACGCCATGACTTTAAATTCATACAACCCTTTTGATGTTTGAAAAACAATCTTTTTTTAATCATTCTTATTTATCAAAATTTGCAAGTAACTTGAGGCTAAATCTAAGGAAGTGATATAATTTGATTTTCCTAGTTCATCAATTAAAGCATCGATTCATGGCATATGATAATCATCGTGTTGTGTTATTTTATTTTGTGGTCTATAGTTGACACAAAGCCGATGGTGTTCAATGGGGGCTGATGTAGTAGAGGGTGAGGTAAAGAGAGCTACTTTTTAGTACTTCTTAAGTAGATTTATAATATCTTTTACCCTTGTTGTAGGTGCCACAATTTGAGAGCAATTAACTCCGAGATCGATCATCAGCTTCTCGATTTCTAGCAATTTGCCTCTTGGAAGTTGAAGTTTCTTGGTTTTGAAGTCAATTTTCCCGTCGACTTTGTCTAGCCAATCACAACCTAGTATTAATAAAAACAATTATTGTGGAAGTACATAGCATTCATGAAAATATTTAGTTTATTGTATATTTATTGGAAGTATGGCTACTTTCCTTGATCTATAAAGATGTCGTTTATCTCCTAACAATATGTACATTTCATGTGCTTTTTTAACTTCTAAATTTATTTTTAGCATGATTTCTTTATTGATTGATGAGAAAGTACTCTATGTGTCCAATAACATAGCCAACTTCTTTCCCTCGATTTCCATTTTTATCGTACGAATAAGTCTTCTTTTTTTAAAGTTGTGGAGGCTTGGACATGCGAGTGGAATGCCTTGGTAATCCACTCGCTTAGTTGTTTCTTGATACCGCTCCAAGCTATGTTGATGTATTAATTTGTATATTTTGCATTTTACTCAAACTTGGTCTTTAGGGCTTTCTACAATATTTAGGTACATGACCAAACATGTAACAATTATAAACATCTAGGACGTCCTTGATTATCGTTTGTGGTAGCTTCTTGAACGATCCAACATTTTAAATATCAATGTCCATTGGTGTAAGTTTATCTTATTGTTTATGTGTTGTGTGAAAGTCAATTGGGTTCACATTCAAGATGTTATTCTCTATATGTTGTGCAATTTGTATGGCCTCATGTAAAGTTTTTGGGCCTTGATCTTGGACTTTACGTGTAATATAGTGTCTTAACCAAGGCCATAAGAAATGTAACTTCATTACTTTTGACATAGTTGCATCTAGTCTAAGCAATGCTTGACTATATTTTATAGCAAATTGTGCAACGGCCTCATTTTCTAATTGTTTACAATTATTTAATTGTTGAAGTGTTATTTGCGTAACATTTTGTCATGCAAAGTCTTTTATTAATTGACTTTTAATTTCAAACCAATTCACTTTAATTCTTTTAGCTTATTGTGTATACCAAGTTGCAGCAAATCATTCTAATATTGTTTGAATCTCATGTGATTTTCGATCATCTTGCCATCTGTGGTACTTGGCTACATTCTCAAAATAGTCTAGCCATGTAAGCACATCTTTTGTTGGTAGGCTTGAAAATGATTTGGATGAACGCGATGATCTAAAGGTGTACTTGTCCCTATTGAGGCCTAATTTTGTTAATTAGCTAACAATGATTGATCAATATTTATGAGGGAGTACCTCTTGAGCTCCCTCACCCACGGTGTTGGCGTCGTGTCGTAGCGCGTTGATAGCTCCACCCACCCACCGTGACATAGTCCCTTGTTGAGCCCTCGGTGATCTTGTAAATGCTTTTTACCTACGAATATGATGTGATGCCCTCAAGATGGGCCCTTGGGTGAATCTTGTGCCGTGTTATATTCCGTGTCACGTTCCGTGACGTGTTGGGGTGCCTCGTGACGTGTTGAGGGGTCGAGATGGCAAAGTTATGGGAAGGGTCCAGTGCTGCCCCGAGGCCTAGACGGGGTTCCCAGGGGGTCCCGGGCGGGTCTCTGAGGGTTGGTCCATCACAATATTGGTCACTTGAATCATTCATGTATTCAAAGATTGGATTATTTGGTCATGCATAGACGTGTTATTTTCCTCTAGCATTTGTTTTTGAAATCCTTACATATTCTAAAAGAAAGTTGTTTTTTATACTTAAAGAAAGCGTGAAGTATGTAAGGTTTTTGCAAAAGGTGATTATTAATTTATCGAGCAAAGCTTGGAAGAATTTCTTTTAATAAAAGATACTTTAGCTATTATTTTATGTGATCTTAGCTTTTGGTCGCATTCGTGATTGCTCAGAGCTGGTTTGGTGTCGTCCACCTGAACATGTCAGACGTAAGGCCGTGTGAGGGGGGCGTGACGATGTGTGTTGCAACTTGCTCAGCTTTACTCTTTGGGTAATCTAACGGGTAGTAGGTCCTCTCTTCCGTGATCAAAGTGCTGAGAGATTTCAGATGTCTGGGATTGGATCATCTAGCGGGTAGTAGGTCCTCTCTTCCGTGATCAAAGTGCTGAGAGATTTCAGATGTCTGGGATTGGATCATGGATACTGGCTAGACTATCGGCCCCCGTTTTCCCTGCTGCTCTGTAGCTTACCAAGTCCTTGACCCCGACGTGGCTGTTCGGGCAGTTCGCAACGCAACGCTTCCTTCTTCGTTCACAGGTTAACCCTTGTATGACTAATCATCCATTCATTAATTGTTCGATCCCCTCTATTTCAGTTATTTTCAAACTGTGACCCCATAACGATAGGGCTGGATTTCATGGACGAAGGAAACGATCTACAGAAGATGAGATACTGGCTAACCTAGTAGAAAAAAGAGTTCATGGGAGGCTCTTCCTTTCTGTTTGTACGGAAGGCTGGGCACAAGGCCTCCATCACCACCGATAGGAACAGCAACAGCAATAGCAGCAATAAGAAGCATCTGCCTTTCAAGGCATCGACCTCGCCCTCCCCCTCCCCGCCTTTTTCTCATGGAGTCCATCCTTGTACTGCACAACCGATTTGCAGGTTGAAGAGAGAAGAGCACTGCCTCCCGCTCCCATACGATAGACTATTCTCTGCTTGGCAGGCAAGTCTATCCCCATCTGTGGTCCGTTTTATCTGTTGGAAGGCCTAGCTCTGTTTTGTCCAAGCATGTGTCATGCGCACGATTATGTGGACTCTTTGAGTCATCCGAATTGCGGATGCTTTTTCTTGCCAAACATCAAAATTCGACAAACCATATAGTAATCAATGGTATATACCTGTGCAATGTGCACATGCAGGTAATAATTGGACCAGAAGATTGGCAGAATCATGTGGCAGGTTTAGAAGCTGCTGAAAGGTATCGATTGCACAATTTGCCCAGCTATTCTGGGCCTGGTGTATACGAGCTTGCCATTCACTGGAGTGGAGACTCGGGGGGCCATGCCACTAGATCTTCCAGTCAGCCCCGAGGAGATAACTGTATTGTTGTGTATGTCGGAAAAGCTGAGAATGTTCGAACGAGGCTCCAACATTATGGACGAAGTGGTTCTCATCTGGAGGGTGGCATTGACTTCTCTTGTTTCAGCAAGGGTGCAAAAAGCTTGCAGGCAAACGGTCCTTTAGAAAATAAGAAAGTTTTTAATTGCCCTTGCTTGTTCACAAAGTCATTTTCTAGAGGATATGCGATTGTCTTCCGATGGACTCCGGTATGGCATCATCTCTATGTGAGGTTTGCATTTGTAAGTAGTAATAGTACTAAGTAATTGTGGCAATCTTGTAGATTAAGCAGATTTAAATACAAATGTGTTTAGGTTGTTCTCATACCTTCTAAACTTTCCATTTCATCCCTAGAACAGACCATAGTGCACTCAAAGAAAATCCTTGAACTTGTGCAAGGTCTAAAAATCTTATTCTATCCATATTCTCTTACTGGATTGGGCGATTACAATTGTCTTTATGTTGTTCTTGTTTTATTTAAACGATTCATTTCATTCTTTGAATAGAGTATAATGTCATCAAACCTCAAAGAAAATCCTTGAATATGTTATGTGAGAACACCAAATAGAATCTCTTTAGATCAATCTTGCTAGGAAGAAGCTCCTTTATGCAGTCAAATCAGGTTAGTATATCTTCTTGCAAGAGGAAACATGTTCTTGACAATTGTATAAATAAAGCACATAGAGTTAAACGAGCCATCTTTCTCCTATAAAAGAAGTATAAGTGAGCAAAATGATAAGGAAGTGGGTTGGTCAAACTTTCTTTTCCAAAAGTACATTGGGTTGCTTGAGTTCGAACTCTTGTTGGTTGTGGCTAATCTTGTAAGGAGGTCTAGCAGTGTAATGCATTTTGGATGCGACCCATATCAAATTGGTCATTCATTTTCTAGGACCAAGGATAGGCTGAAGAAATTGCGAATGGCGGGAGAAATGGGTTAGATAGGTCAGATGACACCCATGCCAATTGATAGGTTCGATTGGTTAGCCAAGCTAGGTGGATTGGTCGGCCACCCTAGCCCATCCAATGCTCATCACAAAGTTTAGTATTAAAACCAACTTTTCTATCATGTAAAGAAGCTAAGAGTAAAAGATTTATAGGGAAAGCTAAGTTGATCTACAAAAAAATTATGTTTTATGTAAGGGCCTATTTCTTGAACTAATGGGTACCATGGATCTATTAGCAACACTACCCATACTTACATCGCACATGGAGTCAAAGGGTGCTTATTCAGTAGCCAATTTTATTGCAACATTAAAGTTGGATGTGGGGAGTTGTTTTTTGGAGGATTCAAAATTCTGTGTGTTCCTTTGCAACAATAATACACAGGTTTCTTCATCATCATGGTAGCCTCATATGAAGAACTCTTGTTATAAGTTGAGAACCGCCCATTAGGCAATGGTCCGTGGTTAGAGCCCACTCTTCTACAAAGCTAGATAGTTATTTTACTTTTGCCTGGTGGTTGTCGACATTGAGAAGTGCGTGAAGGTTGGTTGGATCACCTTGAGCACTTGGTGGTTCTTGGTCTAGTGGGTGAAGCTTTTGGTGTACTAGTCCATGGGCATGTAGTGGTGAAAGGGCATCTAGAGTAGTTTAGGAGGTCTCCCCTCCCCCCCTTGTTTGGCTGGTTAAGCTATTAAAGAGGTCAAAATAAATCTATAAATATTGAGCAGTTTATTCGGTTCTCATATACAATGTAGCTAGGATTTGGAAAATAGGAGGTTCTGGAAATGTAGCCATGCTGCCAAATGCAGCCCGTTGCTCTGCTACCAAAACTGCTAGAGAGTCGTGGTTTCTAGTTGCAAAGACTCCACTGCTATTGATTTATTGTCAAATGTGGCCAGCCACATTATCACAGTATATAGCTAGAGATATCGGCATTTTGCCCCTTGCCATGCAACGAAAAGCTTGGTTTAGATCTTGTTTTAATTCTGCCAAATCTTGGAAAAGGCTTCAGTCTAGTGTGGTGTATGCGGGAACAATATTGGTGCAGTCCTTATGCAAGATGGATGAGTTGTGGCTTATGATGGTATACTTTTACATGGTGCTAAAAGAGATCTGCAATGTGTAAGTATGTGAGAAAGAGTTGCTAGCTATTCTACATGCTCTTTTTGTGTGAAAACATTACCTACTAGGGGCTGACGTTGTGGTGCAAATTGATCATTAGATGTTGCAATGTCTTCTCATGTAGTATAAGTTATTTGGAAAGCATATGCATTGGAAAATTTCTTATCCATATTTTAATTCCACATAGTGCATACGGCGGGTATGATAAATGTAGTGGTTGATGCTTTATCAAAGAAACCTTAGGTTTCAATAGTGTCTATGTCTTATCATGCAAAAATTTAGGGTTTAGTAGCCACATTGGGACCCGTGCCATCAGTCAAGGGCACCGTACATTGAAATCAACAGTATCCATGCAGAATGAGGATTTTGCCAAGGTCTATGATTAGTTGTATGATGGTCAACAACATGAGCACTATTACTCTTAGAGATGGTTTTCTTTTGATGCATGGTCCTTTGTGTGTGACAAAGTAGTTTAGGCCAAAGGTTATGATTGAAAGTCATGCACCACCATATGCAAGGCATTAAGGCATAGATGCTATAATTAATAGTGGAGACTTCTTCTTTTGGCTACTTTTGAGGTGAGATGTTGATGCTTTTGAACATTACATGCAAGGTTTGTGAGGAAGTTAAGTATAACAAACTAAAGGCGCCAAGATTTTTACATCCTTGGCTATCCTTGATAGGCCGTGGGAGAGCATTGATATGAGTTTCATTTGTAATCTTCCTAGGACACCAATGAATGATGGTATTTGGGTAGTTATTTGTAGCTTCAATAAGCAAGGCACGGTTCATTTTGGTGAGAGAGAACGCGGGGACTATTTGGAGAGTTTGTTTTGGAGAGAGATTTTGAGAATATGGGGACTATTTGAAGATCTCATCCTCCTTTCACATGTTGTCTTATAGACAATTAATAGAGGCAAATTCCAAATTTTTGGATATTCTCAAATGTCATAAGCATAAGGCCAAGTGGGAACAAGTTTTGGATTGCCAAAAGTGTGAGTTTGGAGATGGTAATTGGTTTCTTTTGCATGTCATAAACTACACAACACGAGAGGAGAGAGAGATTGCAAAGAAGAGAAGAACAGTGCAAAGAGAACTTAAAAGAATGCTTGGAGGGTATGACAAATGTAGTGGTTGATGCTTTATCAAAGAAACCTTAGGTTTCAATAGTGTCTATGTCTTATCATGCAAAAACTAGGGTTTAGTAGCCACATTGGGACTCGTGCCATCAGCCAAGGGCATCGTACATTGAAATTAGTAGTGTCCACGTAGAATGAGGATTTTGCCAAGGTCTATTATTAGTTGTATGATGGTCAACAACATGAGCACTATCACTCTTAGAGATGGTTTTCCTTTGATGCACAGTCTTCTGTGTGTGACAAAGTAGTTTAGGCCAAAGGTTATGATTGAAAGTCATGCACCACCATACGCAAGGCATTGAGGCATAGATGCTATAATTAATAGTAGAGACTTCTTCTTTTGGCTACTTTTGAGGTGAGATGTTGATGCTTTTGAACATTACATGCAAGGTTTGTGAGGAAGTTAAGTATAACAAACAAAAGGCGCCAAGATTTTTACATCCTTGGCTATCCTTGATAGGCCATGGGAGAGCATTGATATGAGTTTCATCTGTAATCTTTTTAGGACGCCAATGAATGATGGTATTTGGGTAGTTATTTGTAGCTTCAATAAGCAAGGCATGGTTCATTTTGGTGAGAAAGAACATGGGGACTATTTGGAGGGTTTTTTTTTGGGGAGAGATTTTGAGAACATAGGGTCTATTTGAAGTTCTCATCCTCCTTTCACACATAGTCTTATAGGCAATTAGAAGAGGCAAATTCCATTTTTTTGGATATTCTCAAATGCTATAAGCATAAGGCCAAGTGGGAACAAGTTTTTGATTGCCAAAAGTGTGGGTTTGGAGATGGTAATTGGGTTCTTTTGCATGTCATAAAATAGACAACACAAGAGAGGAGAGAGATTGCAAAGAAGAGAAGAATACTGCAAAGAGAACTTAAAAGAATGCTTGGAAAATGGAATCCATATACTAAGACGTGAGACAATCGAATACAATAGTGAGTCACAAGCTGAGTGGGCATTAGCATTGGCTCCCTCTCTCCAATAGAACCTGTTAGAGAGCCCTAGTCTATAAATAGTCATGATCAGGTTGGCTAGTTGTAAAGGCCAAAATAAAGCCAGCTAGCTCATTAATAAATGTTCTACTTGATAGAAAAATTGGTGCCTATAAACTAGTGACCACATCATTGGGAAAAGAAATGCATAGTCCACTAAAACACAACTTAGACTCACACATGAATTGTCTAATTTGCTAACACCCTCGCTCACATATCATGGGTGATTTATTACAATACAATATATAGTGATAGCGACTTGTCATGGTACACAACAATGACCATTAGATGGACCATGGATACCTAAGTAGTGGGTGCGCAAGCCACCACCAAGGTGTCTCGGAGAGAACTTGATGTTGATGCCAATCATACTAGCCCTTAAAAATAGAGAGGAATCAAAGTAGCTCTCTATGTGTGCCAAACTTTTGGTTGATGCGTTAGGGAATATCCCTCTTTGGATCATGTGCACCTGTAGCCCTGTATAGATGAGGCTTATCCGCCCCATCTCACCACCCTCTCACACCCTCTTTGCATGAAGTAGGAAGGACTAATGGTGTTCTTTGGCTCGAAATTCATTTGCTGGAGCTGACCATAGAGAATCATAGCTTGCATGGTTGATGGAGCCTTGTATAGCTTCTGTAATTTCTCTCAATCTGAAGCTGCAGGAGGTAATCACTAGAACAACCCCTTTTGAAATGCACATGAGAAGAGTAGAACATGCACAGGCATCATTTGTATCCGAAGTAAGAATTGCTTCCTTGTAGTTATCGCGGTCCCAATCATTTAAAAGAGAAGTTGGAATCCGGGGTTGCACAATAGCTCATGAAACCATGTATCACATGTGCATTTGCACAATCATGCTTTCATAATGGCACTCCAAGTTAACTAATCAGGACCATGAAGTAAGTCATCAGTAGAACAGTAGGGAGGTTCCATTGAAGAGGATAAGAAGTGAAGATGAAGAAAAGAAGAGATGTAGAGAGAGAGACTGCACTTGTTAGGGTTCACATGCAGGTTCAAAGAGAGCTGATCACAAAACAACTAGTGGAACAGGGAAAATCTGATCAAGCACAGCTAGAGAGGAAAGGTTATAGTCAATAGAGCCTAGAAAGATAGTCACACCCAACCTGCAGGGACAAGAAATACTGAAAACACAAATGATGTTAGGCAAAACATAGACTATGATGCATTAAATGCAAGCAAGTTGGAAGGAAAGACTATAGAAATACAAAACGCAGGCAGCTGAAAAGTTTCCTATCGCTTTTTGCTAAAGTTTTAGAATTATTCATCAATAGATGTGAAATGGATGGAGGAGGTGACTTAGTAGATTCACCTTAGTTGTTGCCTCTTTACTTAGAGGCTTTGTAGATACTTGGGAAATGGAATCCATGTACTAACATATGAGACAATACAGAACCAATGTGTGTCACTGGCTATGAAGGCATGGGCACCTGCTTCTCTCCCTCCATTAGAACCTAGTAGATGATGAATGATAGATGATGTTGTTTTGCTAAGAAATGCACTTAGCCACTTAAACAGCCCCAAAACATACTTATTTTAGGCTTATTTTAGCCAAAACCCTAAAAAGGGGAGCAGATCGAGAAAGTTAAGTGGGAGAGATCTAGAACCCTAATTTTCTATAAATTGGTAGCAAGCCCTCCACTCTTTTACAATCTCGTTTTTGCAGGTTTTAGGTGTTACCAGCTTGTTGCCCACACCCCGGTCATGGAGTACATCTCAGCCCTTATTGTCCATCACTGTTCCCTACAATCTGGCGCCTGTTTCCAGCCCTCCACACGCTGATTGCTGCTGTTTCTGCCTGGCGACTGACTGCTGTTCATTTGCACTGCTGTCGTACAGCCTGCCACGCCGGGAAACTGCTGCGTTTGCAGGCTCCAACTGCCGCCTTGATAGTTTTCTCTCTCTTGTCTGCAGTTGCTGCAGTCTTTTCTCTCTTGCAAGCTGTCCTGCCTGCGTTTTCAGTCTTTCTCTCTCCTACAGGCTCCTTTTTTAGTCTTTCTCTCTCCTGCAAGCTATCTTGCTTGCGTTTTCAGTCTTTCTCTCTTCTGCAGGCTCCGTTTTTAGTCTTTTTCTCTCCTGCATGCTTCATTTTTTAGTCTTTCTCTCTCCTCACTGCTGTCTGCATCAGATCCAGCTTCTCATTGTTGCGTTTGTTGGTGTTCGACATCCGGAGGCTGCCTTGCTGCGATATGGGATCAGTTCGGAGTACGACACACTCAGCAGCTCATTACCCCTGTCCTGATCCTAGAGATACAAGAGTTTGAGGTTTGGTATTCATTCACTGCATAGTGTGTTTGCTGCATGAGCTTCGTATTATTAGTAGTCATATCATTTCATTTATTCACTGTGCTCATTGTCTCTGAGTTACTCTAACCCTAACCCTAACTGTGTTCTTTTTATCAATCTGTGCTTTGTCGTACGGTTTTTGTTTATGTTTCTGTGTAAGGGTATTTTTCTTTACAGATGCATGGTACCAACTGTGGAGGAGTATCTAATAAATAGGCAAAAATAAGGCCATAAATGATGTTAGGTGGGCCAGCAATAAATGCTAAAATAGCCATCATAACCTCCAGATAAAATGGCTAAATAAATGAGGAAACAACTTGGTGCGCTAGCTTATTGGATCACATGCTTCTCTCCCTCCACCAGAACTTATCAGATGATGCATGATACCAATTGTGGAGGAGTACCTAATAAATAGGCAAAAATAATGCCATAAATGATGTAAGGTTGTTCAACATTAAATGTTGGTTGGCCAGCAGTAAATGCTAACTGATGATTTGTTTGCACAACAAAATCAGCCCCTAGTAGATAGTGTTTCCAAGTGAAAAGAGCATAACTCATAGCAAGCAACTCTTTCTCATAAACTTGCAAATTTTTCTCAACACCCTGTAAAGTCCCACTCTCATATGCCACAACATGGCCTTTTTGCATTAGAACTACACCAATGCTGTTCCCTCATACATCACATTGAACAATGGAAGCTTTTCAAAGATTTGGCAAGATTACCATTGGATCCAAAGTAAGCTTTTCTTTTAGCTTATTGAATGCTACAATTTTCTTATCAACCCATGTAAATGGAACTCCTTTTGCAATGCATGAAGGGGTGAAGCATTTTTGGCAAAGTGGCATATGAACCTTCTATAGTAAGAATATAGTCCCAAAAAGCTGCACACATTGTGCAGGGTTCTCAAATGAGGCGAGCTGCGAATTGCTTCCACTTTTGTAGGATCCATTCTAACACAATCTTTTGATACAATATGCCTTAAGAAGTGAATCTCTGACATGAAGAATTCACTCTTTTTTGCACTAATAACTAGCTTGTGTTTTCTAAGTTTCTTAAATAAAGTAGTCAAAATGTATCCAATGTTTTGCCTCAATCTTTGAAAAGCATATGATGTCATCAAAGAATGTGCCAATGAAAGAATTGTAGGATTGAAAAATGATGATACCCACTTTTAAGGTTTATTTTGCTAAAGATTGCACTTCCCCCTAACTGATCAAGCATATCATCAATCCTCTGTATAGGGAAGCTATTTTTAATAGTGTTTTTGTTAAGATGCAATAATCAATACATATTCACCATGAACCATCCTTTTTTTTGCACAAGGAGTACATGTGAGAAAAAGGGTGGTGAATTGGGCTGAATCAACCCTTTTTCCAATAGCTCGTTAACCTAATTTATTATTTCCTGTTGCTGGGCAGCACTTTCTCTATAGGGTGGTATAGGTGAGTAGAAAGGTGATGAATTGGGCCGAATCAACCCTTATTCCAATAGCTCGTTAACCTAATTTATTATTTCCTGTTGTTGGGCAGCACTTGCTCTATAGGGTGGTAGAAAGGTGATGAATTGGGCTGAATAAACCCTTTTTCTAATAGCTCGTTAACCCAATTCATTATTTCTTGTTGTCGGGCAATACTCACTCTATAGGGTGGCGTGTTTGGAGGCATAGTACCAGACATAAGGTCGGCCTTTCAGGTGGTGATTCTCCAAGTAGAGAGTCAAAAAAACAATCTTGGAATTCTTTTAAGAATTTTGTCTGCTCTGAAACACTAGACTTAGCATAATCTTTACTAACATCTTTTGCAAAAACTAAGCACGTGGAAAGATGCTTTTTCATTATTGAAGAAATTGCTGAAGTAGACCCATGAGGAATAGACTCTCCCTTCAACTTTACATCAAGAACTTGTTGCCGTCCTTCATGTGTGAGTGATTTTCCTGTTATATACATCAATCATTGCATGCACTCTATGACACCATGGAATACCCAATAAGACATCGCAGCCTTCCCATGGCATAATGTGAAAATCCTCACTATTTGCATACGGTTGCAAATGAATTTGGAGTTTTGCGAAAATGATAGGGGTGATTGGCTTTGCACGTGCAGGACGAGCCAAAGTAGCCTCACCCATGGAACCCATCTCATAATCTCTAATGCCTAACTTGGCTGCCAATTTTGGGGAAATGAAGTTGGCACGAGCTTCTACATCAAAGAAAACTAAAGCATGTCAATCCCTCACTTTGCCCATGCACAACATATTTTTGAAGCATTTGTATTTGGTTGCTCATTGTAAAAATACCAATCCTATTGTGGTTTAAGGCTTCATAGCATTTGTTTGCATCATACAATGCCTATCTTTAAGTGGATTTCTTTTTGCCTTTGATTAATTTTCAGCATGTTGACCTTTTTTGAGGATTTAAACTTGCTTCCCAAAAATTCAGTCTTGCTGCCCTTATTTTCAGCATTGTCCTTTGAAGCATCTTTGCTGCCCTTAACTCTTGTGACACGTCCTTTCATCAGTGCATAATCTGTATTTGCATTTTCAGTCATTTGTGTCATGCTCACCACTTTTGTCTTGGTGCAATAGTCACGGATTTCTTTGGGTAGTCCACAATAGCAGGTCTCTATTTCCTCAACCATCGTGACTGTGAAAAGAGCTAATTGACAAGAAAGCTGCCCAGAATTTGTTTGTGTACTCTTCCAAATCAGCACAATGAATTCCATTCTATTTGTGCCAAGCTATCGTCACATCCACTTCAAAAGTGTTTGTGAGCCATTGAGAAGAGAAAGCTTGTTTGAATTGCACCCAAGTTGCTAGTGCCTTGCCTTGCATCAAAGGGGTTGTCTAGCATTGAAGTGCATTTCCTTAAAAAAAGTGGTTGGCTTGTGTACTTTTGAAGGCTTGGAAAAATTGCCCCCCAAGTAAACTGCATCAAATTGCTGAATGAAGGTCAAAGCCTTCGGTCTATCTTGCATACCATTAAAGGTTTCAAATTTGACAGGTGCCCCACCTTCTTTGTAGTCTTTAACTTTACCCAAAGGAGTGAAGCTACCATACTGGGGTGGCTGCGTAAATGGTGGTCCTGGTGATCCCATTGCTGCATCAAATTGCTGAATGAAGGTCAAAGCCTTCGGTCTATCTTGCATACCATTAAAGGTTTCACATTTGACAACTGCCCCACTTTCTTTCTAGTCTTTAACTTTACCCAAAGGAGTGAAGCTACCATACTGGGGTGGCTGCGAAAATGGTGGTCCCGGTGATCCCATTGCTGCATTTGCATTTGACATATGCCCGGTAGTGCCTCCTAATCGACCAGACATTCTAGTTTGCATACTTGGTTGCATAACAATGTTACCATACATGCGAGTGTGCATTTGGGGCTGCATTGCCCCATCATAGTTCCCTTGAACACCTAACATAGGTGGGTGAAAACGAGCTACATTTTGCATGCCAACATTGGTGGGGTGCGGTGGCATCCATAGCTTGAAACATTGATCCACCCTCAAAATAACATGGATGTGTAGATAGTGGAGGAATTGTTTGTTGTCCATGAGGAATATGCACATTCCTTAATGGATGATCATGCTGCTGAACTGGAGTTCTCTGCACTTTAGGCATTACAGGTACTGGTGTGTGCAACACCTTTGGCTGAAAAGTTTGCCCATGAGCCGCACTTGGCTATTTAGAATGCGAAGCAACCTTTTTCCCTTTAACATCAGGAAGTGATTGTATAAATTCAACAAATTGAGGTTGCTGAATTAATTGTTGCAAGTTCATAATAGTACTTGCTGATTGTGCCATAAATATTGCATTTGCTTCTTGAGCGCCTTGGAATATAATGTGATTGAGCTACATGCTCATTGATCAGATTTGTCACTCGCTGCCCTAAAGCATTTTCAACATTTGGAGACTCAAAACCATGAGTTGAGTGCCTTTTAAGAGGAGATTCATGTTCCTCACTCCTATTACCACTATTATGTGACATCTTTTATTGTATGCTCCTTGCTGTACATTGTTTTCAATGAGTATAAACCTTGCTATAACTGAATTACAGCAAACCAAAATGCATGTGTTTGCTCCTCGAGAAGACCATAAGCTTACCTCCTTCGGAAAGTTGGTGTTGTCCCAACAATGAAACCATAAAACTGGCCTTTGGAAGCCCAAAGGGCAATAAATCACATTTTAGCAAATACTTAATTCAGCTTAACAATAAATTCAGCAAGAAAACTCCACACACAATTGGAGCTCAAGTGTTGCTGCACCACACATTGACACTTATTGGCCCCAAAGCTTGACGCCCCTTTAGTATTTCTTTAGATTACTGAAATATGCTTGAAATTGGTTACAAATGACTGTATTTCAGGGATTTCTTGCAACATAATTGATCCATGGATGTACAATGGCCTTGACATCTTCACTGTTGGTCTCCAATCAGTTATAGTGGGTTGAAAACTGCAAATGAACACCTTAGCTTGCCAAACCCTGAAGATAACAACAAGCATTTGATGAACCCAATTTTGCGGAACATTTGTTGAGATAACTCTCTTGCATAGTCCCCGTGCAGTGCCACGTTGTTCATCTCACAAACAAGGGGGTTATCTCGTGATGAAACTATGAGAATGTTGCTTTCTTCGCGATAAGATTGCCTAAAAAGTGCAATAGACTTGAGATCTCGAAGAAGAAGAAAAGATATTAGTCCTAGTGTTGTCACAATGTTATGAGGATGTGAAATTTTATTGCTTTGCTTAGCATTTGATTAAAAGTTAATTAAATGTGCTAATGTGACTTACCCATGTGAGGTGCAAGGTAATTGTTTCACAGTGTGGGACCTAGGACCTTGAGATATCAGTTAATGCCAAAGACAAAAGTTATAATAAGTTATACTTGATAGGTACTAGGTAGTATGTGGCGTCAAATCTGGGCCTAGACCAGTTTATTGGCCACTAATAGTAGTGTGACATTAGAGACCAAGCATTGATTCTAGTAGCTGAAATTGAGGTATTTTAGGGAGATTTCAAGAGGCTAGCTAGCCAATATCAAATTTGGACTGAATTTGTCTTTCAAGGAGTAGGGTAAAGGCCAATCCTTAAGTAAACCAAGGGGAAAATTGGTTTGAAGGCTTGTTGGTTAATTTTGATAGCAAGAGGCACTTGGATTAGTGGAGCAGATTAGAGGATCTCAGTTGTACTCTTTCTATTTGCAATATAAGATAAAGAAATACCACAAGGGCGCTAATTTTGGGGCCAATAGGGTGTCCAATATCTAAGATTAAAGTAATAAAGTGTATAGTTTCAGTTTACGTGAATTTTATGCTTGTTGTAATTAGTGCTTAATGAGGTTATTTACCACCCTATCCGAGGAGGAATGTTGGTTTCACATAACATGTTTTTTTTGATATTTAGCTCAAAAACAACATATCTTGTTGTATGTGGAGTTACGAGGCTACCCAATGGAATCCCCATGCCAAGAGGGGAAAAATTGACTATTGTCCTTACTTCATCTATGCTCCTATGCGTCACTTCGACACAATGATTTTCATCTTCTGCTCCATGTGTCTATCTTTGCTTCATGGGCTACTCATACAGTAACCATGCGAATGCATAGTCAGTCCATACCCACATTTGGATCCACTGTGTACGCTTCTTGCATGTATGGAGGGCACTTTGGGATTCTTTCTCACATGTACTCCACTCCTCCACCCCATCCATCCCACCCCCATTACATACCCTATCCATATTCTAGCACTACCACTTCTATTGCAATGGCCATGAATGCCTTCACGGATAATACTCCTTTTTAACAGGTTGAATTTCACCACTTGGTCGAACTTCATGCAACAAGTACTTGAATCTCAGGGACTTGGGAATTCCCATCTTTAGCGGCTAATTGACTATGTAGGGAGATTTGATTTCGATCCCCATATGTCTTGATCTTTGTTCCATGGACTAGTTATGTTGTCACCATGCCCATTGCCTTGAATACATGTATTTTTACAAGGCTCACTTAACATGTGGATTAATTTTTAATCACATGTTTAAGTAAATGTTGCACATATGAGGTGCAATTGAGGTTAGTATAAATTAATAAGCTCGGGAATGAGGGAATTAGTGGATGCCAAAGGCAAGAGTTGCACTTAGTTATGTTGCATAGATATTAGGTGGTACTTGGTGCCGGTTATGGGACTAAGTCATTTATTTAGCCATAAGTGTTAGTTTGTGGCACTAGAGATGTGGAGTTTAATGGTACTTAACGACGATCTGATGGTAAAAAATGACATAATGACACTTGAAAGATGAAGTGGCCTAGCCAATTTAATTATTAGTTAGTTAGACTATTTTTATGGGCATCAAAATAATTGTTTTTTAAATTTTCACTAATTTTAGCCTAGAAATCAATATAGTAATGTGGATAATGCTAGAAATTCAGTTGAAAAGGTTGCTGCATGTTAAATTTTCTAAAGTGTAATGGTCAAGAATGCCTTCATAGAAAGGACTCTTTTAAACGGGTCGAATTTCACCACTTGATTGAACTTCATGCAATAGCAACTAGACTCTTAGGGACTTTGGGACCTTATCGTTGGTCTAGACCTATGCTTGACCCTCGATTAGCTCACCTTGATTACATCTGTCAATGGAGAGTCTGCAATGCCACATCTAGTGTTGAGTTAATGTAGGGGTTGCTTCTTGCATGGTGGGCACTCTGGGATTCGTTCCCACGTGTACTCCACTCCTTCACCCTATGCGCCTTACCCCCATTACACATCTTGTCTATCTCCTAGCATTACTACTCTTGCAATGGCTAAGAATGCCTTCAC
Source organism: Lygodium microphyllum (assembly GCF_053477565.2). Classification (NCBI taxonomy): domain Eukaryota; kingdom Viridiplantae; phylum Streptophyta; class Polypodiopsida; order Schizaeales; family Lygodiaceae; genus Lygodium; species Lygodium microphyllum. The sequence continues at coordinate 140,804,947 of NC_141147.1, read as the reverse complement.
GGATAAGACTCATTTTAACGGGTTGAATTTCACCACTTGATCGAACTTCATGCAACTAGTACTTGAATCTTAGGGTCTTTGGAACCTCACCAAACCCTTGATTAGCTCATCCTAATCACATCTCTTAATGGAGAGCCTACAATGCCTCAACCAATGTTGAGTTAATATAAGGGTTGCTTCTTGAGTTCCACTCTTAGTTACAACATTTTTCCCTCACCTTTGAGCATTGGAGTCATCTCATTGATTGCTATGCTATGTGAGATCGCACTCGATATATCAATCTCGACTTTGAGCTTCAACATTAGCGATTACTCGCCTAGTTTGTGACTACTTGCTCTCCGAAGGCAAAGGACAATCAAGCTATATTCTTCTTAAACAAGTTGCTTAGAAAATACTTCCATTTAATTTAGCATATTATCTTGTTGCCTTGATTGTTGACCTTCTATGAGTTTTAGTGCCAATGCTTGTGTTATGTGAGGTTACATGATCAAGTCTATAAGAATTCACAAGATGCAAAGGTTAGCCAAAACAAGGGTGACACCCCTTCCTTTGATGGAAACAAAGGATTAAAACCCATTTGGCAGTAACTCCCTAAGAAAAATAGGTTTTGCCCACATTGCTAGAGATTGGGCCATGTGGATTAGGAGTATCGTACCAAGGTCGAAGGTCTTCCTCCTAAGAAACCTTAGCAAATTGCCGCAAATGCTTCCACTCATGTTGGATAGTCCATTGGGAGGGATTATGCCTTCTGTTGTTACCCCATCTATTCCTTTTGCTCAATGGCCACTGGACATGTGGCATGTGGATTGTCTCAATAGCCTATATCTTTCAATACTAATGAAGGATTAGTTGATTGGTCTACTAGCTCCTCATCCATTGTACTCTTTACAACCATTCCATGATCTCCTCCTATACCCCACCCTAGGCACACTTTGCTACCTTGTGAGGTATTTCATTGGCATGCTACTGGAATCTCCTCCTACACCCCACCCTAGACACACTTCGCTACCTTGTGAGGTGTGCCATTGGCATGCCACGACTGTCTCCACTCTTGTTGGACAATTCGGTGGGGTTACGCCACTTGCTCTTGCCCTGGTGGTTGCCTTGTGCAATCTATATCTTTCAGTACCCTTGAAGGATTAGCTAATTGGTTTGCTAGCTCCTCATCCATTGCACTCTTTGCATCCATTCTAGGGTCTCCTCTAACACCTCACCCTAGGTACACTTCGCCACCTCGTCAAGCGTTTCATGGGCACTAACCTACCGATGAACGTACATGATGGTGGTTGTAACCAGCCTTTCTTCCGTGGATGGGTGGTAAATCTTTGATTACAACTTAATTACAGTAGCAAACAATTAATGCAAATCTGAAAATACAAATGTACCTATTGATCTTGGACAATCAATGCACACTAGATTGGCCCCAAAATTGGCGCCCCTTTCAATATTTCTTTAGCTTTATTGAAGAAAAAGTTGATTTACAATGGGATTCTCCCAATCCCCTTTGCAATCCAAACTCCCCTGCCGTCCAAAGTGACCAGCAAGTCTTTAATTTGATTTGCCCCTTGATTCAGGCACTTAATTGGCCTTCACCTACTTCATAGACGATGGAAATGCCCCAAATTTAATGGCTGGCTAGTCCTCCACGTGAATTTAGCTGAAATTTACCTTCAGCCCTGAAAAATCCAAGTCTTGGAGCTTCCAATTTTTGGCACGCTTCTCGAGGCTGCTGCTAAACCCTAATTTCTGCTGTAAATTAGGGTTTACAGTAGAGAAATTTGCAATTTCTCAGCTTCCAAGGGTCCAAATGCTGAGATCTTCGAAGCAAGGCTATGAAATGGCTAGGAGATGAGAGGGAAAGCTGTAGAGAAAAAATTCAGAGTTTTGTCGGGAAGAATGACTGAAAATCAGTCAAATGCAGCTGCTGCCTTGCTACAACAACATGTAGATGCAAAGAATTGAAGAAACTCAGTCATTTACTGCTGCTGCCCTGTCTCAACAGCCCGTAGATGCTATCACCTGTTGTTGATTGGCTCTTTTTTGCCCCTGGCTGCCTCAGAAGATCCTCCAATGGCTACAAATCAGATGCTGTCACCTGTTGTTGATTGGTCTTTTTTTGCCCTTGGCTGCCTCAGAAGGTCCTCCAATGGTTGCAAATCAAACTAGTAGCCTCTCCTCCTCTCTCTCTTGCAGGCTGAATTATAAAAATGCCTCTCTTTGGCCACTAAAGACGTTTTTTAGTCTTGCATGGGCAATTTTGACAAGTGGTAGCCTTCCCAAATGGTTTTTCCAGTATTTTTCATAATCAAATATTAATTTTCAGTTTTTAAATACTGAAAATTAATCTAATAATTATTTCGGTGCCCTGAAAAAAACTGGCCAATAATTAAATTGGCTAGGCAACTTCCATTACCGAGTGTCTCTGCATCATCTTTGACCATCAAATTGGCGTTAGGTATCATTAAACGCTACATCTCTAGTGTCACCAACTGATGTGTATGGCCAAATGAATGACCTAGGCCAATAATTAGTACCAGATAACCCCAAGTACCTATGCAACATAACTTATAGCAACTTTTACCTTTGACATCCCGTGATTTTTTCGGGTCCTGGGCTCGTAGATTTACTCTAACCCCAATTACACCTCACACGTGTAACATTTACTTAACCATGTGATTAAAAATTAATCCAAACAGCATCACTGCGCATCGCTGTTCAACCATTCCATATGCCCAACATATGCTGAAAATTATCAGCCAACATAACAGAAGACTCACAAAGGATCCCAAAATCATTGCCAAATTATCGTGTGACATGTCCATTTCTCATGAGCTCAACTCATCTGGCAAAACCAAGCTGTAGTATAACGAAAACCAAGCATAAACCATGCCTAAAACATCAATGGTATCATAACATATGTTGTTGTCCATGGAACTAGATGTAAACCATTGAAAATTGAGCATAATCTGATCGTAAACTGATCACTTGCTGATTTGAGAACTGATCACAAACTGCGGTAAATGTGACCCCAAACTGTTAAAAAATTCATTGCAAAAACTGACCAACAATCAGTGCAAAAACTCATGAACAACTGATCCAAAAAGTGACCATAAACGGTTCTCAAGCTAATAAAAAACTGAGCTGAAACTAATCAGAATTTTTGTCTTAAAATTGAGGCAAAACCATACTTCTCAACTTCCTCCTATCCCGCCACTATCTTCTCCACATTTTGATTTGCTTAAATCTTCATTCCAGTATCTGGGATTACATTCCACTTCCGCTCAAAGCACACTAGGGGTTAGATCTTCATCTCTGCTCCTAACACCCTCTCTTTCTCCGTCCCACCATCTATCTACACTCCATCTCGTGGTGCATCGTTAGGGAGACTATTACCCTCTAACTTTACCATATCCTTTCATTTTACCATATCTTCTATCTACTCCCACTTTACTATATCCTTTTACTTTGGAATGGCTGTGATGGGGCATTTCCATCATTACCCCGAGAGACTAAATGCTCCATATACGACCTTTTAAATGCAAGGATATCTATCCTTTGCTTATGGACTATTTCACACATCCTATAACCAGCCTTCCTCCTCAGAGAACCTAATTAAAAACTATTTACAGCAATTAACAAATTCACAAAAACTGAAATGCACACTTTACCATATAATCGTGGACATTGGATACCTTGTTGACCCGAAACTTGATGCCCCTTTCAGTATTTATTTAACTTACTTGAAGAAGAAGTTGATGTACAATGAGATTCTCCCAATCCCTTTTGGTATTCCAACTCCCCTTGCTATCCAAAATTACCAACAAGTCTTTAATTTGATTTGCCCCTTGATTCGGTAAATCAATTGGTCTTCACCTACTTTGATGGAGATGGAAAATGCCCCAAATTTAATTATTTGCTGGTCCCTCCACTTGAATAGGCTAAAAACAGCTTCAGCCCTATTGAATCCAAGTCTTGGAGCTGTCAATTTTTGGCACGCTTCTCAAAGTTGTTGCTAAATCCTAATTTTTATTGCAGATTAGGATTTACAGTAGAGAAATCTGAAATTTCTCAGCCTTTGGTGATCTCAATGCTATAATCTTCGGAGCAAGGCTGTAGAAAGGCTGGGAGATGAGAAAGAATACTGAGGAGAGAGAAAATTCAGACTTTCTTCATGAAATTGAAGAAAATGTGTCATTTACTGCTGCTGCCTTGTCTCCATAGCTTGTAGATGCTATCACCTATTGTTAATTGGTCTTCTCTTGCCCTTGGCTGCGTTAGAAGGACCTCCAATGGCTACAAATTAGACCAGTAGCATCTTCTCCTCTCTCTCTTGCAAGTTGAATATACAAAAAATGTCTCTCTCTAGCCTCTAAAGGCATTTCTCAGTTTTGCATGGGTATTTTTTGACAAGTGGCAACATTTCTAAATGGTTTTTTCAGCATTATTCATAATTAAATATTAATTTTTAGTCTTTAAATACTGAAAATTAATCTAATAATTATTTCAGTGTCTTGAAAAATAATTTTACTGGCCAATAACTAAATTTGCTAGGCAACTTCCATTCTTGAGTGTCTCTGCGCCATCTTTGATCATCAAATTGGTGTTAGGTACCATTAAACGCCACTTTCCTAGTGCCACCAACAATTGATACTTATGGCTAAATGAATGACCTAGACCAACAATTGGTACTAGATAAAACCAAGTATCTATGTGGTATAACTTATAGCAACTTTTGCCTTTGACATCTCGTGATTTCCTTAGGTCTCGAGCTCGTAAACTTACTCCAATCCCAATTACCTCACATATGCAACATCTACTTAGCCATGTGATTAAAAATTAATTTTCATTTTAAGTGAGGTTTCAAAAACACTTGTTCTCATGATACATCCTTGGGTCACTCTTGCGCAAGGATTTCCATTCTTTGCTCCCCGTGTACTTGTCCCTCCACCTTGGGCTCCATAGGCAGTTACCATGTCCACTCTTCTTGTCCACATTTAGATCCTCTATGTACACTTTCGGTTTGCATGGTGGATGTAATGAGGACATGTATTTTTGAAACCTCACCTAACATGTGGATTAATTTTTTAATAACATGATTAACTAAATGTTGCACATGTGAGGTGCAATTGGGGTTAAAGTAAATTTACGAGCTCGGGACCCGAAAAAATCACGGAATGTCAAAGGCAAAAGTTGCTATAAGTTATGCTGCACAGGTACTTGGTGGTATCTAGTGTCAGTTGTTGGCCTAGGTCATTTATTTGGCTATAAGTGTTGGTTGGTGACACTAGAGAAGTGGTGTTTAATGGTACCTAACGCCAATCTGATGGTCAAAGATGGCGAAGAGATACTTCGGAATGGAAGTTGCCCAGTCAAATTAATTATTAGCCAATTAGAATAATTTTCAGTATTTAAATATTGAATTAATATTTAATTATGAAAAAGGTTGAAAAAACCATTTGGGAATGCAAGATTGAAAAATGTCTTTAGAGGCTGGAGAGAGGCATTTTTAGTGTATTCAACGTGCAAGAGAGAGGGAGGAGAGACTGTTGGTCTGATTTGCAGCCATTGGAGGACCTTCTGAGGCAGTCAAGGGCTGAAGAAGACCAACCAACAACAGGTGACAACATCTATAGGCTGATGAGACAGGGCAATAGCAGTAAATGGCTGATTTTCTTCAGTTCTTTGCATCTACATGCTGTTGTGGCAAGGTAGCAGCTGCATTTGACTGATTTTCAGTCATTCTTTGCGACAAAACTCTGAATTTTCTCTCTCTACAGCTTTCCTTCTCATCTCCTAGCTATTTCACAGCCTTGCTTCGAAGATCTCAGCATTTGAACCCTTGGAGGTTGAGAAATTTCAGATTTCTCTGCTATAAACCCTAATCTGCAGTAGCAGAAATTAGGGTTTAGCAGCAACCGCGGGAAGCGTGCCAGAAATTAGAAGCTCCAAGACTTGGATTCAACAGGACTGAAGCTGTTTTTTAGCCTATTCAAGTGGAGGGACCAGCAAATAATTGAATTTGGGGCATTTTCCATCTCCATCAAAGTGGGTGAAGGTCAATTGATTGCCCAAATCAAGGGGCAAATCAGGTTAATGACTTGCTGGTGATTTTGAACAGCAAGGGGAGTTGGAATACCAAAAGGGATTGGGAGAATCCCATTGTAAATAAACTTCTTCTTCAATAAAGCTAAAGAAATACCGAAAGGGGCGTCAATTTTGGGGCCAATTGGGTATGCATTGTCCAAGATCAGTAGGTAAATTTGTATTTTCAGATTTGCACTAATTGTTTGCTGCTATAATTAAGTTGTAATTAGGGATTTACTACCCATCCACGGAAGGAAGGCTTGTTATAGTGGACACTCTGTGATTCCTTTCCAAGTGTACTTCACTCCTTGACCTTATCTCCCCTATTCACCCTTTCTCCATTACTCACCTCCATCTCCTAGCACTACCATTGCTGTTGCCAAGACCAAGAACACCTTCATGGATAAGATATATTTTAATGGGTCAAATTTTACCTTGTGGTTGAACTTCATGTAACGAGTGCTTGAATCTCAGGGGCTTTCGGATGTCATCATTGGTACCGAACCTATGCCTAACCCTCGATTAGCTCACCCTGATCACATTTGTCAATGGAGTGCACATAGTGCCATAGCTAGTGTCGAGTTACTGCAAGGATTGCTTCTTGAGTTCCACTCTTAATTACAACATTTTCTTTGTATCTAAGCATTGGAGTAATCTCATTGACTACTATGCTACTTGAGATTGCATTGATGTATCAATCTCGATTTTGAGCTTTAGGAGTTTTCCATTAAGGAATAGGATGATTTGAAAGTTAAGTTGACCAATTATTGGCATTTACTAGCTGAGTTTGCCACCTAACGACTCCCTGAAGTCAAGTGACGATCAGGTCACGTTCTTCTTAAACAAGTTGCTCTGCAAATCCTTTCGTTTTATCCAACATATTATCTCACTATCTAGATTGCCGACCTTCTATGAGTTTGGATAGTCTTGACACTCTATCTCCTTCATTATTGAAGGATTGGTTGATTGGTCTGCTAGTGGCTTTCCTATTGCACTTTATGTATCCATTTCTAGGGTATCCACTACACCTTCTAGGACCCCTTCTCCACCTTGTAGTACTCGACGATGGCCAAACACTTAGCCTTTTCCTTTAAGACTTTTGCTATATACTTACATACTCATTGCATTGCACTTAGCTTTCTTTTATTTTTAGTTTTGTTTTTTGGAGCATCTCACTATTCACCTTTGTGCTTGCAGATTTTGATCTCTTTTGCAAGGTTTTGTATTTTAGTGTAGGGCTAACATACAAGCTTGCACCAATCCTTCCTATGTTGGAGATAGGAGACACGCACTGGTACTTTTATGGTTCTATCTACTTGGAGTTTTGCTGTTCTGCCAACATGGAGGCTTTCCCTCTCGCAGTGGATCGTGCAATATCTCTCTTAATACTATCATGGTGGTGACTTCTATCCTTGCACTTCTAGTCGGGATGCTTCATTATCTTCATCCCCATGGTTCTTGGCATCCCATGAAGCCCGACATCCTTAGGTTTTTCTTTCTTCTTTAGCATCGACATCCAAGTTGAGAGGGGGGTTCTATCCTTCTTGGTGTTGTATAGGTTTCGGCACTTGTCTTTAACATTGACATTTTTTCCCTCTTATACCTTCCCCTATGCATTGCATGTTTTCATTATCTTTGTACAAGGACGTTTGGGTAAGTGAACAATTTTTCCATGCTAGATATTGTCCAAGTGGCACCTGTTGCATAAGCATTCTTCGGAATCAACATTCAGGTTGAGAGGGGGTTTCTATCCTTCTTGGTATTTTATTGGTTTTGACACTCGTCTTTGATATCGGTCTTTTCCTCTTGTTATACCTCCCTCTATGCATTGCATGATTTCATCATCTATGTACTAGGATGCTTGGGCAAGTGAATAATTTTTCCACAAGAGACACTGTCCAAGTGGCACCTGCTCCTTCGTATTTTATAGGTTTCGGCACTTGTCTTTGATATCAGCCTTTTTCCTTTTTTATACCTCTCTATGCATTGCATGATTTCATCATCTTCGTACTAGGATGCTTGGACAAGTGAACAAATTTTCCATGAGAGTCATTGCCCAAGTGACACATGTTGCATGAGCATTCTTTAGCATGTATCATACTATGCATCTCATTGTATAGAGTACCATTGGATAGATCCTAAGTTGTTTTCATTGGCGGACCGGCCTTTTTCACATGATCCTTCGTCATCTTTCCCTTGTCATCTACATCCTTGAGTATTTGGGTTAGCTTGTACTGTTTTGTGATGTGTTGGGTGTACTATCTCTACTTCTGTCTTCTAGGTCATTGTTACTTAATCGGCTGCCACTCCTAAAATTAACTTTTCATTTTAAAAAAAAGTTCAATGTGGTTCCATCTACCTTTGTAGGGCTTAGTAGGCCACCCGAGAGTGGACGAGCACTCTTTGTCCGATGCCTTGTCCTCTCTGGGGTGACTACTTGAACTCCCTTGGTAAGATAACCATTACCTCAGTAGTCTTGGTAGGCCATTGGGAAGTCGACATGCACCATTCGTCTGATGCCTTGGTTGCTTTGGGGTGGGACACCTTGGGATAAACATTGCCGGTCTTCCCTTTTAGACTCGGTTCTGGGCTTGAGAGGGGGTGTTGAGCTAAAACATGCTTTACACTTGATTAACATTTTTTAACAGTCCCAAAACATGCTTCATTAATGAAAAATGCAAATTTGATGCATGGTTCGAGAGACTTCCAATGGTCTCCCAAAACCCTAATTTTTGGGGCATCCTTCAATATCTATAAACATAACAACTACCCACCATTTAGTCTTATCTCTTTGTGTAGGTTTCTCAAAATTTTCAGCGTAGATTTCAACCATCAGCCTTTATCCACGTGACAGTCAACCCTTTGCGACCGTTGCCACTTCTCCATTAGCCCTTCTAGTACTTGGCACCTCCTTCCACAACTGTCGCCCACTGCTTGGTGCCTCTTGCCTTGTTTGGTCACATCAGCCATTGCCAGTGACTAGATTGCCTCCTACTACTTGCATTTGACCCTCATCAGCTAGGAGGTAGTTGGCAGTGCCCTTTCTTAGCATTAGACGACCTTTTGGAGTATGCATTTAGCCCTCCTATTTGCAAGCTATAGTTGGTTGTGCTCTTCCTTCTCCAGGTAGACCTTCTACTGCTGTGCTTGTAACCTTTTGCTGCTGCCCTCATCATCAAGCATCATTCTTTGTCGTTGCCTCTAACCCTTTGGTGATCCATATTCGGTGTTTTCTTGAACTTCTACACTCGGATTGGTGGTCATAGCAACTTGGGATCCATCTCTGGTGGACACCACTCTCTTACACTACATTGCTCTGCCATTGGGCATTCTGTATACTTTAACATTCATTCACTTAAGAGTTTATTCTCTTTGTGTTTGAGTTTTGAGTTTTTGTGTTTTACGTTTTACGTTCAGGGTTTGAGTTATGCTTGTTTGTGTCTGAGTCTTTGTGTTTCAGTCTTGGTCGTACATGCTATGCTTCCTCAGTGCAAACCTTGGCATATCTTCACACTCTTGACCTTGGTTGATGCCTTTGAATTGGGGGAATATTTCTTGACGATCTCATTGGCCACTGCTTGATGGATCCTCGGGTATGGACCACATTTTTCACCTATCTTTTGATAAGTGAACGAGAAGCCACATCACACTAGTTTGGACCTTGCCACAATACTTGCAAGTCCAACGATAATCATTGGTGCTATTAGTGGCTTTCTCAAGGTGTGGTATGCAAATAAAAGGCTTCATGAAGGGCTTTATGTAACTAGCCTTCCTTCTGTGGATGGGTGGTAAATCCTTGATTACGACTTAATTATAGCAGCAAACAATTAGTGCAAATCTGAAAATACAAATTTACCTGTTGATCTTGGACAATGCACACCTGATCGGCCCCAAAATTGGTGCCCCTTTTAGTATTTCTTTAGCTTTATTGAAAAGAAGTTGATTTACAATGGGATTCTCCCAATCCCTTTCGGTATTTCAATACCCCTTGCTGTTCAAAATCACCAGCAAATCTTTAATCTGATTTGCCCCTTGATTCAGGCAATCAATTGGCCTTCACCCGCTTTGATGGAGATGGAAAATGCCCCAAATTCAATTATTTGCTGGTCCTTCAATTTGAATAGGCTAAAAACAACTTCAGTCCTGTTGAATCCAAGTCTTGGAGCTTCCAATTTCTGGCACGCTTTCCAAGGCTGTTGCTAAACCCAATTTCTGCTCTGCAGATTAGGGTTTACAGCAGAGAAATCTGAAATTTCTCAGCCTCCAAGGGTCCAAATGTTGAGATCTTCGGAGCAAGGTTGTGAAATGACTGGGAGATGAGAGGAAAAGCTGTAGAGAGAGAAAATTCAGAGTTTTGTCGCAAAGAATGACTGAAAATCAGTCAAATGCAGCTATTGCCCTACCACAACAGCATGTAGATGCAAAGAACTGAAGAAAATCAGTCATTTACTGTTGCTGCCCTGTCTCAACAGCCTATAGATGCTGTCACCTGTTGTTGATTGGTCTTTTTTTGCCCCTGCCTGCCTCAAAAGGTCCTCCAATGGCTGCAAATCAGACCAACAGCCTCTCCTCCACTCTCTCTTGCAAGTAGAATCATAAAAATGCCTCTCTGGCCACTAAAGACTTATTTCAGTCTTGCATGGGCAATTTTGACAAGTGACAGCCTTCCCAAATGGTTTTTCCAGCATTTTTTATAATTAAATATTATTTTTTTAGTATTTTTTAATACTGAAAATTAATCTAATAATTATTTTGGTACCTTGAATAAAATATAACTGGCCAATAATTAAATTGGCTAGGCAACTTTCATTTCCAAGTGTCTCTGTGCCCATCTTTGATCATCAGATTGGCTGTCACCAACTGACATGTATGGCCAAATGAATGACCTAGGCCAATAATTGGCACCAGATACCCCCAAGTACCTGTGCAACATAAGTTATAGCAACTTTTGCCTTTGACATCCCGTGATTTCTTCGGGTCTCGGGCTCGTAAGTTTACTTTAACCCTAGCTACACCCCACATGTGCAACATCTACTTAATGATGTGATTAAAAATTAATCTACATGTTAAGTGAGGTTTGAAAAATACATGTCCTCATGACAGCCCTTCCCCTTGAAATGTTTGCAATCGTCCTTGATTGCACTGCCAAATGCATCAAAAGCAAAGTACTACACTGGAATTTCCATAAGGCATCTTAGTCAACACAACATTGCGCATTGCTGTTCAACCATTCCATATGTCCAACATATGCTGAAAATTACCAGCCAACATAACAGAAGACTCACAAAGAATCTCAAAAACATTGCCAGATTATCATGTGATATATCCATTTCTCATGAGCTCAACTTATCTGGCAAAATCAAATTGTAGTGTAGCGAAAACCAAGTATAAACCATGGCTAAAACATCAATGGCATCATAATATATGCTGTTATCCATGGAACTAGATGTAAATCATTGAAAATTGAGCATAATCTGATCATAAATTGATCACTTGCTGGTTTGAGATCTGATCACAAATTGCTACAAATGTGACCCCAAATTGATAACAAATTCATTGCAAAAACTAACCAGCAATCAATACAAAAATTGATCTAAAAAGTGACCATAAACAATTCTCAAGCTAATAAAAAACTGAGTTGAATCTGATCAAAATTTTTGTCTCAAAATTGAGGCAAAATTTATGCTAAATTGATCATAAGCTGATGCAAAAGTATAGTTCGAGTGCATGAGTGAAACTCATACTCATCTTCATACATCTCATAGTGACTAGTATACTAAGTAGTGATCTCATGGCAAACATACTGTCAGCGCAGTACCTTGGATGCATGCGGAATTACATTTGAGATCCACTGCATACGAGAGCTGTCCATAACTGGAGGAGGGAAAATGCTACCTCTCCCTTGAGCATTAGACAATACTCCGGATCCTTGTTTTGTTGAACCCAACAGAGCCCGAACTAAGCTCTAACTAAAAGGCATCTAGGTAAAGCTGCAACAACCGAGGATGGTTTGCCAAGTCATCCTCTTCCATCCATTTGGTATCCATTGGTGAATAATTATGAAATTTCACCAAGTATCTCTTGGAAACTTTACCTTTGACCTTTCTTTCCTTATGTGCCAAAATCTGCTAAGGTACCAAAATCTCATCTAGCTCCTCAAACTCGGGCTGAATTTCAGCAGACATATCCTTTGGCACATCACCATGAAAAGGCCTAAACAAACTGTCAAAAGATGACGTACCAGCGAGACAGTAGGGTTGGCAGGGAGGAACATGGACTGAACTCGGCAAACATGGAGAAGAGAAGAGAACAGAGAAGAAACTCTAATGAATGGAATGATGAAGTTCTGAATAATGGAGTGAATGTGGTACAAGGGAACAAGGGTGCCGTAGCACAAGGAAGATGATGAAGACAGCCATGAACCACGAACCGCAATGTCCTTTTGAAGGGGTGTGAGGGTAGTGGAGAGGCTAGAGAGAAGAGGTGACAGACTGAATGAATCAGCCGTGAAGAATGAATGAGAGAGTGGTTTATAAATAGACACCATCAATCTAGGATGGTGCCTCTTTTTGGAGCTGCAAACCCTAAACGCAAAACGCAAAAACGCAAAAACGCAAAAATGCGAACTGCAGGTGAAGGATGAAGGGTTTCTTAACACCCCCTCTCAGGCCCAAAAAGGGGAATAAGAGAAGAGAGGCGAAGATGCAATGCTTATGCAGCAGGTGCCACTTGGATAGTGTCCCTCGTGGGGAAATCTTTCACTTGCCCAAGCACCCTAGTACATAGATGATGAAGTTATGCAATGCATAATAGGAGGAATGTCGGACTTTGTGTGGTGCCAAGAACCATAAGAATATGCCCGTACTTTATCTTGGGAGGTGGCTCCATGCTGACTAAGGGACGAAGGCAAGAAGAAGAGGTAGAAGAAGATATAGAGGATCATGAAGATCCAAGATTTCCATCGGAAAGGGAACCTGTAGTAAAGAACGGTAGATAGAGTGAACTGGAGAACCCAAAACATAGCCTCGGGAGAGAAGCCACTAGCTCCGTGTATCCATGTTGGAAGGAATACGAAGGCCTCGTCACCAAGTTGCAGTTGAACCTCTAAGGTCTCGATCTAGGTGGTACCTGAAGATCTTGGGTATCAGTAGAAGAGATGACTGGTCGAAGACAGCCACCCCAAGAAAGTAGAGGATGGGTGAAGAACTTCATGTGGAGTAGGTTTCCCCTTTGAGATGGGAGGTGGAGGGCCCCCCGTTGAAGTTGAAGAAGAAGGAGATGTCCCCTTTGAGGGCAAAGAAATAACATCCCCCTTTGAAGTAGATAAGAAATCCAAAAACTCATGGATCATGGACTCCGAAATGTTTGATGACGAAGGAAGTGCCCTTGGTCATGCTGAAGAAGGTATTTGGGGTGCTAAAGAGCTCCAAGAGGTAGCCTCTCGAACCTGAGTAGTTGAGGGTGGGGAAGGGTGGGGCTTCGAATGAGCAAGAGGTGGGTAACAGTTGTCGTCTCTCAGTGGAGCAGATTGGGTAGCCAAAGAAGAGGAAGGAGTTGAGCAACCACTGTCTCTCGAAGGAGCAGACTGATGAGGAGACGGTATCAAACAATCACCGTCTCTCGAAGGAGCAGACTGACGAGGAGACGGTATCAAACAATCACTGTCTTTTGATGGAGCGGACTGCAGATCTGCAGGTCGTGGAAGCCATTGTACTTGAAAATAAGTGGGAGAAGACTGCCGCTGGCATGGCAACAATCTTCAAGAGGTCGTACGCCAATCAATTCTCCATGTGCTGGAAAGAACTTAGTGCACATCGAATGCGTCTTATTGCCTTGAGCATTTTACTTTGATAGTCCATGCAGAATGATCTCTGTGGCCCAGAAAGGAGAGGTGGCACAAGGAGTGCTTGGTGGAAGATAGATATGCTCCGGGGGGGTGGGGAGCGAGGGTCGAAGTCGACAAGCATTGGTGGTGTGTCCGGTGATGCCACAGTAGAAGCACCCAATAGTCAGGTCATCTATTGGTAAAGAAGCCATGGATACCTGTGTGCCTTGGTGAAGAAGGAAGAGGTCAGCCACCATGAACCACGAATTGCAATGTCCGCCTCAAGAGGTGTGAGGGCAGTGTGAAGCACGAACCGCAATGTCCGTCTCAAGAGGTGGGAGGATAGTGGAAGGGCTGGAAGTGAGCTGCCAGTGGGAGGAGGATGTGACTAGCAGTAAGAGGTTGCAACCAGTAGAAAAACGCAGGTGAGGAGAGAGAAATACTAAAAATGTAAGCAGCAGGTGAGAGAGACTAAAAACATAGGTAGGACAACTTGTAAGAGAGAGAAAGACTAAAAACGCAGGCAGGACAGCCCGTAGGAGAGAAAAAGACTAAAAATGCAAGTAGGACAGCGTGCAGGAGAGAGAAAGACTAAAAACGCAGGCAGCAGGATTGTGATGACGTGGTAGGTTGTACGGCAGCGGGTCTGCACAGGAAGAGCAACTTCCAGTGAGAGAGGAGACGAAGCTGTTAGACTCAGAGTATGCAAATGATACAACACTCTACGTAGAGGACGATGAGTTGATGTTGGAGAGAGAGAGACTGATTCTCGAGGTGTTCTGTACGGCAGCGGGGGCGAAAATCAACTGGCGAAAGTTGGTTGGTTTTCTTTTAGACCCAGACTCTAGCATAGAGTGGGGCGTTCACTTGGTATTTAGATGGGTGTGCAGAGGGCAGACTGTCCGTTATCTAGGGTTCCAGGTGGGACTCGACATCACTCCCGCCCAGCAATTTCTTCTAGTCCTTGACTCTATTTGGAGAAAGCTAACCTACTGGATTGCTGCTCGCCTTTACCTAGCAAGCCGAGCCCTGGTGGTTAACCAGGTCCTCCTAGTGACGGCTTGGTACATCGCCTTGTGTTGGGGCTTCGTCTCGTCCTGTGTAGTACAGCTTCGTCGCCTAGTGCAGAACTTCCTTGGGTTTGGGTTAGATGGCTCGAGGGATTCCCGGGCCAAGGTGGTGTGGGCGACCATCATCCGGCATCGATTAGAGGGAGGGCTAGGAATCATAGATCCAGAGTATCAAAGTATGGCCCTCTTGGGCAAGCTAGTAGTTCGCGGCCTCACACTAGGACATACCTGGAAGGTCCTATTGCAAGAGGGTCTCTAGGAGTGTAGACCGAGGCTTAGCGGTGAGTGGAGGCTGTCCCTGAGATGGATCTTCACGATAGCCCAGATCACCCCCCCAAATCTCCCTTCCTACGCAGTTTGCTTCGTGTGTGGTAGGGCCTTCGTAAGGCCCTAATTCAGAGCTGCCCAGGCTACCAGGAGGAGATAGACCGCCAATCGGTGATCTGGAACCCCCATGTGAGAGATTGGGAGGGGTTATAGATTGGTGAGCGCCTCCACATCCAGTGGGTTGGGTGGGAGGGCGGGCCGGCTCATATCATCGGGACATGGCGGCAGGTGTACAGGATGATGGATGAGGGGGTGTTGCAGCGGGCATCAGGTTGCCAGAGAGGAGTGGAGCTGAGGAGAGGAGAAGGGAGATAGAAGCAACTATACCTCAGGAGTGGCTTGCCCACCCCCCCCAGCCCCCCTCCCCCAGGAGGACGTACTTGGAAGGTCCTATTGCAGGAGGGTCTCCAGGAGTGTAGATCGAGGCTTAGCGGTGAGTGGAGGCCGTCCCTGAGATGGATCTTCACGATATCCCAGATCACCGCCCCAGATCCCCCTTCCTACGCAGTTTGCTTTGTGTGTGGTAGGGCCTCCGTAAGGCCCTAATTCAGAGCTCCCCAGGCTGCCAGGAGGAGATAGACTGCCAGCAGGTGATCTGGATCCCCCATGTCAAAGACCGGGAGGAGGTATAGATTGGTGAGCGCCCCCACATCTAGTGGGTTGGGTGGGAGGGCAGGCCGGCTCGTATCATCAGGACATGGCGGGAGGTGTACAGGATGATGGACTAGGGGGTGTTGCAGCGGGCGTTAGGTTGCTAGAGTGGAGTGGAGCTGAGGAGAGGAGAAGGGAGATAGAAGCAACTATAACTCAGGAGTGGCTTGCCCACCCCCCACCCCCCTGGGAGACGAGAGCTGTTAGAGGCCGGGGAGGTATGGGCCACAAGGTTCTCACTAGCAAGTGGCGGCTGGACCCTTATGTCTTGTGGGAGGAGCTCAGGGAGTGGCGCCTTTGGATTTGGGAGGGCAGGCCACTTGATGAGCTGGAGTGGGATCCGGGAGAGTGGCTATGGCCGGCCACTGTGGTTGCCAAGAAGCCACTGAGTTTCCTAGAGTACACAACTAGGATTGGCAGACACGTACTGATGCAGGACATGGATTGGGCGCCGTCACATAGCAGGCACTGGGCGGAGCACAACATCATGGAGGCTTTCCGACGGACCTTTTGGCACCGCCTATGGGATAGCTGGAGGCCGAGGAGGGTGTCGTATTTCTTATGGCTGATGGCACATGGAGGTTGGGCGGTGGGAAGTTGGCTAGCCCAGATGTAGAAGGAGGGAGATTGTAAGCGCTGTACATAGCAACCTTTGGAAACTCCGAAGCATTGCCTTTGGTGGTGTGAGGCGACGTAGCTTATGTGGAGAGGAGCATGCCGCATCCTCCGCCGTATAGCACCCAGCCTTGGATGTATCTCATGGGGAGCTTTCTGCTGGCAAGTAGTTAGCTAGGGCCATCACCTTTTGTATGAGGCCGGGATGCAAGACACGATATTCATTATTGAGGCAGGATCGTGTGCAGTGGTTGGGTTGGAGGCTCTACCCATCCGCCAGGTATTGGAGCCCACAGAAGATTGTTCGGAGGTATGGGAGATCATAGGGAATCTTACTGGATGGCATATCTGGAAGGTGCAGTGTTAGGAGGCTTTTGGCGGAGAGAGACTTTCAGCACAGGCAACCTTAGCAGAACTTTGGACCTCTATCATCCACTCCCTTCGCGGCTGATGGGACCAGGTGTAGGGCAAGTCTAGAGCTCGTCAGGAACTCCGTTCTCATTTCATGTGCACTTGGGGCGGCCAGGACCTGTTTTTCGTATTGCAGGCAGGCAGCCCTAGATGGCGATACACCCTCCCCACCCTCCCCTCCATGGCTTCTGGCCCCCATCCCCCTTAGACCGCCCTGAGAGGCTTGTACATTTGATATATGTGTGACTTTGCATCAGCTCCAGCTCGTCTGTTAAGTGCACTTCCTTGTATTCAGGTTTTTACTGAAGTAATATAATTAGCCACACTTTATTTGCAAAAAAAATCATAGGGAATGGATGGATCAGACAGGATGGTTCCGTCCGTGGATGGGATGCAACCCGGATGGGATGCATCAACTCCGAGAATATTAACGCTAGCCACATGGAATGGGGAATGGGAAATGGTAATGGGGAGGTCCTATTCTAGGAATGAGAGGAATAGGAAATTGAAAATTAGATAACATTTATGATTTTTAAAATAATTCTGCATTAAACAACCTTAGTATTTAAGGATACTCTAAAAGCCACACTTTAAACATCATATTGCATGAATGGTTCCAGATATATTAAGGCCAATTGATACTGCAAATAAGAGTCGAGTACATAGTGCACACAACCAAAAAGAGTTAAGGTCTAATGATTAAAGCTTAAAACTTTAAAGACTCAAGAGCCATAATTATAATGTTTGAAGGCTGAGTAACATATCAAAGCATCATGAAAGCACGAAGGCCCAAGTGGCAAGGCCAATGGTACATACAAAATAAAGTCGAGAGCTATAACTCAGATTGAATACAGAGTTTGGACTAATGTTTTGAGCAGTGTTTGAGTACTTGAATAAACTATCAAAAAGATACATCATACTAGACTCTAGTACATAAAAAAGCTGAGTAACATATCAAAGCATCATGAAAGCATGAAGGCCCAAGTGGCAAGGCCAATGGTGCATACAAAATAAAGTTGAGAGTTATAACTGAGATTGAATACAGAGTTTGGACTAATGTATTGAGCAGAGTTTGAGTACTTGAATAAACTATCAAAAAGATACATCATACGAGACTCTAGTACATAAAAAAGAATACATCATATATCATACTCCACCCACCAAAAAACACCCCCTCTTCCTCCCCTCCCCTCTCCATGAAAAAGAAAAGAAGAGAAAAAGAGTCGGAACGGCCATTCCCAACATGCAACGGGAGGCTTGGAGTGTTGTGGAATGGCTGACATGGGACGTTTGGAATGGCTGTTCCCCACATGGAACGGGAGGCAATGTTGTGGAATGGCTGACATGGAATGTTCCTGCCTAGTGGAAGTTAAACTTTGGAATTGACAAGAATCTGGCATCACATCCTGATAATCTTGCCAAAGAGTGGACAGACTGCGTTTGCATTTGAGGAAGTGTGCATTATAGCTTAGCAAAGTTAGTAGCTTTTTAAACTTTGGAATTGACAAGAATCTGGCATCACATCCTGATATGATAATCTTGCCAAAGAGTGTACAGACTGTGTTTGCATTTGAGGAAGTGTTGTTTGGAATATATATATATATATATATATATATATATATATATATATATATATATATATATATATAATGCTATTCCTTAAAAGCTTAGCAAAGTTAATAGCTTTTTAAACTTTGGAATTGACAAGAATCTGGCATCACATCCCAATAATCTTGCCAAAGAGTGTACACTGTGTTTGCATTTGAGGAAGTGTTGTTTGGATGTGATACCTATGTATGCAGTGAAAAGTACTTTTATGAGCTTGTAATGACATTTCACTCCTGTATTCAGGCCAAAAGCAAAGCTGATGCACAAGCCATAGAAACAGGCCTGCTGAAAAGGTTTGACTATGCATGGAACAGAGGCAGCAATGGGAAGAGAAGGCCAGATGACACGTTCATGAAAATTGAACAACTAGTTTTGATATCAAGGAAATCCCCAAAGTCACTTAAGGTATCTCATTGGACCTATGGGGGCAAGACAAGCCGATCTCCAAAGCAGTCTGTAGTTACAGTTCTCAAGGACAGACTCAAGAAGCTAAGCAGGACACGAACAGTATCCAATGGAACAAGTATACTCTATGCTGATCTGGAGGCTCTTCCATGGAATGAGCCAGAACCTTCATCAAAGCCTGTTATCAAATTGTATGGCCCAAGGCAAGAGATGGGTGTTTGTGGCATAATTGATTTACGAGGGGAAGCCTGCATGGCTTCACCATTGCAAGGGAGAAAAAGATGCGAGTTACATAAAGGAATGAGACTATCAAACAAAGTTCTTCATTTCAGCAAGTGATTGGAAATCATGCTGTATGACCTGAGTCACAACAAGGCCCTGAGATCAGTGAGGGCACTAAAACAAAACAACCATTGTTACATTGTGAGGACAGAAAACTCTGTAAGCACCATAAAGGAAGGGGTACCAAAGTCTGAAAGGTTGATTCTCTTTTCCCACAACATGGCTCTTGAATTTTCTGGCTTCTCAATCAATATTAGTCACAGCCAGAAATGTGTCCTCTGTTTGTTTGCTAGTCCAATCGCATGACACTCAGTTTGTTAGCCGGATGCTGAATATTAGATTTTCAATGCAAATATCCATATTGAACCATCAAATTCTTGTTTTTACTATGTGCCCTTAATTTGCATGACGTGACCCTTCCAAAATTCTGACATATGGTGACATGACCCTTTGAAAATTCTAACAAATGGCGACTTGAAAGCTAGGTCTTACTGGAAGCCACTAACTCTTTGCAGTCCTTCCATAAATGACCTTTCTTCCCACAGTGGTAACACTAGATCTTTGACTTCTTCTTCGAACCCCTCTCCGAAGTTGCAAGAGCCTCACTAGAACGTGATAAAAGCCTCCTTTGTAACCACATCTGTATAAACCAAGCCTTCATCACAGCACTCTATGTAAGATAATCAAATCCATGTAACTTATCATCAGTGGATGTACATGGAGGAGCCATTTGTATAGGATTTAGAAGAGAAGTAGAGAAAAGAAGGTATTTGGAGAGGGAACACAGCCAAACCACAAGCATAGAGGACTGTAGAAAATGAGAGTTCACATGCAATATTCACCAAAATCTGATCAAAACAAGAAGAAATCTACTACGAAAAGACAAAAAATCAACTAAGAACTACTTGAAACACCAAAAATAGCTTGAGAATGCAGTCGTCTAGCAAGGAGATGTAGAAAAACTAAAACACAGATTGGAACTGCACACAAGTAGTAGAGGGGCAATGCAGGTGGTACAGATGTTGATGTCAGCAAAAAATGTAGGTAAAACGGGTCGCCTGGTTGGAGCAATAGTCACCAGATCAACAATGGTCAAAACAGTCTTGAAATCAATAAAGAAGTTACAACATGAGCACAGATCTTGAAATTTGATACCATGGCAGAAGTGGAATAGTAATGGAAGCGTAAATATATGCAGTAATAAATTGTTGAAACACAAGACAAAAGAGAAAAGAAAAGAAAAAACACAATACAAATGAGAACTCAGATGTATGCTCGGGAAATGAAATCCATATATCCAACACGAGACAGTCGCATGCAACAGTGAGTCACTGGCTACGTAGGCACCGATACTAGCTCCTTTTCCCAGCAGAAGATCCACAAATGATGATGGGTGACTGAGGAGGAAGAGCCTGAATAAATAGGATCAAAATATGTCCTTAAAATGATTAGGTTGGTGAGTATTTAATGCTAGTTGGTCAATAATAAATGCCCAATGTGATCATAAAATGACACAAATAAAAATGCCTAAATATCCTAAATAATGCGTTCGCCTCGGCATGCATAGACTTACATATGAGCTGACATATCTGCTAATAGCATATAAACCATAGCCATTTGGAATGGGAAACTACAAATGGTAACGAGGAGGTCCTATTTTAGGAATGAGAGGAATGAACAATTGAAATTAGATAAAATTTAGGATTTTTAAATTAATTTTACATTAAGAAATTAAATAAGTATTCAAAGATACTTTACTCTCTTCTATCCATCTGTTCGCCAGGTCATTGGCCAGGTCCTTGATCTTGGATAGGATGCCTAGAGGCAACACACGGTCCAATGAGCGTGGGCACTTTAAACATCATATTACATGAATGGTTTTAGATATATTAAGGCCAATTGATGCTGCAAATAAGACTGCAATACACAATGCACATAATAAAAAAGAGTTAAAAGTCTAATGATTAAAGCCTAAAACTTTAAAGACTTGAGATCCATAGTTTATAAATGTTTGAAGGTTGAGTAGCATATCAAATCATCATGAGTAACATATCAAAGCATCATGAAAGTGCGAAGGTCCAAGTGGTAAGGCTAATGGTGTATACATATAAAATAAACTCGAGTCATAACTCAAACTAGACTCTAGCACATAAATAAGAATACATCATATATTATACTCCACCCATCAAAAGGAATGCATAGGGATTTTTAGGTTACAGAAAGCATTCGATGACCACATAGATCAATGCTAGCAAGAAATGCACATTGCTCAGGCATTAAGAAAGCTTCTTTTATGAGGTTGTAAAGTCTAATTCAATAATATAATCCATATCTGTTGGCTCCATGGACTAAAAAGAAAGTTGTTTGGCTAGATATCATTGAGCATTGTAAGAGGAGCACAATAATATTTTACAAGAGTATGTAAAATAATGCAAAGAAAAACTCAAAACACATCAGTCAAGCAAGCAGAAAGTGTGCAAAGTGGAGGAGAGAGACAAAAAGGTGGAGTATGGGAAGTTGTAGAGTAAGAACCGCAATCCCTTGCGTTTTAAGCATAAAATGTCGATTAGCTTCAAAATCAAAACAAGAGCTTATTGTAGAGGTTTTAAGCACAAAATGTCTATTAGCTTTAAAATCAAAATAAGAGCTTATTATAGAATGATGGATGTATGCAAGCTCTTTGGGTAAGATCTTCTCACATATATTCAAGTTATCATATGTGGTGCGCATGTAATTATCTAATTGTGTGGCCACCATGCTTTTTAACTAGATCCAAGGGGGTTTTAAAACCTAACCAAATAATGACTATCATAAATAACTGGTGATAAGACATCTTCATATATACTTGCAATCTCCCAAAAAGTTGTGATTGACGTAGAAACAACTGTCGCATGCCACTAGGATGTTGTCATCTACAGAAAAAACGATCGCCCACAATAGAAAGTTGTTACTTGCAAAAAGATGCAGATGCTAGCACCAAGAAATACACCTGCAAAAATATAAATTTGCATTTTTAGTAAAACACAAAAGTTGATGTTGCCAAATGTAGAAAGTTATCCCATGGTCCTTGGAGACTATCACCTGGCTACTTGGGGTGAAAACGGACAATGGACCACCTATTCGAGCTATAAACGCAATAAACACAAGCTGAAATTTTACATTTTGAAAATCTCGGATACTCCACAATGAAAACCTACTCTTTTGTAAGAAATATCTAGACTATGTCCTCGCTTAGGATGATACCATGTGAGAGTATGCAACGAAAGAGAAATGCGAACACAGAGAGAAGTAGAAAGAGAGAGAAAGAGAGAGGAAGTAGAACGAATACGGCACTAACTGAAGAAGAATAATGATAACAATGATGATGGACTGATTATTCCTTACATGCAAACCCATAACATTAGTGAGGGAACCAGATCATGCTGATGATGACGACGGCATTGGAGATGGAGGAAGATGACAGAGCTAAAGTGTACACCTGTCAGGGAAGGAAGAAGATAACATGAATGAACGACTGCCAAGTGGAAAATGGATATAAATAGCCATAAAACCCCTAAACTAGCCTATTGAAGTGTGAAAATATCATAAGTGTTGACCGACTAACATTTAAAGTTGATTGTGGCATAATAAATGCCAAGAAAATGCTAGATGGCCACTAAAAAATCTATTTGGCAAGGATAATATCCAACAAATGTGGATAGCCTAGAAAATGCAAAAACTGCTCATGGAAAACACACTGGAAACAAATATTTAATATTGATTGAGGCATAATAAATGCCAAGAAAATGCTAG
Source organism: Lygodium microphyllum (assembly GCF_053477565.2). Taxonomy (NCBI): domain Eukaryota; kingdom Viridiplantae; phylum Streptophyta; class Polypodiopsida; order Schizaeales; family Lygodiaceae; genus Lygodium; species Lygodium microphyllum. Next base: position 140,781,877 of record NC_141147.1, on the reverse strand, counting down.
ATGGCCAACAAAAAATCTAATTGGCAAGGACAATATTCAACAGATGTGGACGGCCTAGAAAATGTAGAAACTGCTCATGGAAAACACACAATGGAACCAAACAAACCTATCAGAGCTCCAAAAGTCCTCATCTAACGCAAACTAAGGCTCACAGGTGCAGGAGATGATAAGGTATGACAAATAGGACTCCTAGCAGGAGTGACCCAGGGACAATCCTAAAATAAATGTTTATCATCCTCTTCAATCTTTCTACAAAGTATACACATGAGACTGATATCAAATTTCTTCACCAAATTGGCACTAAGTGGAAGCTTCTTGATCATTGTCCTCCATCTTAATAAATTAAGCCTATAGGATGGCCTCACTTTCCACACTTGCTTCAATCTACATCTCCATGTGATCATCCTAGCCATGGGATGAGGAGATGAAATCTTTACAGTGTCTGTAGATTGCAAGCACTTTCCAACAGGGCTTTCAAGTGAGTTCAAGAGGAAATCCGATCGAGAAATAAGCAAGGTGGGCCAATCTGTTTTCTTGTACCGAAGTGTGCTGCAGTCACTATTGTTCTCTCAAAGAGAGGTTATACCACATTATTAGTGTGTCCAAGGATAGCAATTGATGAACCTACTTGTCCCAAACATCCTCCTAGGTTCTCAGTCATTTGGCATGCAACTTCCTGGCTAGACCACAATTGCTTAACACTGGAGCCCTCGATGGATCATACACAAGGGGATTATACCACATTTTCCTACTCAAGGCAACATCCCCATTCTTGTTCTTGGAAGTTGACCGATTAACCTGGGCATATAATGGGAAGTTAAGAGAATTGAAATAAACATATAGTGGACATAGCAAAACATAGATTGGTAGTTATCTTACTCATTCAATATGATAATTTCGGGATTCAAAGATTATTTGGGAGTTTTATTACATTTTAAATGTGATAGACATCAAAATGTCATGAGTCAACATGGTTAGCAACTTATATAGCTACAACAATCAAAGCCAATGTAATATTACTTTTTGATATGTTTTATCTCTCCTTTAAGTAGATACTCTACATGTAGTTATAAATGATATGTAAGGAGGATGGCAAACCATGGGTTCTTATGGGAGAAATATCCATTTCATATGTATTTCTCTTTCTTTCTACATTTGTAATCTCTATAGTGTTTTTAATGTTTTATGGGGTCTTGTTAAAAGCTTTGTGATGCTAAGTTTACATCAATTTTCACTTTGAAAAGGCGTCAAACCCCAGGTGAACTAATTTATGCAGAAACCTCAGGGTCGAAGTGGATCCATGCTGGACTTGGTTCAAGGAGAATGGGAAACGAGAGGGATGCAAAGCTCGACCTCTCTGCCCATAAGGCATAGTCCCATTCCCTTTCCCTAAAACAACACAAATCGGGACTCTAGCTCCCTAGATTCTAAGTCATCGTTACCTTGTTGTCAACTTCTTCGAGAAAAGTTCTCGGCCAACCGGGACCACCCTTCCATAGGACGGATCCATGCTCACATCCACTGCACTTTCCTCAGGGTTACTTTAGTTGTCTAATTACCTACCACATTTAGTTTGACACGCAAAAAAAGCTTTCTTAATTAGCCTATTATTCATCGGTTCCTTCACGTAATCTTAGCACTGACATAGAAAAACAATGTCAAACAAGTTCCTTTTCAACCTCAGAGGATGAGGTTTCTATTTCTTTCTCTGAGAGGCAAAGAGAATTTTGTGCTAGTTCATGCGATGAATGAAGGTCACCTAGCTTGTTTGTATGGGATCCCTCTCCTCCCCATTCTCTCCATGTTTCACAAAAGGCCCATTTTGCTAGCCTTCATATGCCATTCATGGTACCCTCGATACAGGTGCCCGTACTCCCTTCTTTGCCCAAAGAAGACTAGCTTGATGGTTTCAACTACTCGCTTTGGTTGTATAAAGTGGAGTGTATCCTTGATGCCTTCGATCTTTGGGAGTTTGTTATCCATCATATTCCTTGTCCAATGGAGGATCACACCATTGGATCATCGATGGATTGTGCGGCCTTATGGGATTGGCTCAACTCTAGAGCTCGATCATTCCTCTTTATGAGCTTACATGATTATGCCTTAGTGCATTTATGCATGTTGCAGAAAGCACGAGAAGTGTGGGCAAAGCTTGCTTCTTTGTACCATCAGAATACATTTGCCCATCAGATTACTCTCAAGAAGAAATTATAGATGTTCATTATTGATGATTCTCCTTCCATGAAGGATCATATCAACAAGTTGGAAGACATGAGGGATAAGCTTGCGCCCCTTGGTAGGATGATCTCTTCAAAGGATATGGCTATGATTCTTTTGACTCAACTGCCATCTCTCCGATTCAATGTTTTCTACTCTAGCGAGGACTTGTGAGAAGCTTCTATGGGAGGAGCTTACCTTGCTTGTTTTGGAGCATGACAAGTGCGCCAAAGAAGTAGCCAATGGATTCACCTCCACCAAAGCTTTCATTGCAGGTTCGAGAGGGGGAAAGAAGAAGAAGAAAGGAAAGTAAAAGGCTAAAAGATAGGAGTGTTCTTTAGGCTTTGATTTTGAATCGGAGAAGGCTCAATGCCCATACTATGAGAAGGGGACACATCCAGTGGAGTAATGTTGGAAGAAGTACCCTCACCTTCATCTAGGAGTGAAGGATGGAGCTACAACATTCGAGCCTTCTACCTCTACTCTAGTGGTTACCCATGGATTAGTGTTCCTTCATATTGTTAAATTGGAGGAGCCTTCTTTAGTGATTGCCTCATCTTGTGAGAGGCCTTGGTTGGTTGATAGTGGAGATTCTAGTCATATGACTCCTCAAGGTGATTTGTTGCAAGATCTATGCACTTTTGAGGGTTTTGATAGTGTTGTTGACATTGTTTTGGTGCTTATGTGTGGTGTTGGTACTTTGCCTTTATTCCAAAATTGTGAATCAAGCTCCCTTTCACAGGCCCTTTATTTTTCGGGCTTGGGCTTTCCACTCCTCTTAGTTTATGGCCTTACTAGGCTTGGTACCCAGGTTGTCCTCACTGAGAGTAGGCCCTTTGTATTGAGGATTTGTCTATAGGGGTTGTTATTGGGATAGGTTGGTAGGAGAGTGGGCTTTATAGGCTCCATTCCCCTTCTCTTATATGTAGGATTCTCCAAGGCAGTTGTCTCTTCTATACCTATTCCCGCTTGTGCACCATCTTTTCCATAGGTTCCTTCCCATCTCCCATTCTCTCTTTTAGTGGTTCCCTCATATCCACTATCCCTTTTAGAGAGGGACAATCTCGATGACACGGTTGGGGATTTCTTGGCCCCTACTGTTTTACAGAAGGCTTCCCAAGATCGTGAGGAGCTTCTTCACTGGTAGTCTTTATCGACAGACTTCATTGACATTGGCATTTCTCTTGCCATCCCATGATTCCTTACTTCCTTGGTCTTCTGCCACATCCAAGATTTTAGAGGGGATGTTAGTAGTCCTATTTTTCATGCCTTGTCATCTCTTATATGTGAGCCTCACTCTGAGTCAGACAAGGACTTTTGGAGCTCTAATGGGTATGTCATGTGTTTTTATGGGTGAGGCTACTCATTCTAGAGTGGCTATGTGGGTGCATTTCGTTTGTTTGTTGGGTTCTAGTGTGTTTTCCATGAGCAGTTTTTGCATTTCCCAAGTTGTCCACACCTATTGTACATTGTTCTTGCCAGTGTCGGATTTTTTGGTCGGCCAACATTTATGGCATTTGAAGATTTTAGTAGGCCAGTTTAGGGGTTTTGTGGCTATTTATAGCCATTCCCCCCTTTGCACTCATTCATTCATCTCATCTTCCTCCTTTCATGGCAGGCACACACTTCAACTTATCTTCATCTTTGGTGCTGCCATCATCATCAACTTGATTTGGTGTCCTCATTGATGCTATGGGCTACTTGCAGGGACTAATTAGTCCATCATTATTGTATAAACATTTTTCTTTAGTTAGTGCAGTATTCTTTCCTCCTCTTTTGCTTCCTCTCTCTCTCTCTCTCTCTCTCTCCGTGCTTCTCTCTACGTTCGTGTGTCTCTTGTGTTGCGCGCTATTGTGACTCCCATTTGAGCCAAGATTAGAAGATGGCTTAAAGAAGCTAATTTGAGAATAGATTTTGAGATGGCATCAATATTTTTTAAGGATCAAGCAACTCTAGATGAAGCTTCCTAGAAATTAATGCCTCTATTATCTATAGTGGCTATCAAATTTATCTGGAAGAAGAGAAACAATGTATTCATGCATAGGAAACCAAAGTCACTTCCCGCTCAATGTGTGAAAGCCCTATTGGGGGATTGTATTGCTATTTGGAAGGCTGTAGAGTCCAAGCATTGGATCTAAAAGCTATTTTGTGTATGGCCTAGTGCTTGTTGCACTAAAGGGTATTGTAATTATTTATCTATTTTGTAAAATACTATGATCACATTATAAAAAACTTACTTCTCTTCTCCAAAATAGGCCACATAATGCTTTTCATAAAGTGAGGATTTGAGGTTTATATTAATCTCTTATTATTAAAAACTTATTTTACATATGTTAACCTAATATTCTTAGGATACAATTAAATAAAATAATGGAGATCAACAATCTAGCCGCGCGCGCGCGCGCACACACACACACACACACACACACACACACACACACACACACACACACACACACACACACACACACACACACACACACACACACACACACACACACACACACACACACACACACACACACACACACACACACACACACACACACACACACACACACACACACACACACACACACACACACACACACACACACACACACACACACACACACACACACACACACACACACACACACACACACACACACACACACACATGCATGCGCACACGCACACGGACGCACACAATGCACACACATGGTATCTAGATATTGTGATATCAAATGTACACATTGTTGTAGGAATATATCTATTTGGAAAACATCTTATATCATAATCATCACATCTTGAACAACAATACTACAAAGAGCAACACATGGTCTTGAATATATGAAATCATTAGCATAATCAAGAGATACGAGGCACATGAAAGAAGATAAATTCAAGTTGATCAAAATATGATATAATTTTAGTTTTTAATGATATTATTGAAAGACTCAAATTTGGCAGATATTGGTGCACAAGAAGCAAATCAGACCATTGAAATGCAAACGTATAAAGCTTGAGTAGTTTGATGTAGAGGTAAGGGTTGATTTGGATGAGCTATGTAAGTCCACCATTATCTTGTCATAATCTAAGTAGGTGTATTTCAATGTTATTGAGAAAGGTGGTGCATATGATTTAAGATAAAATATATGTGATCTTTATGAACAGTCGAGTCTTGCATCTCAATTGTATTTGTTAAAAAAGCTTGTGGAGGCCTTTGCATGAAAAAGGCCACTCCTATGTCCACGAGTCTCATTGCATTATGAGTCATCTTATCTTGTAGGACATTAAGTTTGGGGATAATATAAAGTGTCTATTCTTGCTTATCACACTACTTCAGTCTTGGGATACATTTAGTACTACGATGAGTGCTAATTCTCCTAAAGATGTGTTTAAATACTCCAATGTAGAGGGATCTTTGCTTACAAAAGAAGTGAATAGGAAGAACAATTATGAAGCTTGTACTTCTCATGCACTTACAATTAGAGGCATGCATGATTGGAAAGGGAATAATAATTGTGGTAGAGACTCATAACCAGGGCAAGTCTAAGTATTGTGTGCAATCATGCAATAAGTCATATGGTCCTAAGTTCTCTCTTACTTGTTATTATTGTAAACAACAAGGCCACATAAGTCTGTAGTGCCATAATATGCGTAATGATAGGCACGAGAAAGATAAAGGAAAAGTGCAAGATAATGCTAAATCTTTTGATGATCACACCATTGTTCCTAAGTCGAGTGTTAAGATAGAAGAGATAAATGCCTTGTTGCTTCATCACTTGATGCTCTTCAGTTACTTGATGTGAAGTCTAGTTACTGTTAGTATTGGCTTCTTGATTTGGGGGACTTCCTTTCATATTACCCCACCTCATAATTGGTTTTATACCTAGCATACAGTTACAGGTTCATTTAAACTAGGTGATGATCATGTATGTAACATTATTGGCATAGGTGATATAAGATTGTAGTTTGGTATTGATGCTCCATTTGTGCTTTAGGATGTGTATCATGTCCAAGATTTGACTAAAAGCCTTATATTAGCAAGACAATTAGATGATGACAAGTATAATGTATCTTTTGGTGATTTTATATGGAAGATTACACATGGCAACCTATTGTTTACTACCCCTTGCTTGTATTCGATCTATTAATCATGTTTTGGCCACGAATGATCTTCCCCATGGATCTATTTGGTTTTTTCTTGGGAAAATGTCTCTTAAAGGAATGAAAATACTCACTTGTTTGCAATATTTTTTATCTCTTGACTACTCATGTTTTGACTCTTGTGATCATAGTTTATATGGCAGGGAGACTTGTAACTCATAAAAATTTTGGCTCTATGTGCTTTGGTAAGTCGTTGGCTCTTGTGTATTCAGATATTTATAGCCCCATGCCTTGTCAATCATTAGGTGATACTAAGTATTTTGTTACATTTATTAATGATTATTCGCATAAGATCTGGGCCTGTCCTATTAAATAGAAATCACAGGTATCCATTTTTAAGCACTTTCTTACTATGGTTGAGAACTAGTTTGAGTATAAAGTAAAATGCTTATGATCTAATAATGGAGGTGAATATGTCTCTAAGACATTTGAGTAGTCTTGTGATGAGAGGGATATTAAGCATCAATTGATTACCTAGTATATCCCTAGAATAGTGTTGCAAAGCACATGAATAGGACTATTCAATAAAGAGTCTGTAGGATGCTTAGTTTGGGGGGGGGGGGGGGGGCTTACCACAATGCTTGGGGGTTGAGGTAGTTACTATTGTGGTTCATATTATTAATAGATCTCCATGCACTCCTATTGGTGGTAGAGTTGCACAAGAGGTATAGTTTGATAAATCTCCCTCGTATACACACATGAGTCTTTAGATGTGAGGCTTTTTGCCATATTTTTAAAGACAAATGCAATAAGCTGAATTCAAAGTTCGCCAAATGTATCTTTCTTAGATATGGTGATACAAGTAAGATGGGCTATCGTTCTTTGGGATCCCCGGATTTAGAAAGTTATATGTAGCCATGATGTTGTTTTCCATGAGGAAAAGATGCATATGAAAGTAAAGCAGGTAGTTGAGATATGTAGAGTGATCTTTCAAGATGAATCTACTGTTACAGTACAACTAATCTTGGTTAGATAGCTTGCAGTAGGTAATGATGATGATGTAGTGACGTAATGCACATATGAAGTATATGGGACGCCTATCCCATGTTCTTCATCTCAAAGCTCTTCTTGAGTCGAGTCTTCAAAGCATCCCACTCAACATGAGGACTCCCAACTATAAGTATATCATCAACATAAAGTACCACGATAATAAGGCTACCATCATAGGCCTTTTTTATGTACAAACATAGATCCATATTATTGCGGGGATATTCTTACAAATGTATGAAAGTATCAAAATTATGTACCACTCCCTTCCCATAAATACTCTTTTAATTTGCATACTAGGTGTTCCTTGTCTTTCTTCCTAAATCCCATAGGCTATTGTATATAAATATCATCATGCAAGTCCCCATCTAAGAAAGCCATCTTTACATCCATCTGATAAAGATCCAAATCTGATTGAGCAACCAAGGCCACCAAGTGTAGCATAGTCATATTGACTACATGCAAAAAGACTTCATCGAAGTTAACATCATGCTTCTACTTAAAACCCTTTACAACCAATCTAGCCTTATATGCGAGCTTTGGGTAACTAGGGACAATCTTCAACTTATATATCTACTTGCATGGTGATGCATATTTTCCATCATGAAAGGACACTAAGTCCCATGTACAATTCTTCTTTAGTGAATCAAAATTAGACCATATAGCCCTCTCCCAAGAATGAGAATCACCTCTATGCATAATCTCCTCATAGGTAAGTGACTAAACAAAGTTTGTCACCATGAAATTATCCATAGGTAAGTATCCATAGAGGGTGCATAGAGATCAGGAGGATCTGAAGCTCTAGCAGAGCACCTCAAAATTGGTTGTGGGCCCTATATGATATGTCCTCTCTATCTAATAGCACAATCCTACATAATGGGTAGATCTTGGGCTACTACATCAACTGCACGTTGTCTAGCTAGGTGTATTATAACAAGAGGCTCCTCATCAAAAGCTACCTTGAATACATCAACTACCTGCTCATATTGCTTATGCATCTTCTCTTCGTGAAACACAACATCATTTCTGTGGATAATTTTCCAAGATTGTAGATCCCAAAGGTGATAGCCCATCTTACCTATATAACCATATATAATTAAGATGCATTTAATAGACTTTGTATCTAGTTTGTTGGGCTTGCCCTTGGGAACATGACAAAAGCCCTCACATCCAAAGACCATCAAAGGAGCATATAATGGAGGTTTTCTAGACCATATTTCCTATGTAACCTAACAACCAAGAGTAGTATATGGGGATCTATTAATACGATGCATGGTATTAGTAATTGCCTTAACCCAAAAGTACTACGGTAAGCTTGCGTGACTAAGCATACTATAGGCTCTATTTTAAATAGTCATATTCATGCGCTCTACAATACCATTCTAGGGTGGGGTGTTTGGGGTGATCAAGTGAAGCCGAATATCCTATTGATTCCAAAGTTTCTTAAATGCCTTAGAGACATATTCACTCCCATTATCAAACCTTAGGCATCTTAGCCTATACTGAGACTGGTTCTCAACAAGGGTAACAAAGTGCTAAAATGTAGCTAGAACATTTGATTTCTACTCAATAAAATAAGACCATACCTTACACGAATAATCATTAATAAATGCCACAAAGTACTTTGTGCCACCCAATGACTGATAGGGCATGGGACCACATACATCGAAATGCACAAGCGCCAGAGGCTCACACATGCCCATAGAGCCAGACTTATTATGAGAGGTTACATGTTTTCTTACCATAAAGACAATGATCACATGAATAAAACTGTGAGTAATTAGGAGGTGCAAGATGTTGCAAATGAGTAAGTACTTTCATTCCTTTCTTCATAGACATGTGTCCAAGGAAATGATGCTATAAAGATACATGCGGTAAATTGGTCACAACCAATACATGATTAACATATCTAGATATAAACAAATAATAAAGGCTACTAGCCTTGGCACCTCAAGTAAAACAAGGCAACCATAGGTAATCTTCCATGTAGAATCACCAAAAGAGACATGATATCTTGCATCATCCAATTGCCCAATAGAGAGTAGGCTTTTGGTCAAAGATGGTACATGATGTACATTATGGAAAACAAAGGAGATACATGTAGCAAAATGCAATCTAATATCCCTAATGCCAATGGTATCCAATGCAGTGTAATTTCCTATTCTCATAGAACGTGTCATGTTGTGATAGGTATAAAGCCAATCTTGATGTAGGGTACCATAGAAAGAAGCCCTTGAATCAAGTAACTAGTATAGAGAGTAATCAGATGAAGCATCGATCAACTAAATAGCATTAGGAGATGAAGCAACCAAGATTCACCAAACTCAGGTTGTACTATATTTATCTCTTCAATCTTCATGTTGGACTTATACTAGGGACAATGATGCAATCATCAGACTTTGCATTATCCCGCACTTTTCCTTTGCTTTTCTCATTCTGCCTATCATTGCATATGTTATGGCATTGTGGCCTAATATGACCTTGATGCCCACAATAATGGCATGTCAAAGAGGACTTACAATCTGCAAGACTTACTATGAGATTATCCACAAGTCTGAGACTTGCTCTTGTTGGGCTATGAGTCCCTACCATGGCTATTATTGTTATTACCACCATTTTGGCATCTAACAATCAATGCATGAGAATGAAAGAGGAGCAATTAGTGTTTGATGGTGGCTGTTAGAAAAGAAGGCTTGAAAAATAGGTATAAATAGTGTGTTTACTACTACCCTCAATGCTGATGATTATGCCTTGAATAAGACACCTGGAGAGCTCCAAAAACAAGCTGTGATAAGCCCTTTAAGTAGGCCTTAATAGGCTGAAAACAAGCTCGAAGGGTGAAGCTCAAAGTATACCTTGAAGGTGTAATATCCTTGCACCTCTAATAAAATATTTAAAACATAAATGTAAGTTAGTAAATTAGTTCATAAGGTCAATTAGTAAGTTAGTTCATAAGTTATTGAGGTCAATTAGTAAGTTAGTAAGTTAGTTCATTAGTTAGTAAGTTAGTAGGTAAAGATATGAGTTAGTAAGGTTAGTAAGGCTAACTTATATAGCTTACTAACCCTTATAACTAATAACTAATGTTAAAAAAAAGAAAAGGAAAAAAGGGGGCGTCCATTGCCACCGTAAAGAGCGTCCCCTAATCATCATCATCATCATCATCATCATCTTCATCTTCTTCTTCTTCTTCTTTATCAACGTCGACAACCTCACGACCCCCCTTTTTTCAAGAAATTAAAGAGAAAAATAAAATAATAAAAAAGATAGAAGCTCCCACTTTGAGCAAAGGAGCTATTTTAACATAAAGAGAGGAGAAAGAAGGGAAGGGAGAGGCAACATGCACTCCCTTTTGCCTATATAAAGGCATGCCCTCTACTCATTTGTAGAGGGAGAAGGAGTTACCTTGAGAGGTTGTGAGAGGGAGTTAGAGAGAGAGAGATGGAGAAGTAGTTACCCTAAGAGAGAGAGAGAGAGAGAGAGAGAGAGAGAGAGAGAGAGAGAGAGAGAGAGAGAGCTCAACCCCCCTCTTGGTCTTTAACTAGGCAATCTTCTCTCACGCTCTCCCATCCCAAATTCATTCCTCCTTCTTTATCTCTTGAACCCACTTGTAACGATGGCTCCAAAGCAACAAGGTGCAAAGACCACGAGATCCACCGCAATTGGTCAAAGAATAGGTATTGCTAGAGATACGGGAGTGCCCGAGGTTGCTAGAGTTGCCACTACCAATGGAACATCGGGTGTGGCGAACATAAGTGCAAGAAAATACAAAATTCCTAATGTTGTCGTGCCAAACTAGGCTATTCACAACTCAGAAATAGGCTATTATTTTCATATTGTCACATAAAATAATAAGGTTTGTACCAAAATTTTACATAAAATGTTAGCTTTTGCATTAAATGATACAAGAACTACTTGTTAGATTGCATGGACAAAATCCATATGAAAAGTAATTACATAAAATATTAGCTTATATATTTATATTTACACAAAATGACAGCTTCCATCTAGAGAGCATAATAATACACGCATAAATGGTTAAGTGCTACCTATGATTAATCAAGATTATAATTCGTAGAATTATGATGGAAATAATTCTAGGTGGATATTACACAAAATAAATTAATGATTATATGAGCATTCAAGATTATTTAAATAAAATAACTTGATATATTTATTATCAAACGCGACAAGGCTAAGTGTTGATTAACGCTTAAAAAGTGAAAGTCTATTTAAAGGTCATGTAAATCATCTTGTTAAGTTATTGTTGTAATATTTTTCTAAGTACGAACTAAAGGAAATTCACTTATGTTGGGTAAGTTAGCCCTAAATAGGAAATTTATGTCTTGCTTAACAAAGTTGAAAGAATTGTACTCAACACTTCTTTATGGGGAGGAGAATTCTCATTAGATTGTAAGGTTACCTTAGGTTAAGGTCCATCTTAGCTATGTGAAGTTGTGAGCTGCATGATGGTGCGATTTTCATTGCATCATTATATGTTTGAAAAGATTGTTTGTGTTTGTTAGAATCTAGATCTTTGATTAAAAACATTGACAAATAGGATAAAAGGAGAGATCACACTAAGCTACCCCCAAGCTCGCTGCGAGACCCTACTCCAAGGGGGGGTTTATCACTTTGAGAGGCTTAAACCAACTTTGTAGCGGAAAGGTCTGTCCGTAGGGATAGTCTCGAGCAGTAGGAAATGTGGATGTTAAGGGGGACTTTGGCCATGAATTCTGAATTACTCCTAGCATTTGACGAGCCCCTTCATGACCCAGGATGGGATCCTCAAACCCTAATATAGGTTACAAGTGTGGAATCTTGGTGGGCCGAATACCCTCGTGGAATTCTGTATATCTTTTGCAGGATCGGAAAGATGGAAATTGCAATAAACTTCCAATGTAATAAAGAAATTTGTTTTACTCAAGGGTTGTTTAAATTGTATGCGTGTCCGTGAGATAAATTACGTGAAGGAACCTGTGATTTAATAGACTAATTAAAGAAACTAGTTATATATGTTTCAATAAATGCAATGTAGGTTATTAAAAAACTAAAAATGATACCGTCATCAAAGTAAAGTGGGTGGGCGTGACCCTTGACGGGTCCGCCGTCCAACGGTAGGGTGGTCCTGGTTAGCTGGGAGCTTTTCTAAATCGGCAATAGAAATAGGAAGACGATAAATTGACCAACTAGGCACTAGGTAGAACTGACTTGCATTGTCTTAGGGGGCCAGAATGGGATTTTGCCTTATGGGTAGGAGGGTTGACATACCGCACTCCCCTTTGTCTTCCATTCTCTTTGAACCAAGTGCAATGGCAAGTTCGCTTCAGTTCGAGTAATCTTGTAGGAAGAAGTGGAAACTCAAAATTATTGTTGCTAGATGGCTGTTAGGAGACCCTTCGATTTTAGGAACCCAAAAATTTAGGTCAATCCTAGTGGGTTCGACTGGAACTCTTCCGTTGTGATGTAGACTCAGTAGGGTCTAAGTGACAAACCCCGTGATACTCCAAGGGAGCGCCCGGCAACATCATTTGGAAAATCTATTGATGGATAATAGAAAGATGCACCTTGATATAAGCCTGGCAAACACCTCACAGAAGGGCTGAAGCAATGGTTGCCATAGAAACAATGAATGAAACTTTGTCATAAGCTATTGGTGAGCTCCTCAAGTCCAAGCTCTAATACCAATTGAAAGTAGAGTCTGATTGGATGTACAAAAGTGGAAGAAAGCTTGAAGCAAGAGCTATGGTGGATGGAGCAAGAGAGAAAGAGAGAGAGAGACATCATATGTGGAAACTCCAACAGTCACAATGTACAACTAGCCTTCCCTTATTCAATAGTCATTGAAAGAATAAATAATAAATTGATCGTTATGGGTGCTTGCCATCTATAGTATACCTTTATACAACTACAATGTATAATGAGTAAATGTGGGTGGCTAGGCACATGCACCTTTACCCCCAACATAATGAGTGTGGGATAACATAGAGAATGATGGACAAGACAACATTGATGCACAAGATGGAGTGCACAAGAGGGGGGAAGAGACCTAGTGTTCATTTGATATAGGTGATAGCTCCTTGACATGGTGCAAGAGTCAATTTGATGCCACATATCCAGTCATGATTAATTGGCACGTGAACCAAGTGGTGTATGTAATGCCCTGAAACATTGATGCATCCATCAATGATTACTTAGATTGCCAAGCCCACCCATTTGTATGGAGATTCATTTGCCAATCTTGGACCATTGATCCCATCTCCTTTTAGGGGATAGATCTTTGTGTCACACACACACACACACACACACACACACACACAGACACACACACACACACACACACACACACACACACACACACACACACACACACACACACACACACACACACACACACACACACACACACACACACACACACACACACACACACACACAGAGAGAGAGAGAGAGAGAGAGAGAGAGAGAGAGAGAGAGAGAGAGAGAGCCTTATGCCACCTTTAATATCCTCCTCCTCCTCCTGATTCTCATCATCCCATTCTCAGATGAAAGGTTGAATTTAAGCTTTCTTGATAAATGATTCTTGTGGAAGATTCTCTTTTCAACTCCAACCCTCCCATATTTTTAGAGTTCTCTTAGGTTAAATAACAAGGGTATACCACATAAGAATCAACCGAGTTTGAGATCAAGACCAATAAAAGTGCCCCCATGAAGATGCATTAGTGCTGTTGAAATGACCACAACTAGAAATGGGGACTTTGTTGAATCTTAGATTACAAGTTTGGTTCATGTTAGCATAAATGATATATTTTGACCAAATCATGGCTTTGATATCCAATTTGAAATGAGATTTTGAACCTTTAAAGATTCTAGATAACTCAAAAAAAGAAGTAACTAGAAAGATGTGTATTTAAGGGAACATTCAAGTTTACTAATCCTTGAATGTAAGGGAAACCATAGAAATCTTGTATGTGTAAGTTAAGAAATTTAATGGAGTAAAATTTCAAAAAATAAAATTTTCTTAATAAAGATTAACCTTACTAAACATAGTTATAGTATCATTTATTTGCACAAGGAAAATAGTATGGGGTGGATAGGAAGAGATAAGGAAAGTAGAAGACACTCCAATTGTAATATTGACATACTTACAATGTTTTGATTCCAATATTTTTTTTCTTTTTATAATGATGGCAGGGATCAACATTTCAAAATGTTTGGGCCATCAATCTCCCCATGTTATCTACTAGTATATCCTTCATGTGTTGCAATAATTGCTTCTCTCTCATGCCCACCACCTTACTTGGATCCATGAATAGTTCTAGGTTCTACTTCTTTATTAAGCCCACCACTTCCAAGGATCACATATACTAGTGCTTGTGATCATCTTCATTGCCACCAATCATGCTTGCTTCTCTTTACCTCCTTAAAGGTCTCACCAAACTCCAACCAACTCCACATGTTGTGCAAGATCATGATGTTAAATAGAGGATAGACCTACCAGTCCCATTGCTAGTTTTGAGATGCTCTGCTAGAGCCTCATGTCCTCTTGATCAGTTTAAGCTCTTTATGCATTATATCATGGTGATAGATTCTAGTGAGCATCTTACTTATGAGGAGGCTATGCGTAGAGGTGATAGTCACTTTTGGGAGAGGGCCATGCAATCTAAATTTGACTCACTATAGAAAAAACATACATAGGATTTGATTTCCTTGCTAGATGATAAATATGCATTGCCATGCAAGTGGGTGTATAAGTTGACGAGGACCCCTCATCGCCCTAAGCTTGCATACAAGGCACATTTGACTACTAAGGCTTTTGAGTAAGAAAAGGGAGTTGAGTTTAATGAGATTCTTTCCTTAGTCAAGTTAACAACCCTTTGCTTGGTATTGGCCTTGGTTATGCAAAATGGATCTAGACTTATACTAGATGGATGTTAAGATGGCTTTCTTACATGGGGACCTCTGTGAGAATATCTATATATAGCAATGCAAGGGTTTTGTGGAAAAGGACATGGAGCACCTTGTGTGCAAGTGGATGAAGAGTTTTTATGGACTTAAGTAGTGACCTAGGAAATGATATCATAAGTTTAATGCCTTTATGCATTCACATGTTTATTTCCATAGTATATAGATTTATGTCTTTACACAAAGAATGCTCATGATGGTAGCCTTATCGTTTTGATACTATATGTTGATGACATGTTGCTTGTTGGAAGTGCTTATGTTGACTTGGATGCCTTGAAGAATTAGCTTAAGAAGAGCTTTGAGATGAAGAACATGGGGTATGCCTCTCACATACTTGATATATGCATTATGCACAATTGCTCTAAAGTACTCCTCTACTTGTTACATAAGGAGTACATTAATAAAGTTCTTAAGGGTTTCATATGCAGGGTGATAAGCCTATTAGCTACCCATAACCTTCTCATGTGGGCTGCCCATAACCTTCTCATGTGAAGGTCAGTCATGTAGATTATCCCCATTGAGATGATGAGAAGGTCAAGATGGCCAATATCATATATGCATTAGTAGTGGATAGCTTGATGTTTGCCATGATAGCCAATTGATGTAACATAGCATTTATAGTGGGTGTTGTGACCTGTTATATGGCAACACTTGGCATGTGACATTGGGACACTGTAACTAGTATTATGAGATTCCTTAAGGGCAATGTAGATATATGTATTTGTTACATTGGCTAGGATATTGGATTCATTGGCTACATATAGACTCTAATTATGTAGGACATGCAAATAGTATGAAGTCCATCTCTAGCTATGTCTTCACTTTTGCTAGAGGTGCTATTTCTTGGATGTATAGGATGCAAAATGACATATCCTTGTTTACTATCAAGACCGACTACATTATAGCCATTGAGGCTTGCAAGGAGGCCCCATGTTTTAGGAATGCTATTGAGTTGGCATGTAATATGGTCTTTTGTGTGAAGACCAAGCATATAGAGGTATGTTACCACTTTATCAGAGAGGTAGTTGAGGGTACGCCAATAAAGCTTGTCAAGATCTCAAATGACAATAATCCTACATATCTACTCACTAAAAGTCCCCCAATGGAACATTATGCCTTCCTTAGAAAGATGATGGGCATAGAATGAGATGATATCTATTCCTCATGCTGTTGTACTTTTATGTATATGCTATAAATTTTCACTTTTGTCCTGTTTTCTCTATACTAGGTACATTTGCCTTTAAGTAGGGGTTTGTTGGGGGTTAAACACCACCTATATTTATGTGTAATTACTACTTGCAAACCTCTACACTGTAGGTAGCATCCACCCATTTTATTTATTTATTATTATTTCTATGACAATAGAATAAGGAAATGCAGGTCATACATTGTGATTGTTGGAGTTTCCACACACCATCTTGCTCTCTCTTACTTAGATTGCTATAGCTCTTACTTCTCTCTCACTTGCACTTGTGCTTCCACTCTTGCTCCACCTTTTACAAAGCTATGGCTTGCCATCCCCCATGATATAATCGTAGATTCTGTACTTATGTAGCCATATATGAAGTTTTTATCCAAGGAGATATGAAGCACATGAAATGCAATATTTCACTAGCTCTTTGAGGTTAATGCAAAAATCAAAACATACAAAATCAAAGCATTTGGATGTTATTGTGACACCTAGAACATAATATAATCCAAAATTACTTGAAACATTGAATTCTGATGTTGGATGAGTAAGAATCTACCCCTCTATCTTCTCTATGGGTCTTCACTTACATTACTGGTCCTATTTTTTTTTTTGTAGGCCATATAAAGATACATAGAAAAAAGAATTTGTAAAGTAAACCTTACGATAATTGTTATGCTAATACTACTTACAACAACCATATAACCAAATAAATTTCTAGTGTTTCTCCATATGCTAATGTTCTTTGAATTATGGAACGTAGCATAAACAATACATAAGGTTGTTGCATAGTGGTATATCAATGCTCATGCAATTGTGGAAGCCATGACAAATGATAAATGAGGTTGCACAAGCGTGAACTTATATGGAGGACCAAGATGGAGGTAAAAGTTCATGAAAAATATATTGTCTCAATACAAATAATGTTAAAATAAGGTGACTTAAAGATGAGATTATATAAGATAATGCTATGACCTCATGCACATTGTATCCTAGGATGTAGTGAGAGGAGATCTAGATCGCCAATGTTGTGTCCATAAACAAGAAGATGCCTTACATGTACTCATTTTCCTCTTTTAAGGATGTCAATTGAATGGAAAATGTGTATAAATGCACTCTATAAGCCCTTTGCACTATTGTCACTCACTCTCTTTCCACAATCCATAAGTATTCCCATGTCAAGCCCTCTTCCTTATTGTGAGTCATTCTCTCTATTTCTATCCATCGTAAGTTTCTTCTCATGTCCATTTTTCTCTTATGTCTCTCAACAAATAATCATTATATCCATGTTATTAGAGCCAAACCTTCTCTATCCTTAAGCTTCTCCTTTCCATTGTCCATTTGAAGCCACCTAGCCTCTTGCTAGCTTAAGTTGTCTACCCCTTACTAGTTTAAGTACCATGACACATATGTATGTACATATATATATATATATATATATATGTTGATTTTAAGATCTATAAAAGTCGGGATAAGAAAACCCTAGGTGCCCATGTCCACCATGCACCTATAGCTAATAATTACTAATGTACATGTATGATCACTAGTTCAATGCAATCTAACCATTGGAAGAGAGAATATTCTATGTAATGGGCCTAGTGACCATGTGTAATGTTGTTGAGCTAGGATCCCACTAGGATTAGGTAGTTCCTAGAATGAATAAAGAAGGGAAGCTTCAATGCAATGCCTCAAGAGTGTGGTCCTTGGCAATGTTTCCAAACACATTGGTTAGGCAGCTAGAAGAGGAAAATTGCCTGTTGCTTAATATGGTGGTTATAGGCAAGTTTTGCATCCTTTGGGAGAAAGAATTGTATGAATTAGGTGTTAAAAATTCCAAATACACATATGGATATGTGTGCTACAACCCATTTGAGAAGGTTATCGTACTATCATAAGTCATAAGTGAGATTCTCGCAAATATGGGTAGATCTCAATATGCCACACATTTGTTCTTGTCAACCGCTACGTCAACCATGCCGATATATATAATAAACCAAAATTTAGACATTGATTGGAACATAAATGATTGAATTTGTCACAATATGTGCAATATTTTAGTATTTTTTTACCGTTTTAATGGTTGATTGTACTTGCAAAATAAAGACTTTGTCAGGCAAGGATAGCGAGACCTAAAATGGGCCCAAAACTGGCTCTCTCAGACCTCTAAGATACACAAGACACCCCACATGGCCTTGCGGACGAGCGTCTACTAAGGCTCACAATACACTAATCTCTAATATCGATCTTGCATTTGTAATAGGACACACAAGACACCCCACATAGCCTCATGGCCAGGAGCGTCTACTAAGGTTCACACTACACTAAACTCTAATATCGATCTTGCGTTTGTAAAAGGACATAGTCCAACATTTACCTTCCTCTACTCCTTAGAGGGAGTTCCCATACACATCGGTATAATTTACCACGTATCACATACACAGGAGGCAACCTCTCGGCTGAAACACTGCAGCCTCACTGTAGCTCTCCTACATCAAGGGGATTGGCCCCAAGATGCGCTGCCTAACATATAAAACATGACACACAAAATCCACTCTTTTCTTGTTTTGTACGATTCACGAATATATAGATCCTCACCAAACAGTCCCAAGGAAACCGTACAACTAACCTACAGCTTAGGCTCCTTTTCACTCCATGTATAAGTCATGTCCTAGGAAGACAATTGCTATGCAGTCCACGACTGATACCATGTCATACATCATGCATAGTGCATATGATCCTAGTGCACAACCAATATTTATCAAATCAACATTTTGTGATGTGCAAAAACAACCCTTTCATGATCTTCACTAAATGTATGCTTCGATGTATGGAGACTAGCACCGATTTCTCGTGCTATTAGCCCCTTAAATTGAAATATTGCAATTCTAAATGAAATGCACAGTAAAATATTTCAAAGATCCAAACCCTCTCAACACTCTTAATCTCTTAACATCACCCTTTCCCTCTAACGTGTATGTGTTGCTTCGTTGCATAGGTGTAGGGTTTTGTTTTTTGTCATTATCAATATATAAAGCAATAAAGGCGCACTAAAACATAAAAAAAAGGATGAGCTGAGTCTATATCTCATGCCTCAACCTTGCCAAACATGCACAGACATTAATCATATTTCTCCTTATTTTTCGGAGCACAAAAACTTATTTTATCTCATTTTTCTCTATTTTTTCCTATTTATTTATCAAGAAAATAGAGTATTGACTTTTTTTTTGGTTTTTTTGATTATGAAAATTGATAATTAATCATTTCACACATTTCATCCCTCATGCATCTTTTTCATCAAACCCAAAATGACAAAAATCTCATTTTCTTTGCAAAATGCGGGTTTTTCTGGTTTTAGGAAATTATTTTCAGCATTATCACATTATGTATTCTGATTTTTCTAACATAAAATCATCAAATATACAACAAAAAATGTTCATACCAATTTTCATCCAATATGAATACCATTTGACCAATAAAATATAAAAAAAATCATTTCCTTCATAAAAGAGAGTTATCGGTTTCCGTAAATTGATTCCAAGAATGTGGAATCAGCTGAAGACATACTCTCTCAAATTCATCAAGTAGGGTCATAGTAGTTCGATGATACATGCAAAGGATGGGATTTCGGATAGTGTATGCCCCATTTAATTATTTAAGATCAGTTGGGAATCCCCTTTTACTAACCAAATACCACCTTTCTTGGCAATATTCAATCCCATAATCAAGGCTTTATACTCTGCCATGTTGTTGGTGAATCCCACCCCGAGATAAATAGATAATTTCATTATAACTCTACGTCAGGGATCTCAGAGTACTACTCAAACACCCTTTTTTATTAGGGCCCTTGGATGCTCCATCAAAGTATAGTGTGTATGTCCACAATGGATTTACATAGCCAGCCATCAAGAACTCCCCTATTCATAATTATGATAGTCAAAATTCAACATAGAGGATAAACTGATGGCTCCATCCCACCTTCTTCATTAAACTCAACAGGGATGCTTGTCAAAATTTGTAAGCAGTGATGGTAGAAAACTTTGATTTCCCACACAAAGGTACCATCTTATTGCTCAACCACTTTGTATCCTTTGCTCCACCAAATAAGCTTCCCCTGATGATATCTTTGCTCTAGATATGGGTGCTCCAAATAAGAAATTAACTACCCCATCAACCAATTTAAGCTCTCTTGTAGGTATCAGATCAACCCTAGCATGGACCTGCAATGCATTTAGCGCGTTAGCATACTTAGAAATAATAAGGTTTAATCTTATTAAGATTAACCTTATTTTTATATTCCACTCCCTACAGATCAACTAGTAAAGTCGTGGACTTATTTTTACCCATCCTAACAACCTTGTAAGGGCCATCCCATCTAGGTTGTAGCTTCCCTAGAAATAGCTCCCTACATGCATCGTAATACAGAACTAACTGTCCTTTTTTAAAGGTATATTTTTTCACTTTTAGATCATGCAGTCACTTCATTTGACGTTTAGCTACTTCCTGGTGCAACAAACTCTGCAATTTGAGTTGATCTAGGTGGGCCAGAGTCGTGAGATGCTTGAATAGGACATCCTCGTTGTAACATTTCCACCGTAGGACCCCCCTAATAAAATATATTTTTTTAAAAAAGGGGGATAAATCCCCCCCACTCACGCTGCCACAATTGGCAGATGGCGGGGAGGGGGGGAGGCTGTCGTGATATCAAGTGGGGGGTGCCGTGTGTTGGAGAGGAGGCAGGAGGGTGCCACGTGCCGTGGAGAAGGCAGGGGGTGCTGCGTGCCTTGGAGAAAGCAGGGGGCTTCCACATGCTGATTGAGAGGCAGGGGGTGCCACGTGCCGATTGAGGGGGGGAGGGCTTCCATACCTTACTGAAGCTCCCCCCTCTATAAAAGGGCCGTGGGCGTTGAATGTAGGGAGGAGGGGATCATTGCTGTTTGACTAGTGACTAGAGGGAGAGTGAGGGACAGAGTAAGAGAAAAAGGGTAAAAGAAAGCGAAATAAAGAGAGAGAGGGAGAGAGTAAGAGAAAGAGAAAGAAAGAGAGACAGAGTGAGTGAGGGAGAGAGAAAGAGAAAGAGAAAGAGAAAGAGAAAGAGAGAGAGAGAGAGGGAAAGGGAGAGTAAGAGAAAAAAAGGAGAGTAAGAGAAAACTGAAAGAAAGAGAGAGAGGGAATTTCTCTCTCTTTGAAGACTTCTGAGCTTGATGTCTTTCTGTTCCCCCCTCTTTGAGAAGGTTCTCACGGATGAATTCCCTCTAGGAGGAGTCGTCTCTCTCGTAACCTGGGTGTGTAGCCATGAAGGAAAAACCAAAATTCTACGATGCCTCCCAAGCGAAGTGAAGTCCAATCGAATGCGAATCCCGCTTCAAAACTGATGGAGCTGTATATCAAGGAACCGTGTCACTTGATAATCAGGTGCATCCCATAAATCCTACCTTGATGGGAGGCCTTAAGAACATAGGCTGAATTCATTGGGAAGGGAGAAGTATTCGGCAAAGGTCTATGATAACTAACCACCATTTAGGTTGCATCATTCTATCATGTTGGAAATTGTGTTTATTTGCACTTTGGCATGTTTTGAATGAATAAATTGCACGAAAGATTTTGCATTCATGCAATGCTAAAAAAATCAAGGACCTTATTGATTGTGCCCGTAATGCTTTAGATTATGCATTGACATTGGCATGCTTGAAGGTACTAAAAAATGGGTTGTTGGGATGCTTATGCATATTCATCATTAAGCAGAAAGCGTACTTTTTTTTGCATCATGAAATTGGTTAAACTGAAAAGGTAGGGGTAAAGTTTGAATCAAGTCCATGAGAATCGTGAGTGCTACAATAATTGGGTTAAGTATGTTTAGGTCATTGCAACAATAAGGTGGGTTTTGGGCTCTCATAATCCTTTAGAGAGATGTAGCTCGCACATGCATTAGGCTGATGACTTCGTGTTCCTTGTACAAAAGAAAAACACAAGCCTCTGTTTATAATTTGCATAAGTGAAGTAAAAAGAAATTCCCAAGAGTAGAACTCCATATTACATCATCGTCCTAGGAAAGACTCGCATTTAGATTACACGGTATCACGGACAGTTTCAATGGTACTGCTAGCGAGTCATCTTAAAGATAGTTATAAGACACACATATGAAGCATTAACCTTAAGTGCTGAGGTAGTTCAATGAGATAAATCCTATATGGGGCTTAACTTGACTTATTTAGGATTAAAGGTAATTGAGCCAATCTATTGTTACTTCATAAGTGGACCATGAGACAAGTAAAACACTCATTGGTCTCTATTCCAAATTTGGCCTCGATAAAGCTGAAAAAACCTTGAAGATATCACCTTCAACCATGATGCAATATATTGTTAATACAAGAGGTTTGAGTGTCGTTTCTTCCAATGACAAGAACTCTACATTAAAGACTAGCAAGCTAGGACAGCTTCCATCTCAAGAACTATCGAATATAGATCCAATTGCATAACTGCTCGATCCTATCACATAGGAGCGGGGTCGGGAAGAAGGTATTCCCTAACCCTCGGAGGATATTGAAATTTTCGCCAAGGCAAGAAGGTCAAATGCTAAGTGTCAAGTTAGGGACTCCCACCTTAGCAGATGTCTTGAGCACTCACCTGCACCTTTGTTTGTGCTTGTAAATTTACGAACACCACTTCTAAAAAAAAGATTGTGTAACCTCAAACTCATAAATGAGCATAATGAATTAGGTTGAAATTTTGGAGGGTGCGCCAAACCACCCCCAGTTGGCCGCCAACCCTAGCCAAGGG
Source organism: Lygodium microphyllum (assembly GCF_053477565.2). Taxonomy (NCBI): domain Eukaryota; kingdom Viridiplantae; phylum Streptophyta; class Polypodiopsida; order Schizaeales; family Lygodiaceae; genus Lygodium; species Lygodium microphyllum. The sequence goes on along the minus strand of NC_141147.1, from coordinate 140,758,590 downwards.
GGTTCTAAATAGTCGTGATGGGAACATGGACAATAAAATAAAAGATAATGATGAATCTAATAATGCTAATTAGGTTGGATCAGAAAGTAAAAAATAATATCCATCTGTGTCCTACTCAAATGATCAATGTGACTCGCGATAGATTCTTGAGGGGCCCTTGTTACTAGTGCAAGACGGAAGCTTGGTGGAAATAAAGTGCATCCTTATGGATTGCAAATATTGTCCCTTTTGAACAAGATGTGTATCTCTAATAAATTGCTATTATTAAGTTTACTTCCAAGGAACCTGTTTGAATTTTTTTTCGTGTCAGTGCCATAAGATTATGTGAACGAATCCTGTCCTTTAAAGGGGCTAATTAAGGAAGCTGTTTTTACATGTCATGCCTTTTAAAGTGATAGGGCTAATTAGACAACTAAAGTATACCGAATGAGGGAAGTAGGAGGGTGGAAACCCCGATGGGTTTGTCCTACGACAGGGTAGTCCCAGAGAACTAGGAAGCTTCTCACAAGGTTTTACTGACGATCGAAACTTAGCAATCGTTAGGTTAAAACCCCGATTCACATCGTTTTAGGGGACCGGAATGGGACTATGCCCTATGGGTAGAGAGTTTGAGCACTGCATCCCTGTCATTTTCCATTCTCTTTGAGCCAAGTGCAGCATGGGTCTACTTCGGCTTGGGTATCTATGCGTATAGTAGGATGTCCAAAACCCGATGTTAGAATGCTGTCAAGAGACCTTGACTACTAGGGACTCAAGTTTCAGGTCGATCCTAGTGGGTTCAACCACAAACATTTTGTTGCGTGGTGGACTCAAGAAACCCTAGGTGACAAATCTCATGACATTCCATGGGAGTGTTGGGCAACATTTCTTAGACTCGTCTCTCGATCTACTGCTAAAACGTGCTTGGATAGCCGCTAGGCGGGCACGTTACACTCGTCATCCAAATAATGATTAATTGCGAGTCTTATGGTCAACAACTCAATTTGTAAGGGCAAGACACACTTCTCCCCGTAAACTAATTTGAATGGGGTGTGACTAGTGGCTCGCTTAAAAGTCGTCTTATACGCCCATACCACCACATACAATTTTGTATCCCGGTCACGCTTCTTTTCAGACACTATTTTGGATAGGATACCCACAAGCTACTTGTTAGTGATTTCAACTTGCCCATTTGCCTACGGGTTATAAGGAGTCATCTTGTTATGCTTAATGTTCCATGCTTCAGTCAAGCTTTTAATCACTTTGTTCAAGAAATGGGTTCCACATTCTAATACTACATCCTTTGGCGGACCAAAACGGCAGATGATCTACTCAAGTAGGAAATTGATAGTCTCTTTTGCATTGTCCTACCTCATCGCTCATGCCTCTGACCACTTTGTAAAGTAATCAATTGCTACTATAATATATCTCTTCTTAGTAGTAGATGACGGGGTAATAGGATCCACAAAGTCGATGCTCCACTTTTCAAATGGAAGTATAGCCATAATAGGGGTAAGTGGGTGCTTCCTATTCTCCCTATTGTTATGCTATTGATAAGTATCGCATCTCTTAACATACTCAAATGAATCTTGGAAGATGGACGAGCACCAATATCCAACTCTTAAAGCCTTATGTGCCATCAACTGCCTAGCAAAGTGCCCCCCATAAGCGGAGTCATGGCACTCTTCCAAAATAAATGGAACCTCATCGGGCATCACACATTGGCGATAGATATCATCAAACCCCTGCCAATATAGGGTTCCTACGATTAACACGAATTTCAAAGCTTGTTGTTTAATCTTTCTCTTCTCAGATTTTGATAGGGTAGCTCCAGCCTCTCCTGTAGATAGATAGTGTGTTATAGCAGTATACCAAGAGGGAATAGAAGCGATATCAATCTTAAACAATGTTTCCATGTCACTTCCTTCAACCAAGATCTCTTTTGGTTCTTCCAAATCCACAAGACATTCTACAATGCCCTGTAGCTTGGGTGGCTTGCTCTTAATCTCATAATCAAATTCCTGCAAAGTGATTAACCACTTTGCTGAACGATCAAGCGGCTGTAACTTGTTCAACAATAATCGAAGCCCTTTTGTCTTTGTATAAAAAAACCACCTTCTCATAAAGAATGTAGTGCCTGAGCTTTTTGGTCGCAAATACCATCGCAAGGCACAACTACTCCATGTAGGTGTAGTTAATTTTTGATACGCCCAACTTCCGAGTAGCAAAAGCAATTGAATGGTACCATTTTCCCTCCCAAATTTAGGATAAGAAGCAGTTGATACTATACATGGTGGCTACTGAAAACATAAAGAATATTTTTCCCCTTTTAGGCGCTTTCAAAATAGGGGCTTTGGCAAGCTCTCGCTTCACATAATCAAAAGATACTTTGCAAGCCTCACCCCATGCAAACTGATAGTTAAAGAAGAATAGGTTCGTTAGTGGCAACGTTCTTTCTACCAGGGCATTTATAAACCTTCAATAATACCCTAATGATGACAAAAAGCTATGCACTTCCTTTGGAGTATGTGGTGGACTCATGACAACTATGACCTTGATCTTTTCAGGGTTAGCCGCAATCCCTACTGAACTAACCACATGGCCTCTAACAATAGCCCATAAGGCACCCCAAAGACACACTTTCGTGGGTTAAGAGCTATGCAAAATTGTCTATAACACTCAAAACACTTCCACAAAATAATCAACTATCTTTCTCTTATGGTGGTTGCTCCCAGGTCATCAATGAATACTTTCAACTCCTCTGGGGAGATGTCACCAAAGCTCTTGTCGGTTGTTCTTTGCCATGAACCAAGCGCATTACATAAACCAAATGCCATCACGTGGTACACAAAGGTACCAAAGACAGTAATAAATGTCATTTTTAGCTTGTCTTGCTCAGCAATCACCATTTGGTTATACCCTACAAAGCAATCCATGAATGAATATATTTCCCTACCCGCCACTTGATCCAAAATTTGGTCAATAGACGGCAACGGGTAGTAGTCTTTAATTGCCTGCTTATTTAGCTCTCTAAAGTCTACGCAAAGTCGGATTTGATTATTATTCTTCTTTTTGATCACAGCTACTGAACACCATTTAGCATGCTATGAATAGGGAAGATCAAACCTGCTTTTCACAACTTCTATAGCTCCTCCAATAGCCTGTCCCTTAGTTCAAAAGGCATGAGCCTTACTTTTTGATGTACGAGCCAACTTTCTTCCTTTAGAGGAACGGTATATACAACTAGGCTGGGAGGAATGCCCCTAAGTTCGTTATAGCTCCAAGCAAAAATGTCATGGAACTCTTGAATTAAGGACACCTAGTCCTCTCTTTCTTCCAAATTGAGCATGGAATCTAATTTGATTGGCCATGAATTGTTTGGTGTACCAAGGTCCAACTCAATTACATCCGCGTCTCTTATTCGATCTTGAGGTTCTATCGGCTCATTCAATGTTATCTGATAGATGTCTTCTTTAGTGGACCCTTCTTTAGATCCATTGCTCAATGATGTCTCACTACCAGATGTATCATCTACTATTTCTATTCAATAGAGGATAAAGGAGCTCTCTCACTCTGAGGAGACTCAGGGTAAGCATCCACTATTACACGATTGGCACCTCTACCTAGAATCACTCGACCAGTGGGTATATCGACTTGACAGTCTGTTCATAAAATCCATGGCCTGCCTAGCAAAACTCGATAGCTAGGATGTCCTACAAACCCTATCACCCTAAAGTCCAGATATCAATTCCACGCTTGCAACGGTAATGTGGACTTCAGTGATGCAATCTTTTGGTTGCCTTAGACTGTCATCAGCCATCCTAAGAAGTGTCAAGCCATCTTTTTGGATGTCCAGACCTAGTCTCTCCATCAAGTCTAAACTCATGATATTGACAGAGGATCTAGTGTCCACGATAGCATGCTCCACTAATATTCCATCCACATATGCTGGAACCCTGGGACAATGCTTTTCAGCATGATAGAACCAATCTTCTCCCACTCCTGCTATGACCAAAGGTTCTACAATATACCCAATACGCAAGATTTTCTTGAATTCCTTGCGTACTCTTGGTAGAGATAGTTTAATCAATTGCAGGAGATTCACATCTAGTTTAACTTCGCAAAGAGAACTTGTTAGATCAAAGTTGTGGTAGTTAGCCAAAGTTATATTCTCTTGCCAAACCATTCTCTCCTTTGGTCTTTGGACAGGCTTTGGTGCCTCTTTTTTAACTTTTTCCTTCTTTCTTGGCAATTCTTTATGCTTCTTGGGATCAACTTTACTATCAACAGGCTTGAGAGGTCCACCTTTCATATCAAGATTCAGGAATTGCTTTTCCTTAGCATCTTGCTTAGGGTGTCCCTCGACAGGTTTTACATTTCCTTTGTCACCCTCTCTAGTATTTTGACCTCTTGTTATGGCTCGTAGATTAGAAGTTTCAGCGTCATTGACATGTACAACCTCAATAAGACTTTGACTCCATTGCCATGAGGCACTCCTTTACAATAGCCTTTCCTCTTTGTAGTATTTGTCTTGGTACATCGTCTTGCTAGAGATTATTCCCTTGTGCATGATGATTAACTGGACTTGGCTATTTACTTTCTTGTTGGAGAGAACTGATCTTACTCCAATAAGTAGTAGCTAAGTGACCAGACTTTTCACAAATATTACATTTGATATTTGGACAATTCCTAGGGAAATGTTGGCCACCACACCACTTATAGTTGAATCTTGAGGGGGCACCCTCTTCAGGGCATCGACTCACTATCAAATTCTACTGGTTTTTAAGAAAATTAACATCCATAGCTATTTGTCTATACTATTCGCTAATCATGTTAGTGTAGTGCCTCATCATATCCTTGACTTGACCAAGGATACTTGAGGCACTTGACTCATAGCCGCGGTTGTCTGTTTGTCGTCCCATCGGCCTAACCACTTGATTAGGAATCGGCCATGTTGACCTACTGGGACAACATTCGGGTTCATAGTTTGGCCTTCACCATTTAGTGCGGCTGTTTGACTAGCCATAGGCATAATCATAGTGGGAGGAGCTAGTAACATAGGCATATTTGGCATGATACTCCCTCTTCCATTCACATTTGACATGGGGTCCCCTTGATTCCTGTTGGTTAGTGCCAAATTATTGCCATTCCAATTTATCCTTGTTGCATAAGCTGCATGCAAGCATGACTCTACTCCTTTTTCTTGGGTAATAGTAGTGTCAATGTCGGCCAAAAAAACACTACTAAGCTACACATGGATGTTGAAATCTAATCCATGTAGGGAATATTGCAACTGTGCAGCCGGTGGAATGGGAGTATAAGTATCAAGTTTGTGAAGAGCTTGCTTTAGTTTCTTGGCATAGACCTGGACATTCTCATTTGGCTCCTGGCATGTTACATTCAAGACACGCAACCAATACTGTCCACCCCTCTCAAGGGAAAACTCTCTATGGAAGGCCATGAAGAATTGGTCAATGCTAGTTATGGTTCCGGCTTCTAGACCGTGATACCATACTGCTGCCCTTCCTTTTATTTTCATATTGAAGAACATCATTAAATGCCCTTCGTCTTGGATTCAATAGTTGAACACGAGTTTTTAAAACTCATTAACATGGAGTTCTCCATCTTCTTCTGCTAACCCATGGAAGATAAGCAAAGGTGCTCCTAATATCGGTAAATCCGGTGTCCCTGATGGAATTGCGATGGGTTGTGCCATGGCTACAATTGGATTGACAATAGGAGTTTGTGTATGTAAAACTACACCCCCACTTGAAGTGGGTTGATTGATTAGAAGAGGGGAAGTATTAGGACTTCCTCTTGCACTCAAATGGCTACTTGTGACACTTGGGCTATTAAAACCACTATTTCTTATGCGTATCGGGCTGCTCCTTTGAGGAGAATAACGCCTTAGAATCTCAGCCCGCCATCTAGCCCTCTTAGCATGTTCCTCTTTTTGTATTTTGGCTTGACGGTTCTTGTGAGAGGACGTAGACCAACTATTTGGTCCCTAGAGACCCTAGATTTGGAACCACCCCTTATTGGCATCTCCCGGCAAATGCACCACCTGTCGGGACCTAAAATGGGCCCGGCACTGGCTCTCTAGTACTAGCTGGACCTTTAAGACACACAAAGACACCCTACATGGCCTCGCAGCTAGGAGCGTCTACTAAGGCTCACACTACACTAAACTCTTATATCGATCTTGCATTTGTAATAGGACACAGCTCAACGTTTACCTTCCCCTACTCCTCAGAGGGAGTTCCCATACACATCGGTATAATTTACCATGTATCACATACATAGGAGGCAACCTCTTGGCTGAAACACTGCAGCCTCACTGTAGCTCTTCTACATCAAGGGGATTGGCCCCAAGATGCATTGCCTAACATATAAAACATAACACACAAACTCCACTCTTTTCTTATTTTGTACAATCCATGAATATATAGATTCTCACCAAACAGTCCCAAGGAAACCATACAACTAACCTATAGCTTAGGCTCCTTTTCACTCCATGTATAAGTCATGTCCTAGGAAGACAATTGCTATGCAATTCAGGACTGATACCATGTCATGCGTCATGCATAGTGCATATGATCCTAGTGCACAACCAATATTTATCAAATTAGCATTTTGTGATATGCAAAAATAGCCCTTTCATGATCTTCACTAAACGTATGCTTTGATGTATGGAGACTAGCATTGATTTCTTGTGCTACTAGTCCCTTACACTGAAATATCGCAATTCCAAATGAAATGTACAGTCAAATAAAAATTGGGGTTGGAGGACCCAAAGGTCACACCCCCTCTACCTTGCAAGTCCCTTTTACACTTAACTTCTTTGGTCTTTGGCCTCAGGCACCTCCATTCGATTGTCTGGCATCGGAATTGTGATCTGAAAAATCTAGCACGTCTGTCTTGAAGTCCCCCACTACCAGGCATCTCCTGAAGTCTCATACGACATCCCAAGAAATTATGGAAATTACCCAATCGTCGCTTATTGGTGGGTCTTTAAAGCACTTTTGGAACCCGTTGGTTGCTTGTTGATTAAAATCGACCCAATTGCTATGCTGCCTTTGACGGAGTTTATTTTTTCCTTGAAATTATGATTTTTTGGCAAATTTTGAAGCACCTTTTGGAGGCAAAAATCCACTGCTCAACTAGTCTCTCCTTTATGTTGAACAAAGGTGATGCATTCTATTCTACATTATAATGAGGGGTTGATGTTCATCTTTAGAGTTGCTGATCAAAGTTTTGTAAATCCATAAATAATATAAAATATATTGCAAATCTTTTATGTCAGTAGTATATTTAAGGAGGTTTTGCATACTCTCAAGGACTTTTAAGTTTTGTACTTTGAATTAATCAATCTTATGAGTTGCTTAAAGACTATATAAGTCACATTTCATGCTTCTTTTCATGTGGTTTCTAACATGCTAAAGTCCTCTAATCATGGCTATTAAAAATCATGATAATGTATGCCAAGTATGGCCATTAGAAGTGTTCAAATATAGTTTCTTGGAACACAAAAGTTGCTAGGTATTCCTAGTAATGGAGCTCCGATATGGTATTGAAACAATTTCTTTTTGTTTTTGTCTCAATGTAGGACTAGCTAGCATTTCCTAAATATGTACTTGGTAAGGTCTAAAGTCCAAGGTTCTAAATTGTGCGTATGATTAGATTGGGTAGATATATATTACAATTGTGTTGTGATTGGAAGATTGCTAAAAACAAGCTTCTACAATGGGATGTGATCTCTTGGAATGAACTAATTTTCATCCTTGCTATAGGAGTGCCTAGGAAGGATGAATGCTTTAGGCATGCCTTAGATGAGCACCCAATATAGTCAACTTGGCTTTAATTATAAATATGTGCAATAATAGCATAGGAATAGCCATAGGTTGAGGTGACTAGAAAACCATACACATGTTTGGTACTATATCATTGAGCATGCATGCCAAAGAGCTATGCTGAAAGCACTACATGAGATTTGTACTCTTGGTGTAGGTTAATGTATCTACTAGCCATGCCAAGCACCTTCACCTTGTATTAGGTGTGACATACAACTCTACTTATGCATATATTATCTTGAACATATGATAATTCTTGAACTTTCTTTATGTTTAAACTATGAACCTATGATTGTTTGCCCATCCAAACTTGCCTATAAATGCCAGTGACTAGAAAAACTTGACCACTCACTAGAATATAGAGAACGGTCTCCTAAAATTCATTTTCCATCATTATTGGTCAAAGCTTAGGAATAGATGACATGAGACATAGACACTTATTCTTTTATGATTTGTAATTTTTTATATCAATAGTTTTGTTTATAATAATACTTGATGACTTTGCATGATATTCCTCCTTAAACCTAGTGAAAGGTAGAGTTGAAGGTGGAAGCATAAGTGGAAGCAAGAAGAGAGTAAGAGCTATGGAGGTTCAACCAAGAAGAGAGAGATTGGTGTATGGGAACTCTATCATTCAATGTGTGACCTACTTTTCCTTATTCAGTTTGTCATTGAAAGAATAAAAAATAAAGTGATAGTGATAGGTGATCGCTACTTGTAGTGCATACATGTATGGATACTATATATAAATAAATGTGGGTGGCTAGGCACATATGGTCTTTAACCCCCACCAACCTTCCACTTAAAGGAAAATGTGCTTGAGTAGGGAGTAAAAGAAAAAAGAGAAACGTACAATATGTACATTGAGTACAATAGGATGAGAAAAGATGTCATCTCATCCTACAACCATGAGCTTCCTAAGAAAGGCATAAGGTTCCATTGGGAGGCTTTTAGTGAGTAGGTTTGCGGGATTCATATTTGTAGGAATCTTCACAAGCTCGGTGGACTTGTCTTCTACCACCTCTCTAATGAAGTGATAATGCACCTCAATGTGCTTTGTCTTTGCATGGAAGATCAGATTATGGGCCAAGTGAATGTAACTCATTAAATCCAAATGTAGTGTAGGAGTCATAGTCATACCAAGATCTACAACTAGACAACCTAACTATAGAGCCTCCTTGCAAGCCTAAGTGACTGTAATATCCTCAACCTCGGTACTAGACAAGACCGTGCATTTTTGTACCCTAGATATCCAAGAGATAGCACCTCCAGCATAGATAAAGACGTATCCTGAGGTGGACTTCCTACTGTCTATAAGCCCTATATAATTTGAGTTAATATAACTCGTGACTCTTGTATCTTGGGGTCACCAAAGAAAATGTACATACTTGCAGTGCCTTTAAGGTATATCATGATATCCTTCATGGTGTCTCAATGTTGTATACTAGGTGTAGCCACATTAGGGCCAAAAACGTTTCAAAATGACACTCGTAAGAAAATGATTAAGTTGCTAATTAGAAGAGGTTTAGAAGAGAAAAACCTTCCAAATTTGGTTGCTTGAACGTGATTAATGAGAGAATGTATATTTGGTTGCCTGAACGTGATTAATGAGAGAATGTATGATTCATTTAAGAGGTCGGGTATTAAATATCTTCAATCTTTAATGGACGTTAAGTGTCACCTTTTCAGTCTTATTCTCTTGGAAATTGCAAAATCTTGTATTTTTGAATTTTTGGACCAAAAGACGCCGCTCGTTTATTCCTCGACGTTCATTTTCTGCACCTCTTTTTCCTGTGGTTCTATTTCATGCTCTGTGATATTGTTACCCTATTTAGGGTTCCCTACCAAAATGTTTACCAGTACCTCCTCAAGCAATATAAGCGTAGCCCCACCATGCAAATATAAACTTACTATTCAGTTAGATCATGTCTATTCATCTTGAAGGAGTATACACCATTGAGCATTGTTGGACAAGGATGAAGCTAATAGGTTGCGATTACAAGGAAAGAAGCATGTAGACTTATGGATGGATGGAAATATTTATCCTCTGGACCCTTCTACAGTTAAACATCCTCCTTTTTAGAATATTCACAACTTCATAAGGTATGTTGGAGATGGTTGTGATGGGATGCTTGACTATTACATGAGGTTATATTCTGCATCTTTTACATTTAGAGAACAAATGCATGAAATGAAGGAAGCATTAACATTGGCACAAAAAACTATTTCTGAGCTAATGGACAAGGTTGATAATCTAGAAAACTCTAATCAGTCATTGCAAGAAAAATTATTGCGCTTGAAAGAAACTCCAATAGGATTTAGACAGAGAAAAAGACCACTTAAAAATTGTGTAGTCGATTGAAGAAAAGGAGACTAAATCTTGCAAAGAGATGTGCCTCTAATATTTCAGGTATTAATATTCAAGAGAATGATGAGAGGATTAAGATTATTAAAAAAACAAATCTACCATTTTACTCTGATCTTCATTTTTAAGGGAGAGTACAATGAAGACCCTGATCTTCATGTAGCAGAATTTATGGTAGCATGTGTGGCTAACAATGCCAGAACCCCTGAGCATTGGTTAGCAATATTCCCTGCCACTTTCAAAGGCGTGGCGTTTCAGTGGTATGAGAGACAAGCAGCAGGAACTTTTGGCACATGGGATGACCTGAAGTTGGTATTCCTCACTAAATTCAGGTGTGAAGATTTTGAAGAGCGGATGCGAGAGGAGTTCATGAACTTAAGTCAGTCCTCTGGAGAAAGAGTAGAAGCTTATGTCTCGTGAATGGAATCCATCTTGAAGAGATGGACTAACCATCATTTGGACGAAGGTATCCAAAAAGGAGTGTTTCTCAGAGGTCTACAACTAGAAGTTTGCAAGTTTGTGGAATTGAGAAGATCAGTCAATCTGCAAGCTACAGTGGAAGGTGCAAGATTGTATGATGAAGTTTAAGCAAGGCTGTCAATGACTCCTGGAAGAGGAGTCTTACCTCCTCCCATGCTAGGAATGGTATACCCACCAAATGCAGTCCCAGGGACAGTTCCCTATCCCTATCCCCAGATGCAAACAATGCCGTAGTATAATGCACCTAATCCACTATGGTTGCCACAGACGACAACGCCTCAAATGATGGTTCAACCACCCACAACAATAGTGGCCTCAAACAAATCCTCCAATGGCGACTCAAAAATAGTAGAACCCTACCAACTGGAATCAACAACCCCAAGTCTCAACAGGAGCTCTCTGAATTAGAACCAGAACAGAGGACCCTCTGGATCAACCCAACCAGTGTATGCAGTGATTACAGAAGCTTTTTCTACTACAAGTACTCCATGAGGTGAAAATTTGAAGGACTACTTATCCAACTCAGTTGCAAGTATTAAGAAAGAGCTTATGGATGTGATTACAGAGCAGTTACAAACACTGAAAGTGAATACCACCAATATATCTACTCCTGCGGGAGCTAGGAGAGATGTGATGCGTTCTAATACATGGTGCGGAAATTGTCATGAAGCGGGACGTTTAGCCACTAATTATACCCGAAAACCAACCATTCCTGGAGCATTTTGTTCCTACTATTTGAGGAAGAACCATACATAGGATATTTGCTCTCTAAGAGAGATGCACGAACGAAGACAGAAAGATGAAAATGCAATATTCAACTTGCTAGAATCCAAAATGATGACCTAGGATATTGGACAAAAGCGTAGGGAGTTTGGTCCTAATTTCGGTCCAAGGAGGTTTCCCTCTCAAAGTTACAGAGGACGACAGTTTGGCAGTGGTCAGAGATCAGAGGTGGAATGTTACAGATATGGAGAAAAGGGTCATATCTCCCCGAATTGTCCAAACCCTAGATGATTTGTGGATTACAAGCCCTTATGCAACCGATACAAAGGATAAGGCCACACTGCAAAGGACTATCCAAGTCCAGTCCCTGTCAAGGCCAATGCCACTGATAGCCAACAGAAGGTACAAGAGCCTACCTCCAATTTGGTAGAGTTAGAAGTTGCCACTATCACGTGCACCAAGAAGAAGGAACCAGTTGTCTAGAAAGAGAACAACTCCCTTGCAAAGACTGTGAAGTTCAACTTGCCAACAGAGGGACATAGCAGTATAGGATAGAACACTGCAGTACTGGCACTACAGAGCATTGTAGTGCCATAGAGAGTCACAGAGACAGTCCCAGAAACAGGACCAGAGGTCCAGGAGATAGACGATACAGAAGGAGCTCTAGAAACAGAGGAAGTGCCGATGTTGCCATTGGTAGAAGAAAAAGGAAAGATGAAAATGGGTATAGCCCCATTCCCCAGCAGGCTGGAGAAGCTCGTGGATCCTATCAAAGAATATGACTTGGTAAAAGACCTAGAATAGCGACAAAGACCAATAAGGTCTCGGAGCCTATAAAGGAAGTAGATGTGGCTAACGCCTTCCTAGATTCTAGAACCCCAGAGATTAGTGTATGGATCGAAGGATGCTTTATTTTAGATGCATTGATTGATGGAGGCTCATCAGTAAACATAATGACAGATGTGACAATGAAGGACTTAAAGTTGCAGGGAATTCAATCTACACAGTGGCTTATTAGATTGGCAGACCAAAGTAGAATTAAACCATTGGGTATCCTCCCATACGTAAAAACAACCCTTGCAGGAAAAGATTATTGGCTAACCTATATGGTGGTTAAACCAAATTCTTATGGGACCTCATATCCTTTGCTGTTGGGAAGACCTTGGATTTTTGAAGCGAGAGCCAGGACGGACTGGTTCAAAGGAACCCTAACCCTAGGTAGAGGACCCAACAAAGTGGTGTTGAAATTGTATGGATCGCAAAAAAGCAATGGATCCACATCCATCAAAGTCATAATTGACTCCTCCAATGAGGTAACAGATGGTACATTAGGAGACAAAGAGGATGTTAAATAGATATTTTCCAAGAAAATAGAGGCACAGTCCCTAACAGTGGGCACTGTAAGCCAACTACCAAAGGAAGCAAAGTCTTTGTCCATGGGATAATACCTCCTCCTACCTCAACTAGAATTGACCTCTGAAATCATCTCTGACAGCAAGATAGAAGCATGGATGTACTATTCTCTCTGTTACATGTCAATTGCAGAGACAGTAACAGAGAATCAGAGCCAGAGAAAGAGGTAGAAGCAGAAGCAGACAGAGAGGTGGAGGATCTGCTCTTCTCCTACAGAGCCTCTACAGAAGCAGAGATAGAGCCTCCAGAGGAAGAGGATGAAAATGATGAGGAAGAAAACAAAGCACGTTATGAAAGTGCAGATGAAGAAGTTTCTCTAATAGCGGATAATCTTGTTGATATCCCTACAGAGACCTCAGAGGCCGAAGGTCTCGGGGTGTTGGATGGAATGACCATGATTCCATTTGGGTTGATCAATGGACTAGAAAGTATGCAGAATCTTCATAAGAAATGGATCAAAGGCACAAAAATTAAGTTCATAAGTGGCTTGTGTTGCAGTAACCATTCATTTTGGAGAAAAGATGATGATGATGTCCCTTGTCAACAGAAGCCAAATCCATTGGAGCCACAGCTTCTAGAAGGTCTGTGCTATGTGACATTCTTGGACGCATCCTCTGAAGATAAATTCCTAAGTCCAGAAGAAATCACCACTCACAGAGAAGCAAACAAAGCTCTGATACCCTTCCAAGAATCTCAACAGACAAATGAGTCATCTGTTCAAAAGGAGGACACTAGCTCTAGTGGAACATCAGACGATAACACTATTCCCTTGAAAGAGTCAGACCTCTATCTAGAAGCAATCCGTGGGACATTTATCCGCGAAGTGGAAGGTGAAAGACAAGTGATGTTCCTGGATACTAATGGTATTGAATATCACCTGAAAGTGGGTCTTAATATTTCAGAAGAAGAATTAGTGGTCCTGCAAGATCTACTAAAGGAGAACTTAGACGTGTTTGCTTGGTCATATAAAGACCTAAAGGGGATTGATCCCACAGTATGCCAACATCACATTGACCTAGATCCTGATGCCAAATGTATAAGACAAAGACAAAGGCGTATGAATCCTAATTATTTTGCTCTGGTGAAGGCTGAATTATTGAAACTTCTTGAAGCCGAGTTCATTTATCCCGTGGCTAACAGTGAATGGGTTTCGCCCATTGTGGTAGTACCTAAGAAGAATGGGAAACTTTGAATATGTGTGGACTTTCAGAAGTTGAACTCGAAGATGAAGAAGGATCATTTTTCCTATCCCATTTATAGATCAACTGTTGGACACAGTGGCATGCCATGAGCTGTATTCCCTCTTGGATGGATTCAGTGGATATAACCAAGTCCAAATCGTAGAAGAGGACCAATCCAAAACAACCTTCACCACAGAATGGGGAACCTATGCTTACAAAGTGATGTCATTTGGGCTCTGTAATGCTCTTTCCACCTTCCAACGAGTAATGATGGCTGCCTTCTAGAATCATTTGTATGATTTCATTGAGGTGTATCTTGATGACTTATGTGTCTATAGCTTAATACGAGAGCATTGGGGACACCTAGAGCAATGTTTTGACAGATGCCGAGAGTATGGGATTTCTCTCAACCCCGACAAATGTGTCTTTGGAATTTCATTAGGAGTTCTTCTAGGCCATATTGTCTCTGCACAAGGGATTGCAACAGACCCGATGAAGATTGAGAAGATTGCCACCTTGACAGCACCAATAAACCTCAAGAAATTGAGAGGATTTCTTGGCCATGTGGGCTACTATAGAAGATTTATTGCACATTGGAGCCCCAAGAGGAACACCAAGGAAAAGGGAATTCTCTTGCAAGAAAATCTATCTTGTAACATCAACAAGCTTGTTTATTATGTTTCATATGGTCACAATGAAGAAAAGAACACCAGGCACAACAAATCTTCATACAACATCATGTAGATCTCCCACTGATTTGATAGAATCAACCATATTCTTCAATATCTTCACAAAATCCATCAATAGAACAAAGAAAGAAAAGGAATACACCATCTTTGAATGGAAATACATCACATAGTATTTATCTTCAATATCTTCATAGTCTTCTCTCTCAGTCTCTCATATAAAATCACTCTGTTTTTGTAGAATTGGCTATCTCTGACTCTCTCTCTCTCTCTCTCTCCATCAATAATACATCATATCCTCACTATAATCTCTCAAAATCACTCTCAATAATCCTTCTTAGGTCGTGGATATCCCTCCCAAGAGGTATGTCTGATATGAAGAGTCACCAGAGCCACTACAGTGTCCTTTCATAGCTCACTACTGTCACTTCATTCTAGTCTTCACTTGAGTCTTCATCAGCTACTTCTTTCACTTCTTTTAGCTCTTTTGCACTTGTATTCACCTCTTTCCAAGGCTAGAAAACTTTCCCAAGCTACACTCCCATCCATCAGAACACATACAGAAGCATACAAAACAGTCACAGAACAGTACCATAACAGCTATAGTACAGAACAGAACAGAACAGAGACAGAAATAGAGGCTCTACAGAAGACGTACAGAAGGTCATCAAAACCACATAACTCATACTCAAACCATTCCAAACTCTCAAAAACTATTCAATAAGCTTTCACAAGATCTCAATCTTCATCAATCAATACTCCATCCCTCCTTACAGAAGTCAATCAGAACAAAACAGAACAAAACAAAAGGTATACAGAACCAATCATCAGAACCTATCAGAACATCACAAAACCACTAATAAACATCACGAACTTCCAAAACACAATCAATATCATCCAAATTACTCTCAAACCACTTCCAAACTAATCAATCATCTCATAAAATCAACCATTTAGCTCTCAAAAATAACAAAAAAATAGCCAAAAAAACAAGTCATTTCAACACTCAACATATCCCCACACTTAATAAGGAAGCGTCCTCGTGACCCAGGAAAAAGGAAATAAAAGTTCAAGTAAAAGCTCAACTTTAATCTTCAATATCTCTTCAAAAAGAATCCATTCACCACGACCCCAACTTATAACCTGTTTTTGATATAAAAATACAAAGAAAGGAAAACCCTTTATACATTAACACTTCTTATCAAACTAGAAAATCACAACAAACTTGTAAAGGATATAAGAGTTTTCTTCTTCTTCATCTGCATCAGCTTCAACTCTCCAACCACGATCTCATCACCACAATTCTCCAAAATGTAGCTCGCACACGAAATCCAATCCAATAGGAAACCACCACGTTCGTATTACATAAATGAACTCACAACACAAACACTACACACAACACAACCATCTGAATGACTCCTCCAAAAAAAGAGATTTTCATTAAAAAGCATCCACCATACATTGGAAAGGTATCAATGAAGATGATCCCTCTTAAAAGATTGATGTTGTCAGAAACGATCCATAGACAAGGATTCATCTACAAAGGTTTTGGGAGGATTTTGAAAAAACTGAAGACATCACATCCTTTCCAACAGGACCAGGTATCTGCTAGGCAAACAAAGGGCATGAAAATACAATATATCTAGCTGCTGGGAATCAATGCTCACATTGACATTCATGCACAACTTTGGAATAAGCTTGGAATCATTATGAGAGTGCCCATGCATATACGCCAAGTACCAAGCAAAGTGAGCAGTTAATCGCACTGAAGGATCTGCAGACTATGAATACTGCTGAGCAAAATGAACATAGTTCTGATAAACTTGACTGGCAGCTGTCCATTCTCCTGGAATTACTGGCCAATTGATCTGAGGTCATGTAAGGGAATCATTCGAACTCCATCCCCTTCTTCTGGAAATCTGAGTAACAAACCCGTCATAGTCACTAACCAACTGAGGTGTTGAGATATAGAAGTGTTAGGTGAGGGAAGTGGAATAAGGAAAAGTGGATGAAGTGAGGGATAAGAAAAATCATAAAAGGAAGAAAATTTTAAAGAAGGAGTGGTAGAAATTTGGAGGGAATCACTAAGGAAGGGTGTTAAACTGATAAATAGGAAATATGGAGGGTACATGAATGGATGGAGAAGGACAGGGTGGAGATGGGGAAAATACCCTATCCTCAATAAAGGAACATTATGTAAAAATGGGAATTTGGGAGAAAGTTGAAGGTTGGAAAAGAAGGGGTAAAATAGTGGTGGAATTAGATTGACAAAGGGAAAGATATATAGCATATCGGTGAGCCATTTGTTGGTAAGATAGGAGGGTAGGAACAGAAGGTCCTAAGAGAGATCATCTATGATAGGCATAAAAAAAGGTAGAAGCAAACGGATTATGTTTTGAAAGATAGGCTAAGAGATCCATCCTCAGTTGATTAGTACTCTGGGCATAAGTAGGAGCTGTGTTTTGTCTTTGATTCAAAACCATAGAATCAATCATGGGATGCCACGAATTATCATGACAATCAGTCACTTTGGAGGAATAACTCTGGAACATGTCAGCTATGCGCAACTCCAAATGGTTGACATACAAAACAGCTTGTAGAACCACATCCCCCACATACCATGCCATATCCACCTCATCTGGAATTAACAAGTCGCCTCGTAGATACATGTATGACATCAACATGGTATCTGGCGTGACAAAATCCTCAAGCACCATCCTTACCACCTCTGTCAACAACTCAGCAGACCAAGCCCCACTCCATCCATCCTCTGGAAGAGGTAAATCCATCGTGGAAAGCTTCATGTAGAAGACTAACTTCTGTAAGTGGTAGTGGACAAATAAAGAATGGTCTGGTGGAACATATTCCTGAAACTGCTCAAATGTAGACCATAACAAGTCCATTCTGGATTGCAATCTTTCCACTTTATCTTGGAATAGAGGGCACAAGGTAGCCTGTCTCTGAAGAGCAGCCAAGTCCTGCTGTGAAAGAGAAGGGATCACGGGAACATTAGGGCTTGGAGGAACATACCGTGACTTTGCGAGTTGATCTTGCAACTGCTTGATTTGGGAGGCTTGGGATGCCACTGTGTCATTAGCAGTCTATAAGGCTGAAAGTTTGTCATCTAATAGAGTTTGGAACTCCTGCGCTTCTTTGGACATCCTCTCCTTCTCCTCTGAAAGGCTAGTAACCTCGGATTGAACCTCTAGTAATTGGAGCTTCAAAGAATAGATCTCATCTCTTTGGGTGGCAACCAATTGGGTCTGTTGTTCCATCTGCTTAAACGAATCTGCTAGGGTATCCTTAGCAGAAGCTAACTCGGATGTTGCCTTATGCAACTGGTCTTTAGACTGCACGAGCTCTTCATAAAAGGATGCGTACAGCTATTGAACACAGGCTGTCACTGACAACTCAATGGAACTCTGAATATCTTTACAGAGGAAAGGAATTGCATCCCCCGAGACTAGACTGTTCAATGAGGGAACTGATATGTCCAATGATCCTTCGCGATGTGCTCGGAACAGGTTATTACAAGTGAGATATCCAGGGAGAGCACTGCCATAGGTAGCAGGAATGGGCACTGAAGGAAGTATTGAAGGAGCTTTATCCGTTACCCGCTTCAAGCGTTTGTGCTGGATGACCAGGGGAGGTGGAGAATCATCATCCTCTATGTCAATAGGTTCTGACTCATCGGAAGGTGGAGGAGGAGGTACTGGATCTGATGGAGGAGGTGGAGGCACAGTCTTCTGTAAACCTGAATAGGTTAAGAAGGCAGACAAATATGATCCATATGTGACATTGGTAACATTACCCCTGGTGACTTTGACGAAATGTTGATCCATTTTAGTGAGGAGGTAAGTGCTCCAATCAATAGCAACTCCTTTCAACACCATCCTGGAAGCTGTGAAAAGCTCTTTGGACAAATACTGGGATGGCGTTTTGGCAGGCATAAACCTATCCTAGAGAAACTGACAGACCATCTTCCATACGGGATCAGTGATCATAGAAAAGGAAACTCCTGAAGAGTTGATCACCTTCTTAACATCCAGCATTTCCCTTGTTTGCTTTTGCAACAGCTTCAGAATCTCTTCATTAGATAAAAGCTGACGAGTGGTAACAAAAGGTTCACCTTTGGAGGGAAGAGACAGAGCCTTCCTTAGGCCTCGAGGTGTCAAAGTCATAGAAATTTCCTGGACTAGTCCTGTCTTCTTGCTGTAGGAGGCCAAAAACTCATCACATAACGACGGATCCTCTAGAAGCAATGGAAAGGAAGTAGCCACAAAAGCAGCGAGTCCCGCCTTCGTGAGAGGCTCAAAAGTAAGTAGGGAAGAGTAATCCCTACTAACTAGTGGGACGTACTGGATAGGGGGAGGAGCGTGAGAAGGCGCCATTCAGATGGTTACACACACACCACAAACACAGACAATCAAGGAGAATGCTTGCAAAGCAACAGACAAAAATCCAAGGATAAGAGAACAACCAAAACAATAAAATGTGACTTGACCAACTAACTCCAAGCAAACCACAACCTAGAAAAAATTTGACATTACCTCTAGACATATGCGACCGAAAGCTTCATGCTATGCATCAGACAAACACCCAGAACCCCGTATCAGGCAATAAAAGAAAAAACTACACACCGTATCCTTAACGGTAACAAACACACTAAACCAAAACATTACCACATCCGACACATATCAAGACTACATCTTTGATAAACCAGTGTTTGACCATGGAAATAACTCTAATGACTGTCCATACCCATCCCACAAAACCGGTTCGTTAAAAAGGGGAAAGAAGTGCAGTGAGGGGGAATTAATTTAATGAAAGGTTTATTTTAAGAAATTATTAAGAAATGGGTGAAGTTTTATTAAGTGATAAACCTTAGCAAGAAAACGGCGGTTCGTTCTTATAAATTTAATTACCAATTATTAGGTTAAAACGGTGCTTTAATTCTAATCCTGGACTTCGATACCCAGACTGGGTCTCTAAATGCAAGTTCATTGATTACAAATTAAGGTGATGTGGAGCGTTTTTTTGCCAGTGCGTGCTCTTGTGACGGATGGTTCATTTTAATTAAAAATTAAAGTGCCTCTTTAGCGCACGTAGCACGTACTAAGTGAACGACGGGTTTATTTTAATTAAACAAAATATGGTGTGTTTAGCGTGAATGCGTGTGAAAACTGTGGGTGAATAAACAGGTCATTTTAACAATTAATTTGTGATTAAGGGGGAAATGAAAATAAATAAAGCACATAAAATAAATACATGGAAGGGGTGTGTATGTAATGGCCTAAATGCGCACGGAAGAGTCCCCCAAATGGAATGAATCCAGTAAAGGAAAAGTAAAGACCACGGAACTGAACAACAAAGATAACACCTTAGTGGGTTTTGTTGTTTTTTATTTTATTTTATTTTGTTATTTTATATTTATTTATTTATTTTTTGTTTCGTAGGTTAGGTGTGTTTGGTTTGTGTATATTGTTTGACTTGATTAAATTGTTTTGTTATTTTTATTTTTCTGGTGTTTGTTATGTGTGTTTTGTTTTTTGAATTATTTTTGTTTGAAATAAATAATAAAATCAGGATATATAACACATGTATATGTTATAAAGTGTAAGAATGAATTTTCAGCCATTTAGCAAGTGTCCACAATTGATATTAATGCAGCCATGATTTTCAGTTGATTTTTTTAGGAGTTAAAATGAATTTTTATGAAATGTAGTATTAAAAGTAGGGTTTTGGTGCTTCAAATAATATATTTACCTTTTAAGGAAATATTTTTTAAGTGAAAGATTAGGGAAAAAAAGGGATAGGGGGTTTGTGGAAATTTTTTGAATTTTTTTCTTGATTTTTACTAATTTTTAATGAATTTTATCCAATTTTCATGTAATTTTGAATGAATTTTCAGAATTGTTTTTTTTGTTGGGAATTTATTTGTTTTAATTTTCTCCTGGCAAATATTCCAAATAATTGAATTTTTTTAAAATTTTGTTTGATCTTAAATGAATTGTTGGAATTAACTAAATCAATTAAATGATGTATATCAGGTTAGTTGGTCAAGTGAGGTCAAGTCAGGTCAATTAAGTCAGGTTAGTCTAGGTAGGTCAGTTAAGTCAGGATAAGTCAAGTCTGGTCTGGTTAGGTTAGTCAGGGTTGATGAGGGTAGTCTGAGTTAGTCCAATCTAGTTAGGTCAATTAGGTTAGTCTAGGTTGGTTTGTCAAGCCAGAGTAGTTAGTCAAGACCTAACTAGATGTGGTCAACTAACCATGGTTCAGTTAGTGGGGTGGAAACTGACTAGGGGTTAAGTTAGTATGGTTAACTAACTCGGGTAAGGTTAGGGGTCAACTAACCCTAGTTGGTCAACTAACCATGGTTCAGTTAGTGGGGTGGAAACTGACTAGGGGTTAAGTTAGTATGGTTAACTAACTCGGGTAAGGTTAGGGGTCAACTAACCCTAGTTAGGTTAGTGGGGTACTAACCCTAGTTAGGTTAGTGGGGGGTCAACTAGGGTTAGTGAATGACTAACTAAGGTTAGTGGGACTAACTACGGTTAGTTAGCTATTAACTAAGATTAGGCAAGTTAGTAACCAGTGTTAGGTTAGTGGTTAACTAGGGTGAGATACTAACCAGAGGGTGGTTAGGTGGTTGAGGAGAAGGAGGAGGGAGAGGTGGCCACGTCAGGGGGAGGTGGAGGAGAAGGAGGAAGAGGTGGCGGCGGCGCGGGCGTCAATCGAAGGGCGGCACGTCGTCAAACGGTGGGTGGCGGCGCCCTGGGGATGGCGATGGCAACGCTGTGGATGGCGATGATGATGCTGGTGACCCTGTGGCCCAGGCGGCGGCGGCCCTGGTGGCCCTGTGGCCCAGGCGGCGATGGGGGGTGGAGGCGGGAGGGAGGTACAAAGGAGGCGGGGGGAGGCGGAAGGAGGAAGAGAGGGAGGAAGAAGGGAGGGGGAAGAAGGTGGAGGGAGGAGGAAGGAGGAACAGCAGGTGGGGGAGATGGGGGGAGGGTCAGGGAGAGAGAAAGAGGAGTAGGAGAGAGAAAGAAGAAGAAGAAGAAGAAGAAAGAGAAAGAGAGAGATGGTGGTTGAAATTCGGGGGGGGGGGGGGGGGGGGGGAAGGTGCCTGTTGGGGGGGTGGTTTTTTTTTTTTGTGGATGTAAATCGATAAAAGTAAAAAATAAATTAATTAATGAAAATAAAGAAAAGAGAGGGAAAGGTGAGACGCCCCTGTCCCGCGCGCATGCGCGGGGCGGGGTAAAAAAATTTGCAGTGATGGGAGGGAAAGGGCGCTTGGAGGCGGGGACGAGGCACGCGGATGCGACCGGGGCGCATTAAAACGCGTAAAATCGAAAACGGGCGCGTGCATGCGCAAGACGAAGCGCGTAAAAACTCATAAAAATAAAGAAAAATTAATAACTCCCAATCCGTACGTCAAAACGAAAGGGTGTAAAAACAAAAAGGGGGCGGGACGGCAGGGGGAAGACAGGGAAAATGTGCAACAGGAGTTTCGGGAGGGGTAAAGGGCATTCACGTGCAAAAAATACAAAAAAGGATTAAAAAACCGCAATTAAAAATTAATATCGGAAGTTCCATGCATCGGAACAAAGTGGAGGAAAAAGAAAAACTGTGCAAAAAGACGTGCCCGACAATCCTATCACATCAAAACATAGTTCCGACTGAGATAAGACGCGTTCACGTGGGAAAAACCCAAAAAACAAACCCGAAAATGGGATTGAAAATTAATACTGGACGAACCGTTCGCCGGAATGACATGCAGTAAGAAGGAAAAATGTCCATAGGAAGGAATGGCATAGGGCTGTCATATTAAACCGCAATTCGGGTGGAAGTAGGAGGGGTTCATATGCAAAAAACACCAAAAATACGCCCGAAAACTCATTTAAAAATTAATAATTAAAAATTGAGAAGTGGAAAGAGGGGGAGGAAAAAGGAAAAAGGTGGGGAAAGACACAGGGGACACGACTGTCAAATCAAATTGGAATGCAAATGCAAACAGGGCAGGTTCACATGGAAAAATGTCAAAAAGACGCACGAAAAAGTCTTAGAAAACTGGAAAATTAATATTGGACAAACCGTGCATCGAAATGACTCAGAGTAAAAAGGAAAAATGTCAGGGGAAAAGTGGTTGTCAAGGATATGATGTCAGATCACAGTTCTGAATCAAGAAAAGCGCGTTCACATGGAAAACCGGCTGATTTGCGTAAAATGCTTCAAAAATTAATAACTCAAAAACCGTGTACCGAAACAGGGGTAGATAAAAAGAAAAAATGGTCAGTTCAGAGGGAGGAACAGGGCTATAAGGTTGGATTTGGACTTCGGTGAACGTAGGATACAGTCACATAGCATGACCTCAAAATCAAGGAATAACGGAAAACTGCAAGGGAACAACCCCAAGGGTGGGTGGAAAATAAATGATTGGATGGGAAGGGACCCCGTCAGGGTAACAGCAAGGCATGGCATACATGCATGAGCAGGTTAAGGCATATGTAGAAGGGTATGCAATGTAGACGCGCAGGGACGCATCCCCACACTTAAGACCTTAATGGATAGGGTTTACCAAGCAACAGGGACCTAGGACCATGCCACAGACCATCCACTAACGTCCCCACACTTAAAACATGAACGTCACTCAGAAACAAAAGTTGTAGGGTTAGAAAAACTTGGCCCATTTTTGTCAAGAAGCAAGGTTGAGTGTCGATGGCATATCCGGTGTCGTTGTCCGCTGCTGGTGGTACCAAGGCATCTTCTCGGCACACGTCCGTCATGGCAGGGACCACGCAACAGCATCCAAGGAGGTAGCTGGTTGAAGGAATCGCCGGAAATTCGTCGATGATAAGGAATACTACACTCAACTCACAGTCACTCAAATGGAATGAAAGAACTGTCACTCGCCCCATGACTAATATCACTCGAGGAATAAGGATTGAAACCCATATCTCATACCCGGTTTAGAAATCAACAGGGGAATGGTGCAGAAGGAGTATGCCAAGGTGCACAGTTGATGGTGCATTAGTGCGTCCAACCCGTCTGACATAGGTGCAAGGAGGAAGGCAAGGAAGCCTTAGAGTGCAGTGTACAGAACAGGGTGATATGTCTTGTGATGACGGCAAAGACCCATCCCGTGGGTGCATAGGAAAACGAGAACATACCTGACTCCAAGTGTCGTAACGTCCCTCAATCTCACCTCTCGATAATTGATTGAAGAAACTCCAGTCACACTCAACCCACCCTCTGTCTCACGCTCGGTTGATAGATATAGGAGGGCAACCTTTTCCTGAAACCCATTGATGTAATCCTCACAGTCACGTGTGCAAAGGTTGTATGCCTTGTGCGCATTTGATGGTGCAACTGTGCATCCTGCCCTGTGCCGGCATATGGTGCGAGAAGGAAGGCCAGGGAGCCTTATGGTGCAGTGCACATAAACAAATTGTGCTTTGTGCATTGAGAGGTCCATCCCGTGGGTGCAACACTTCATTCACACTACTCACCTCTCATTTGATTTGAAGGGAAAAGACTGGACACTCGCCCCACCCTCTGTCTCACTCTCTGTTGATAGTTACAGAGGGCAACCCATACTCACGTCCCCATCTGGTTAGGATGAAAGTTCACGCCACTCGATTGTTTGTCGATGAAGATCGCGTCGTCAGTTGTTGAAGAGGCGTACCCAGGGATGTAGCCATCAAATCGAATATTGTGTTGGATAGGAACATGTCATCTGCTAGAGGACAGTTAGACACTCTGCAGAGAGACCCAAGACACAACGTACCAAGGGAGGCAGCTTCGGAATTGGATCCTGGGGATATCAATTAATGAATCCACTTTCTGGATTGCTGGGTGTTGCCACCTTTTCCACAGCCAGCTTCCCGCCCAAGGGTGTGTGCCATCTTTTCTTGGAACGAGGCCTGCTATGACAGGGAATTGCTTCCTTTTCTCTCATAACAGATTTGTTTTTCTTATTTGTTTTTCTCTTTTTTTTTCTTTTTTTATTTTTTGTTTGTTTTTCCCTATTCGCGAGGGTGTTTCCACCTTTTCTCGAAGAATAGGTCGGCATGACAGGGACCTAAGTCATTTTCTCCCACGACCGATATGTATTTTTACCTCTTTTTTTTTTCTTCGAATTAAACAAGGGAATGGTTGAAAGACCATGTATCAGAACCAACCTCGCCACTGTTGCTGGTGGAAAATAGAGGATAAGAGATCACGGCTAGAAGGGGGGTTTGAGGGGACAGAGGGTTGCGTCCACTTCATGAGTGGTTGAAGAACGGCTATCAGAATTAGTATCATAAGAAGTACAGTGCTGCGCCAATGAGGGAAAGGATCAAGTGACCATGATTGTCAAGATCCCCAAGGAGGGAAGTACTTCTTCAGGCAATATCCATTGATCAGGAAGGGATCATCAGAGGCATCAATGGTCTGCACTTGGATAGAGAAATTAGGGTTGACGACAAGTATCTTATATGGGCCCATCCACCATTGTTGGAGCTTGCCAGGAAACTTGCCAAATCGTGAATCATAGGCTAGGACCAAATCACCTTCTTTGAACTCCTTGTGATTGATGAAGCTGTCATGGTAAGCCTTGCGTCGAGTTTGCGTGGCTTCCATGCATTGTAGAGCCATCCTACGAATTTCGTCCAAACATTCCAGGTGCAGAAGACGGCGTTGCAGTGAATCATCGTCCCCCAAACGCTCTTTGATAGCCACTCTCAAAGAGGGTAATTCCAATTCAACATGGAAAACAGCTTCTGTACCATACACCAGCTGGAAGGGTGTCTGTCCTATTGTTGCTTTATAGGAGGTTCTGTACATCTAGAGGGCCTCTGTAAGTCGATCATCCCAATCACGACGATGTGCGGCAATCGTTCTTGTCAGAATCGAGCAGAGGATGTGATTGGTGACTTCGACTTGGCCATTGGCTCTGGGGTAGTAAGGAGTGGACTTGCGATGGCGGATCTTATACAACTCTGTCAACTCTTCCATGACTTTATTAAGGAAATGAGTGCCTCTGTCACTTACCAGCTCCAAGGGACTACCAAAACGGGTAATGATATTCTCGTATATGAATAGGGCCACGCTGTTACCATCATCCCGCTTTAGGGCTTTAGCTTCACACCACTTTGTGACATAATCCGTACATACGAGGATGTATCGGTTCTGTTTCCTTCTGGTGGGAGGATCGATTGGACCTATGAAGTCGATGCCCCACTTCTCAAACGGCTTCAGGGGATGGATAGGCTGTAGTGGCATAGCACTTGTCTTGGTGCGTTTCCCTATTCTCTGACAAGCATCACATCTTTTACAGTAATCATAGGCGTCCTTATGAAGGGTAGGCCACCAGTAACCTGCTAGCAGAGCCTTCCTGGCTATAGCTTCTCCTGCAAAGTGGCCCCCACATGGCTCGTCATGGCAAGCCTTCAAAACAATCCCAATCTCATCTCCTGCAACACATCTTCAAAGCACTTCATCTTTGGCTTTCTTGTACAATGCACTGCCTAGCAGGGTGTAGGGGGCTGATTCTAGCATAAGCTTCTTCCTCTCTCGACTAGAAATGCCAGGAGGGTATTGTTGGGTTGCCAACAGATTGGCAATGTTTGCATACCAGGGGGTTACAGTTTCTACCAGGAATAGGGAAGCATCAGGGAGGTCTGGATCATCCTGCTCCTCGTCTGCAGTTTGTGGGATACGCGACAGATGATCAGCCAGAACATGGGAACGACCAGGCTTAGTAATCACCTCAAAGTCGAACTCCTGAAATAGAAGGAGCCATCTCATCATTCGTCCTTTCACATCTGCTTTATTCATCAGGAAGGATAGGGCCTCATGATCCACATAAAATTTAAAGTGGGTAGATAGGAGGTAGTGGCGGAACTTCTCTAGGGCAAACACCATGGCCAAGCACTCCAGCTCTGTCACTGTGTAGTTCCGTTCCCTATCAGTGACTTTTCGGCTTGCATAATAGATCGGCTGATCCAGCTTCGAGGATCCCTTCTGGCAAAGGACAGCACCTAAGCCTTCAATTGATGCATCAGTGTGTACATGGAACTCTTTCGTCCAATCAGGAGGTTGAAGAATGGGTGCCTCAATCAAACACTGCTTCAGAGTGTGGAAGGCTTTGTCATATTCTTCTGTCCAAGTAAACTCTGCATCTTTCCTCAGAAGCTTGTGCAAGGAGGTTGCCTTTGTTGCGAAATGAGCTATGAACCTTCTGTAGTAACCCACATGGCCTAGGAATCCCCTCAACTGTTTGAGGTTGGTGGGTGCTGTCAGAGCTGCAATCTTTTCGATCTTTGTAGGGTCTGTTGATATCCCTTGTGCAGAGACAATGTGGCCCAACATGACTCCAGAAGAGACCCCAAAGATGCATTTGTTGGGGTTGAGGGAAATCCCATACTCCCGGCATCGGTCAAAGCATTGTTCCAAGTGTCCCCAGTGTTCTCGAATCAAACTATAGACACAGAAGTCATCCAAATATACCTCAATAAAGTCGTGCAAATGATTTTGAAATGCGGCCATCATGACTCGCTGGAAAGTAGCAGGGGTATTGCAGAGCCCAAATGGCAAGCGTAGGTTCCCCATTCTGTGGTGAAGGTTGTTTTGGATTGGTCTTCTTCTGTGATTTGGACTTGGTTGTATCCGCTGAATCCATCTAGAAGGGAATAAAGCTCATGTCCGGCCACTGTGTTCAATAGTTGGTCTGTGAAAGGGATAGGAAAGTGATCCTTCTTCGTCTTGGAATTGAGCTTTCGAAAATCCACACAGATTCGCAATTTTCCATTCTTCTTGGGTACCACCACGATGGGTGAAACACATTCACTATTTGCCACTGGATAGATGAACTCGGCTTCCAGAAGCTTCAGCAGCTCTGCTTTCACCAATGTGGAATAATTCGGGTTCATTCGCCTCTGTCGTTGCCGTACTGGCTTGGCATCAGGCTCCAAGTCAATATGATGCTGACATATTGTGGGATCAATCCCCTTTAGGTCTTTGTAGGACCATGCAAACACATCCAAATTCTCTTTCAACAAGTTGTACAAGGTTGACAACTACTCTTCTGGGAGGCTGCTACCCACCTTCAAGTGGCGTTCAATGCCTTCTGCATCCACAAAGGTTAATTGCCTTTCACCTTCTACTTCACGGATGAAGGTCCCACGGACTGCTTCTGGGTACAGATCCGACTCCTTCAAGGGAGTGATGTCCTCTTCTGATGTCCCACTAGAACCAACTTCTTCTTTTGGTGGAGACTTAGGGTGCTCCTGGAGATGTTGGAATGGGATTAGAGCCGTGTCGGTTTTGGTTTCAAGAGTAGTTACCTCTTGGCTTGAAGACTCATCTTCTGATGACACATCCAGGAATGTCACATAACAGGGACCCTCTGATTTCTGTTGGGTTTGTGGGACTGGTGCTTGTTGGCACGGTGCATCATCATCATCTTTTCTTGGCAAAGATGGGTTAGGACGGCATGAGCCACTGCTGAAAGACGGCTTGTTCTTCTTAATCCATTTCTTATAAAGATTTTGCATACGAGAAGATCTATTTACCAGACCAAATGGTACCATTGCCATTCTATCCCATAGCATGAGCTCGTCTGCTTCTGATGCTTCTGGAACTTCTTTTCCAAATGTATCCTCTTCGGGTGGGATAGATTCTTCTGGTTCACTTTCATAACCTTCTTCTTCCATATCATCTCCATCCTCTTCTGTCTCTGTCTTTGTCTCTGCTTCTGCTTCTGTCTCTGTCTCTGCCTCTGTTTCTGTTTCTGTTTCTGCTTCTGCTTCTGCTTCTGCTTCTGTTTCTGTAGGAGCTTTGTAAGAGAATAACAGGTTCTCTATTTCATCTTCTGCCTCTGTCTCTGGCTTGCTATGGCCATGTAACAGGGAGAGCAGTACATCCATGCTTCTATCTCACTGTCAGAAGTGATTTCAGAAATCGTTCCTGGTTCAGGCAGGAAGTATTCACCCATTGATAATGGCTTTGCATCTTTTGGAAGTTGGCTTATAGTATCCATTGTTAAGGAGCGTGCCACTATTTTCTTGGGAAGGATATGTTTGACAACATCTTTGTCTGCTGATGTTCCATTTGTAGCCTCATTAGGGGAATCAGAAGATAACTCCAAGGAGGTGGATCCATGTCCTTTTTGAGAACCATATAGCTTCAGCACCACTTTGTTGGGTCCTCTACCCAAGGTCAAGGTTCCTTTGAACCAATCCGTCCTTGCTCTGGCTTCAAAAAGCCATGGTTTGCCCAGTAACAGAGGATAGGATGTGCCATAAGAGTTTGGCTTCACCACCAGATAGGTTAGCCAATAATCTTTTCCAGCCACTGTAGTCTTCACATATGGGAGAATGCCCAAAGGCTTGATTCTACTCTGATCCGCCAGTCTGATGAGCCATTGGGTGGGTTGCACACCTTGTAGGCCTAGATCCTTCATTGTCACATCCGTCATAATGTTTACTGATGAACCTCCATCAATCAGTGCATTTGCAATAAAGCAGCCTTCTATCCACATGCCAGTCTCTGGAGTACCCGGATCTAGGAAGGCGTTAGCTACGTCCACTTCTTTTACAGGCTCTGGAGCTTTATTGGACTTTGTTGTTGTTGAAGGAGCAATCCTTAAGCCACGTCTTCTTGTCAGTATACTTTTGAACCTTTTTCGCCAACTGGGAGACAACATCAATAATTGTCGGAATGTGAGGTTTGGTTTAAAGGTATCTAGATCTCTGACCAGATCGTATTCCTTAATAGGATCCACTGGCTTCTCTAATTGGTTAGGGAATGGGGCAATGCCCATTTTCATTTTCCCTGTTTCTTCCAACAGAGGAATTATGGGAACTTCTTCTGCCACTTGCGGCACCTTCGCCTCTTCTGTCTCCTGGACCTCTAGTCCTGTCTCTGGAACTGTCTCTGTAACTCTCTGTGGCACTGTAGTGCTCTGTACCGCACTATCAAGCTCTGTTCTGTTCTGTTCTTCTGGTGGAAGATTGAACTTCACTGTTCTGGTAGGAGGATTGTTTTCTTTTCGGATAGGTGGTTCCTTCTTCTTTGCACGTGTGATGGCAGCAACTTCCAATTCCACTAAATTGGAGGTAGGCTCTTGAGCCTTGGACGGACTATCAATAGCACTGTTTTTCACTGGGGCTGGGCTTGGACAGTCTTTTGCAGTGTGACCTTCTCCTTTGCATCGATTGCATAAGGGCTTGTAATCCACTGACCTTCTGGGATTTGGACAATTTGGTGAAATGTGTCCCTTTTCTTCGCATCTGTAACACTCCACTTCTGTTCTCTGACCACCGCCAGACTGTCTTCCTCTGTAACTTTGAGAGGGAAATCTTCTGGGTCTGAAATTAGGACCAAACTCTCTAGGCTTGGGTCCAATATCTTGTGTTGTCATTTTGGATTCCAGCAAGTCAAATCTTGCGTCTTCTTCCTTCCTTCTCCTATCATGCATCTCCTTCAGAGAGCAACGGTTCTTCCGCAAACAGTAGGAACAGAAGGCTCCAGGAATGGTTGGTTTTCGTGTGCATTCAGTGGCTAAATGGCCTGCTTGATGACACTTACCACACCAAGTATTTGACCGCATCACATCTCTTCCTGCTCCTGCAACATTGGATATGCTAGCGGTATTCACTTTCAGCATATGTAGCTGCTCTTAATCACATCCATCAACTCCTTTTTGATGTTTGCAACTGAGTTGGATAAGTAATCCTTCAAGCTTTCTCCTCCGGAGGTACTGGCAGGAGGGTTTTGAGGAGTCTCTGTAATCACTGCATAAACAGGTTGGGCTGATGCAGAGGAATCTCTGTTTTGGTTCTGATTCAGAGCTCCTGTTTGAACTGTTGGCTATTGGCTCCAGTTGGTAAGATTCCACTGTTGCTGCTGATTTGGCATTGAGGAAATTGGTTGGGACCATTGTTGTTGTGGTTGAACCATCATTTGAGGCATGGATTGTGGCCACTGTGGATTTGGTGCACTGTACTGTGATACTGGGGACATCTGTTGGTAAGGGTAGGGGACAGTCCTTGGGACTGCATTTGGTGGGTACATCATTCCTGGCATCAGAGGAGGTAGGACTCCTCTTCCTGTATTCGTCGCTAATCTAGCTTCCACTTCATCGTACAGTCTTGCACCTTCTGTTGTAGCTTGCAGTGTGGCTGGTCTTTGCAGCTCCACAAACTTACGGACTTCTGGTTGTAATCCTCTGAGAAACACCCCCTTCTGAATGCCATCATCTGGATTATGGTTCGTCCATCTCTTCAGGATGGATTCCATTCGTGAGACATAAGCTTCTACTCTTTCTCCAGAGGACTGACTTAGCTCATAAATTCCTCTCGCATCCGCTCTTTAAAACCTTCACGCCTGAATTTAGTGAGGAAGGCCAACTTCAGGTCGTCCTATGTGCCAAAAGTTCATGTTGCTTGTCTCTCATACCACTGAAACGCCGCGCCCTTAAAAGTGGCGGGGAATATTGCCAACCAATGCTCAGGGGTTCTGACATTGTTCGCCACACATGCTACCATAAACTCTGCTACATGAAGATCGGGGTCTTCATTGTACTCTCCCTTAAAAACTGGCAATGGATTTACATTCGCTGGCCTGTCATCAATATTTCCAGGACGGATCTGGCTTGGAAGTGGACCTCCGGCAGGAGGAGGAAGGGCTTGATGTGCCATTGGGACTTCTGTAAAGAGTTCCACAAGGGCGTCAAAGGCGGCTTCTGCTGCGAGCTCATTCTCAGCTTTGATTTTTGCTTTCTCTCTTCTCACGTACCTCTGGACTCGTTCTAACGCTTGCCTCTTTATTGCGTCATTCATCAGGGGGTTGGCTCCACTATGTTGTCAGTGCTCCACAGAGGGTTAACATAAGGCTTCAGTCTCTGGAGGATTGTCTTGCCAATATTTCTTCTACTTCTTCCTTTTCAACGTCTCTGAATTCCGCTTTCATGCCACTGCACAGAGGAAGGTATTCGGTTTTGAAGGTGTCAAAATGCATACGTTTAAGCATTGTGGTGGTGCCATCATCATAGTAATGCCAGCTTCTGATGGTTTCAACAGTGTAGGTTGTAAAGAACACTCTGTCTACCAACTTCCAGTGGGTTGCTAATTGAACAAACAGAAGATTATCAGTGCACCAAGCATCCCACGTATCTTGCTGTTGAGCATCCACGAACAAATTCCAACTCTTTTCCTTCTTGTCACTGTGAACCTCTACAGACCAAGACTCCTGAAGCTTCTTCACAATCTCCCACTTGATGATGTCTGGAAACTTCTCAATGAATGCCAAATCTTCCATGGATGGTCATTCTCTCTGTTTCTTCTCTTCAGTTTGTCCCCAAACAGTTTGCCACCAAGATGCAAGTTTCTGCTGCTTCAACAAGAAGAGGAAACTGTCCACCAAATAGAGCATGCATCATGATGGTGATGTGTTTCCGCCATTGTGGGATGAACTTCTTGTGGAAAGTGGCTTTGATTATGAGAAATTCCAACTCTTCAGTGGAAGAAGGAACTTTACAAACATCCATTGAATTCTTCTCTTCTTGGCAATGACATTTCCTTCATTTTCAGCCTCTTCTGGTGCTTGTTGATGGCAAGCTTCCCCGGCTGCGCACCAAAAACATGGAGCCCCAAGAGGAACACCAAGGAAAAGGGAATTCTCTTGCAAGAAAATCTATCTTGTAACATCAACAAGCTTGTTTATTATGTTTCATATGGTCACAATGAAGAAAAGAACACCAGGCACAACAAATCTTCATACATCATCATGTAGATCTCCCACGGATTTGATAGAATCAACCATATTCTTCAATATCTTCACAAAATCCATCAATAGAACAAAGAAAGAAAAGGAATACACC
Source organism: Lygodium microphyllum (assembly GCF_053477565.2). Classification (NCBI taxonomy): domain Eukaryota; kingdom Viridiplantae; phylum Streptophyta; class Polypodiopsida; order Schizaeales; family Lygodiaceae; genus Lygodium; species Lygodium microphyllum. Next base: position 140,726,047 of record NC_141147.1, on the reverse strand, counting down.
ATCTTTGAATGAAAATACATCACATAGTATTTATCTTCAATATCTTCATAGTTTTCTCTCTCAATCTCTCATATACAATCACTCTGTTTTTGTAGAATTGGCTATCTCTGACTCTCTCTCTCTCTCTCCGTCAATAATACATCACATCCTCACTACAATCTCTCAAAATAAATCTCAATAATCCTTCTTAGGTCGTGGATACCCCTCCCAAGAGGTATGTCTGATATGAAGAGTCACCAGAGCCACTACAGTGTCCTTTCATAGCTCACTACTGTCACTTCATTCTAGTCTTCACTTGAGTCTTCAGCAGCTACTTCTTTCACTTCTTTAAGCTCTTTTGCACTTGTATTCACCTCTTTCCAAGGCTATAAAACTTTCCCAAGCTACACTCCCATCCATCAGAACACATACAGAAGCATACAGAACAGTCACAGAACAATACCAGAACAGCTATAGTACAGAACAGAACAGAACAGAGACAGAAACAGAGGCTCTATATAAGACCTCCAGAAGGTTACAGAAGGTCATCAAAACCACATAACTCATACTCAAACCATTCCAAACTCTCAAAAACTATTCAATAAGCTTTCACAAGATCTCAATCTTCATCAATCAATACTCCATCCCTCCTTACAGAAGTCAATTAGAACAAAACAGAAGGTATACAGAACCAATCAGAACCTATTAGAACATCACAGAACCACTAATAAACATCACGAACTTCTAAAACACAATCAATATCATCAAAAACACTCTCAAACCACTTCCAAACTAATCAATCATCTCATAAAATCAACCATTCAGCTCTCAAAAACAACAAAAAGACAGCAAAAAAAACAAGTCATTTCAACACTCAACACACATTTTGCAACCAAGGCAGCCCTTGTGCACAAGTTCCTAAGGAAAGGTACGGATTTCCTTTGGAATGATGACTGCGAAGGAGCCTTTAATACCCTAAAACAGTGCCTTATCCATGCACCTATCTTGCAGCCTCCTGACTGGACAAAGGAGTTCTTCAGGGCCATATTGTCTTTGCACAAGGGATTGCAATAGACCCAACGAAAATTGAGAAGATTTTCGCCTTGACAGCACCAACAAACCTCAAGAAATTAAGAGGATTTCTTGTCCATGTGGGCTACTATAGAAGATTTATTACACTTTTTGCAACCAAGGCAGCCCCTATGCACAAGCTCCTAAGGAAAGATGTGGATTTCCTTTGGATTGATGAGACTGCGAAGGAGAGTTTAATACCCTAAAACAATGCCTTATCCAAGCACCTATCTTGCAGCCTCCTGATTGGACGAAGGAGTTTCATGTGTACACAGATGCATCACTCGAAGGGCTAGGTGTTGTCCTATGTCAAAAGGGCCCCTCTAAATTAGATCAATCGATATATTATGCAAGTCGAAAGGTCATTGATAGGGAGCGAAACTACACACTGAGTATCTATTGTCAATGCATTTCAAGTTCTACGTGGATCATGAAGCCCTGTCCTTCTTGATGAACAAAGCAGATTTAAAGGACGACTAATGAGATGGTTGCTCCTATTCCAGGAGTTTGATTTTGAAGTGGTCACTAAGCCTGGCTGTTCCCATGTCCTAGACGATCATCTGTCACGGATCCCTCAAACTACAGGAGAGGAACAAGATGATCTAGACCTTCCTGATGCTTCCTTGTTTCTAGTTGAAATAGTTACTCCCTAGTATGCAGACATAACCAACCTCCTAGCAACTCAACAACATCCTCTTGGCATCTCAAGCCGTGAGAAGAAGAAGCTTCTGTTAGAATCAGCCCCCTACACTTTGCTAGGCAGTGCACTGTACAAGAGAGACAAAGATGAAGTATTGCAAAGATGTGTTGCAGGAGATGAAATCGGCATAGTATTGAAAACATGCCATGACAAACCATGTGGTGGACACTTTGTAGGAGAAGCAATAGCCAGGAAGGCTTTATTGGCAGGATACTAGTGGCCGACCCTCCACAAGGATGAATATGACTACTGCAAAAGATGTGATGCTTGTCAGCGAATGGGGAAACCCACCAAAACAAGTGCCATGCCACTGCAACCTATTCTTTCCCTAAAGCCATTTGAGAAGTGGGGGATTGATTTTGTGGGACCTATTGATCCACCTACCAAACGGAAGAAGAATAGATACATCTTAGTATGTACAGATTATGTCACAAAGTGGTGTGAAGCTAAAGCTCTGAAGCGGGATGATGATAACAGAGTAGCTCTACTCATGTATGAAAATATTATCACCCGTTTTGGTAGTCCCCTTGAGCTGGTAAGTAACAGAGGTACTCATTTCCTGAACAAAATCATGGACGAGCTGACGGAGCTGTATAAGATCCGCCATTGCAAATCCACTCCTTACTATCCCAAAGCCAACAACCAAGTTGAAGGCACCAATCACATCCTCTACTGGATCTTGACAAGAATGATTGCCGCACATCATCCGATTGGGACGATCGACTTACAGAGGCCCTCTGGGCATATAGAACCTCCCATAAGGCAGCTAGATAGACCCCTTTCCAGTTAGTGTATGGTACAGAAGTTGTCTTCCCTATTGAACTAGAATTGCCCTCTTTACGAGTGGCAGTTAAAGAACACTTGGGAGATGATGAGCCACTACAACACCGCCTCGTACACTTGGAATGTTTGGATAAGATTCAGAGGATGGCTCTATAGTGTATGGAAACCACTCAGGTGCGACGCAAGGCCTATCATAATAGTTTTATCAAGCACAAGGAGTTCAAAGAAGGTGATCTTGTCCTGGCCTATGATTCGAAGTTTCTTGGCAAGCTTCAACAACGGTGGATGGGCCCGTACAAGGTACTTGTTGTCAATCCTAATGGCTCTGTTCAGGTGCAGACCGTTGATGTCTTTGATGATCATTTTTTGATCAATGGCTATCGTCTGAAGAAGTACTTTCCTCCTTGGGGATCTTGACAATCACAGTCAACCTACCCTCTCCCTTTTGGGCGTCGCACTGTCATTCTCTTCGTGCTTCTGATAGCCCTTATGATTCTCCTAAGGAGGCGGTCTTGTTCTGCTAGCCCCTCACAAATACCTCTCAACGCTACCCTGCTCACTTCTTGTCTGATCCAACAATGGTAGCGAGGTTGGTCCTGACACATGGTATTTCTACCATTCTCTTTATTAACAAAAAAAAAAAACAACAACAAAATAGACAAAACTGTCATGGAAGAAAAGGAAGAAATTCCCTATCATAACAGGCCTCGTTCCAAGAAAAGGTGGAAACACCCTTGGGCGGGAAGTTGATTGGGGAAAATGTGGTAACATCCCGCAGTTCAGGAGAGCTGACTCATCAGTGGAACCTTTCCAGCAAGTAATTTGAAGCCACCTCCCTTGGTGCATTGTCTCTGTAATATCAGTCTGTCTGCCCTTCTTAACAGATGACCTTTCTTACAAATCATTGAAGTACGAGACTTGTTGGCTGCCTCCCTGGGTACGCCTCGTCTTCAATATCCTGATGACAACAATAGCCGACACGATCTTCATCATCAATCCCTTTGAGTGATGCAAGCTTTCATCCTAACAGGATGGGGACGTGAGTATGGGCTGCCCTCTGTATCTTTTAAAAGAGTGTGAGAAAGAGGGTGGGATGAGTGCCAAGTCTTTCCCTTCAAATCAAATGAGAGGCGAGATGTGTGAACAGAGTATTGCATGCATGGGTTGGGCCTCTCAATGCACAACACACGATCTGTTCCTGTGCACTGCACCATAAGGCTCCCTGGCCTTCCTTCTTGTATTGTATGCTAGCACAGGGCGGGATGCACTCTTGCACCATCAAATGCACACAAGGCATACAACCTCTGCACAAGTGACAGTGAGGATTACATCAATGGTTTTCAGGAATGGGCTTCCCTCTGTATCTTTCAATAGAGCGTGAGATAGAGGGTGGATTGAGTGTGACAGATGTTTCTTCAATCAAGTATTGAGAGGTGAGGATTGAGGGACATTATGACAATTGGCGTCAGGTACCTTTCTGTTTCCCTCTGCACCCACGGGATGGGTCTCTACCATCAGCACAGGATGCGTCACTTTGTTCTGTACATGGTACTACAAGGCTCCCTGGCCTTCCTGTTTGCACCTATGCCAGACGGGGTTGGATGCACTGATGCACCATCAACTGTATACCCTGGCATACTCCCTCTGCCCCATTCCCTTGTCGATTCCTAAACCAGGTGTGAGATCTGGGTTTTATCATTATTAACTCGAGTGATGTAAGTTATGGGGCGAGTGACTGTTCTCTCATCCCATCCGAGTGCCAGTGAGTTGAGTGACTATCCTTCGTCAACGACACCTCCCCTGATGGGTTTCATCAACCAGCTACCTCCTTGGGTGTTGCTGCATGGTCCCTACCATGTTGGCTGAATGCTGGAGTGAGCCATAGTACCTCCTGCAGCCGATTCCAACCCTTCTGTAGTAGTGACGGTTCCTTCGACTATACGTGAATCAGGTCACGTCTTTCTAACCCTACCCTTATGATTGCAAGTGTACGTTATGTTTTAAGTGTGGGGACGCTAGAGTCCAGCTGGGTGATGAGTCCTAGGCTATGTTGTTATATCTAACCCTATCCGTTAAGGTTTTAAGTGTGGGGACGCATCCCTGTGAGTCTATGATGCATACCCCCTGCATATGCCTCACTTTAATCCTGTATGTATGCCATGACCTGATTTTACCCTGATGGGGTCCCTTCCCCACCCACTCGTCCCTATTCAACCCACCCTTGGGGCCATTTCTTTCCTATTTCCCTTTATCCCTTGTTTTGACGTTTTTCCATGTGAACACATCCTTCGTTCACCGAAACTCACATCCAACATTACAGCCATGTTCGTTGTCAGAGAGAGAATTAGGGGGAGAGAAAGAGGAGAGAGAAGACTACAGAAGAGAGAGAAAGACTGCATGAGGAGAGAGAAGAAGAGTAACGAGGAGAGAGAAAGACTAGATTAGGAGAGAGAAAGACAGGAAAGAGGGAGAAGCCATAGAAGCTGTGAGAGCAAGATGGGAGAGAAAGATTGTAGTTGTATTAATATGTCAAAAAGATGTGAAAAATTACATGTCCTCTCATTTTATACCAATGTCAGTGTGACATGGCATAATATCAATATTATTTACACTAAATCTTTATTCCCAGATTCTTACAATCCATCCCTTCCTAAAAGTTTTTGTCCTCAAAAACAAACCTGGAAGACTAGAAAAAGATGGATAGAACAGAGTACTACTCTGTTTTTTACAACTTTATAAATGGAAAATGAATGAAGTATGACCAACTATATGGACTGAGATTGAAGAACGGAAGTAAGCCTCAGTTATATACATGATCTGGAGTACTTCAAAAGTATATGGAGCCATAAAGTCTTCAACAAATAATCTCAAAACAAAGTAGACAGCTTGCTGTGTAAACAGACCCTGCTGGACCAAATCTGACATAACTTCTAGTTAAAGTGTCCAAATGAGACGTACCATATATCAAAACGAAGCTCTTGAAGAGTACTTTTAGCCCATGTAGATAGCTTAATTCTAAAAATTAGACACGATAAAAACTGTTCTAAAACAACGTGTTGTCCGGATCCTGTCTGCATCATCACTAGCTCCATAATCAATAGGCTTTAGCCACCAATGTATCCCTTAAGAAAGGAAACTCATCCAATATAGAATCAGACCTCCAAGAAGCTTTCTCAGGTGGTAAACCTCTCCATTTGATTAAATATTCCACGATATAATGAGATTGAAGCTTCTTCTCACGCTGATCTATAACAGCCTCTAGGATGTACTGAATAAGACCGTCTTCATCAATAGGTGGTAGCTCATCAACTATATCCATTGGATCACCATAAAAGGGCTTGAGCTGACTAACATGGAAGACGTTATGAATCTTTGTGGAAGAGGGAAGCTCTAGTCTATATGTCGAATATCCAATTCGCTTAAGGATTCGGTAAGGACCATAAAACCTGTGGGCAAGCTTATTACTAGATCCATCTTTTAATGTAGAGTACTTGGACTTGGGCATCTTTAGTAAAACCAACTCTCCTTCTTAGAACTCTAAAGGCCTCTTCTTCTCATCAGCATACATCTTCATTTGATCTTGAGCCTTCCTAAGATTCACCTTACATTACTGAAGAAGGGTCTGCATTCTTTCTAACTCTTCCTTCCCATGAGGATTGATCCTTTCATTAAAGATGATTGTGGGTAAGGGCACCTTGTAACCATACAAAGCCTCAAAGGGTGAAACTTCGATACTAGCATGAGTAGGATTGTTATAAGAATCCCATGAAGTTTGGACATCATAACAAAAATAGCGAAAATAAGTCTCCAACCATTTATTGACTCTTTCTATCTGTCCACCAGTTTGAGGATGATAAGTCATAGATGGAGCTAATTTAGCGTCCATAGATGTAAATACCGCTTGCCAAAAGTTACTCATAAAATTTGAGTCTCTATTATGAACAATCACCTGCGGTAATCCATGTAGTCTAAAAATCTGCTCCATAAACTGACTGGCCACTTGAGAAGTAGTAAACTGAATCTTAGTTGGAATAAAATGGGCTGCCTTGGTGAGTTTGTCTACCACCACATATATACTATTCCATCCCTTCTTGGTAGTAGGTAAGCCAGTAATGAAATCCATAGTAATATGAGTCCATTTACATGTAGGAATAGGTAATGGCTGTAACAAACCTCCTGGCTTATGGGTGTTGTCCTGATTCTGTTGACAAGGCATACACTTCATAACAAAGTCCTTGACATCTTTCCATAGTCCTTTCCAATAAAAACTTTTACTGATCATGTCACAGGTCTTGAAAACTCCTAAATGTCCAGCTAGAGGCGAAGAATGTAGTTCCTCCATAATTTTCTGCGTAAAAGAAGAGGTAGAAGGAATAACAATCTTGCCTTTCAACCAAATAATGCCATTTTTAAGTTGGTAATGCGAGTTTTCTTCCATAAGACCTTACTGTAATTTCTGAAAAATATGGCTGAATTCTTCATCTTGAAGATAAGCCTCATGTAATTCTTCAATCCAATCATTATGCAATTTTGTCATAGCTGAAACTTCGCAAGCCCACATACGAGAAAGAGAATCAGCCACTATATTATCTTTGCCCCTTGTATGAGTGATGTCAAAATCATAATTCTGTAATGTAGCTACCCAACGACGTTGCTTTGGAGTAAGATTGGACTGAGTAAGGAAATACTTAAGTACCCTGTGATCATTGTGTACTCTGAATCGGCTGCCATATAAGTAATGGTGCCACTTCTTAATTGCATGCAAGATAGCCAACATCTCTTGGTCATAAACATTCATGGCCATTTCTTTATCTGTAAGCTTACGGCTCTCAAATGCAATTACTCCATGCTCCTGTAGCAAAACAATCCCAATGCCACGGCCACTAGCATTACATCGTATAGTAAATTCTTTGGAAAAGTCCGAGCATATTAAGATAGGAGCAAAGGTAAGGAGTTCCTTTAACTGATTGAAACTGCTATGTGCAAGAGCATCCCAAAAGAAAGCCTCATTTTTCAACCTATCAGTCAAAGGAGCTGCAATAGCCGCATAATGCTTAATGAATCAGCGATATAATGAAGATAAACCAAGGAATCCTCTAAGAGAGGTAGTAGTAGTAGGTATTGGCCAATCTTTTATACATTGCACCTTCTTGGGATCAGCCTGTATTTCTTTTTCACTGACAATATGTCTCAAGTATTCCACTTCAGTGTGCATGAAAGAACACTTCTTCTCTTTAGCAAAAAGCCTATGATGTCTCAATACATCAAAAACCCTCCTCATATGTGCCAAGTGATCCTGTAAAGTCTTGTGCTGTAGATCAGAATGTCATCAAAGAACACCAAGAGAAATTGAAAGAGGAAAGGTTGTAAATCTTATTCATCAGGATTTGGAAGATATTTGGAGCATTTGTAAGCCCAAATGGCATCACTAAGAAATGATAGAGCCCATGATCAGTCCTGAAAGCAGTCTTGACTTCATCACCCTCTCGCATGCGAATCTGATGATACTCTGACCTCAAGTCAATCTTCGTAGAAAATCGAGCCCCCTTAAGCTTATCAAGAAAATCATCAATTCTGGGTATCGAATACCTATTCTTCACTGTGATCTTATTAAGATCCCTGTAGTCAATGCACATTCTGAAAGATCCATCTTTCTTTTTGACTAATAGGATTGGAGATGCATAAGGTGAAGAACTTGCTTCAATGAATCCCATCTCAAGAAGTTCCTTGATTTGCTTGGCTACTTCCTCTCGTTCACACTTTGATAATCTGTAAGGTGGCTTATTGATTGTCTTTGAGTTGGGCTCCAAATCAATGGGGTGGTCTATTGCTCTCTTAGGAGGCAATGAAGTAGGTACCTCAAACAAATCTCTATACTCCTTAAGAAGAGATGTCAAGGCTGGATGGTTTGCTGAATTATTGGGCTGATCCTGCATGTCTTTATTCAAATGCAAAACAAATATTTGTGAGCGCCTCTTGTACTCCCTTTTGAGTTGTTGAATGGTAATAAGCTGAAAATTTAATCTACTAGGAATTCCCTGTAAATGGATAAGCTGTCCATTGAAGATAAACTCCATATACAACTGTGAGAAATCCATAGTGATCTTGCCTAATGTCATCAACCAATCACAACCAAGTACCCCATTTCCAAAGTGATCAGGTTTACCTTTGCTTCAAAATTTTCATCCAACTCTAAAGAAACCTGTGGGCATATTTGTGTGTTGATTTCCTCTTCACCATTGGCCACTTGAACTCTAATGGGCTGCTGTAAATCTGTGGGAATAAAATTCAGCTTGTCCATGATGGACTTATTCACAAAACTATGAGTACTGCCACTATCTATGAGAATGAACACTGGATTTCCACATATGCTTCCCTTCATACAGAGTGTATTAGGGCTCTTAGATCCTATCCAAGCATCCGTAAAAATAGAACAATTAGTGGCAGCAAGTGGCTTATAACAAGTCCCACCTGGATTAAACGGAACACTTCCACCTGGATCAAAAGGAAAAGAGTCGGCTGGATCATAGAAATACTCTTGCCCAACTTCTTCCTCAAGATCTTCATTTTCAGCATTAAGTGCAATTGCATTAGCTTCATCCATGTCATCTTCAAAATCCTAAAAAACTAACATACTCTAAAGCTTGGGTTTGACATTTTTGTATATACACTTTGAGGCATGATCGAGTGTATACTTTTTCCCACACTCGAAACATAAGCCTTTCTCCTTCCTTTCTTTATAAAGATCCATAGGAATGGATTTAGGATTTGTATTGGTTGAAATGGATTTAGGCTTGCTGCCCCCTTGTTTGAAATCAACTCTTGGACTGTTTGCTGTCCTACAATTACTTTGAGGTCTAGAAGCATTGAATGGAGGATAAGTTGGTACCCGCAAGCTCCCATTTGGCACATGATTGCTGCCATAAGTGTTATCAACTTGCCCCTGCTTAAAAACAGTCCTTGGTTATCCAAAACCAGGCTGAAATGAAGATTCTCTTCTATACTTTCTTCCATAGTGCTCCACAAGCTCAATAGCCTTAAAGAGGGCAGTAGGATTTTGTGCCATGACATCAGCTGATAAATATGACTCTAAACCATACATAAACTTATGGAGCTTAGCCTCATCACTGATGCTTTCCACATATATGGTTAGGTTGAGGAATTGGTTAGTGTACTCTCTTACACTTAGGCCCCTTTGTTCCAAACCATACCATCTTCGTGCTAATTTCTCTTTTTCAAGAGGGGAGACAAATACTTCAGCCATAAGTGCCTTGAAAGCTTCCCAATTCTCTACAAGTATGTTTTCTTTTTTTATATACCTCCACCAAGTATGGGCAAATCGCTCCAAATGCAAGGAAGCAAAACAAATCTTCATATCATCAGTTTTAGGGAATATGTCAAAGTAGGATTCCATCTTAGAGGTCCACTCCTCTAAATCAGATGGTGAAGATGACTGACCATTAAATTTAGCTAGAACAATCTTGTCCTTTAGCTCTCTTTCATGAAATGGTTGCTGTCCCAAAATAGGCTGATCATGATTACCATGTATAGAACCCCCAAATTGAGACAGAAATCTCCCAACAGGTGGCTGAGAACTACTATGTAATCTTCTTGTTGGTAGAGAACCCCTAGGAATTTGAGTATTCATCCCAAAAGCTTGAGAATTAGCTCCATTCAAACTGCCCAAATAGTCATCATGCCGTTGTAAAGCCTCTCCTACTTCATACTGGCTATTTGGGATGCCTCTTCTTCCAATAATCCCATGTCCATGACCATTTTGGTTAGATGGTTGAAGTGGGACTGAAGGCTCACTATTTGAATAAGCTTTTTCCTTAGCTTCTTTTGATCCCATTTGCATTTGCATCCATTGGGAGAATTGTGCCATAAGTTGAGCATTAGATTCCACTAAATTATCAATAGAAGCCTTTGTTTGAGTCGTTGAATCCACCAACTTCTCAATGGAAGACTTCGTTTGATCAGTAGACAAAACCATTTGCTCCATTCTTGATAATATGGCCTCATGTCATTCCCTATGTCTTTGTTCATGAGCGAACAAGGTATTATTGAGTATGTTGAATTCCCCTTGTTGTTGAGGCTCTTTAGGGCTCTCTTGAGGTGTGATATCCAACATGGAATCCTTGATTTGCTGAGCATAATTTTCCTATAGTCCTGCAGTACCCCATGTCAGAAAAGAGGCTATAACTTTTGCTAGGAAACTCCGATTTCAAAAATTTTTAGTTCAAATCGAAGCCAAGAATGCCCTCTTTGAGATGAGCTATAGCATGCTATAACAAATTTAGGATAGAAAATTCTATAGCTAGATTTCTGAGTCTGAACTGTCTAGGCCTGCACCCTGTCTAAACTTGTAAGTGCCCTGTTTTGACCCTGTAAGGCAAGATAGTAACCCCAAATGGTTACCAAACCCTGTAGAAGACTAGATAGGACTTGTGGGTACCTTGTAGTACCTGCACTTGTACTTCAATAATGAGGGGTGTACTTGTAACCACCTGTAAATACCCTATAAGTGCCCTGTAAATTCCCTATTTTACCCTGTTTTGAACCTGTAGGTACTTGAGCATTTGGAAAGTCTTCAATCTTCAATTCTCCACTCGTTGTACCTGTGTGAGGGATAAAATAGCATGACAGGCTCCCTATACAGGCTCTGAATCAGCGGGAGGTGGGCAAAGTTCCCCCTGGGTCGGTTGGTTGCACCCCTTCGGGATCTTTGATAGTGAGGGAGGGTCACCTCTCGTTTGTCCCACTATCTCCCCCGACATCCACCTTTTTCCTCGGTGGGTATATCAACATGGCAGTAGCTAGTAATCTTATCAACATGAGATGCGTTTCTGAAATATTCATTCAGCCTTTCATGAGATGCAATTGAATGGAATCTTGAAAGTTTGGATAGGGGAAGGGTCTTACCAATGCAATTCAGTGACTCACTGATTGCTAGTACTTACCATTTTACAATATTTCAGCTTGGGTAAAAGAATTCAGCCAATCAATGGATTAGAGTGAAAAAATTCATCAATCAATAGATTCAATCAATGGGATTCAATTGTTATGCTGGAAATTTCAGATTGAAGCCTCTAATTCACTGATTAGAACTAGTATGCATAGAGCAAGCATTGCATTACATGAATGGATTGATTCAAGCAAAGGTTGGTTGAAATTTGATGGATATTATTCAATTCTTTAATCTCTCAATCAAATGGATTAAGCTCAGCAATTGGATTAATGAGAGAGATTAAGAATTGAAGAAGAGTACCTTTGACATGGTTGATGATGACTTGATCAATCTTCATATGCTTGATAAAGCCTTCTGTTGTCCAATGTTGCTAAAATAATCCCAAAGGCTTGTGTATTCAGTACTTAAGAACAATCTTGAAGCTTCAGATGCTTGAAATTGAGGCATTAAACCCGTTCCCCCAAATTTTGGCTCCATGGAACCTCTTGAGCTTCAATCTTTGACTGTTTCGTGCTTAATCCTTGCAATTTGTTGAAGAATCCTTGTTGAAATGATCCCACAGGCTAAAAAGATGAAGAATCTTCAAGAAATTGTTGAGAAATGAAAGCTTGGGCTGAAGCTTTCATGGCTGCCATGGATTGTTCATCTAGGGTTTAGGGAGAGGTTGAAGAATCTTGAATAGAGCTGAATCCTTCCATTTCACTGATGATTTTCACTCGCCAAAGATCAGGGAGAGTGCCAAGGGCTAGAGATGAAGTACCAAATGCAAGGAACAGGCTGGAATCAACCCGAAAATTGCGCCGCAATTTTCAGGGCTATTCCTAGCTCCATTGCTGAGTCAATTTGGAGCAAGCAAGTATTCATCCTATAGGTATTGAAGCAAAGAAGCTATTCCAAGTGGTGCTTGGCCAAGAAGATCAGAGGATGAACTTCCATGAAACTTGCACGAAACTCCAAGAAAGGGGAAAGAGAACTCCCTCTTTTCAAAGTAACCACAATTTGTTCCCAAACTAAGCCCGGTTAACTCTCCTTTACCCTAATTACCTCCAATTTTGTATAAAATTTGATGACGACCTGTCACTTAAGCCATCCTCTGCCATATCTGACCTTGGATATCTCTAGATGTAGTCTCTTACTAACTGTAGATGATCGGCAGCACCACTAGTCACTGTCTTGTACAATTTTTGTCTGAAATTGACTTTAATATAGGAAAATAGGACTGAAAATAGAAGAAAAAGAATGGATCAAATACAATGCTCTGATACCACTTGTTAGAGAGAGAACTAGGGAGAGAGAAAGAGGAGAGAGAAGATTGCAGAAGAGAGAGAAAGACTGTAGGAGGAGAGAGAAGAAGAGTGACGAGGAGAGAGAAAGACTAGATTAGGAGAGAGAAAGACAAGAAAGAGGGAGAAGCCATAGAAGCTGTGAGCAAGATGGGAGAGAAAGACTGTAATTGTATTAATATGTCAAAAATATGTGAAAAATTACATGTCCTCTCCTTTTATACCAATGTCAGTGTGACATGGCATAATATCAATATTATTTACATTAAATCCTTATTCCCAGCTTCTTACATTCGTCCCTTTGACTTGACCCTTTTTCCTTTTTTTTAACCCCTGTTCCGACTGACAGTTCTTGAGTTATTAATTTTTGAAGCATTTCCCGTAACTTGGACAGTTTTCCATGTGAACATACCTTTATTGCTTTCGAACAACAATCTGATGTGACATTCCTATCCTCCATCTTCCTCTTGATATTTTTTCTTTTTTCTCCCTATCCTTCTGATGCACGGTTCATCTACTATTAATTTTTGCACGTTTTCGGGCCATTTTCGTGCATATTTTTAACATTTTTCCATGTGAACATGCTCTATTTTCACTGGAATTTCAGTTTCATTTGATTGTTGTGTCTTGCTAGCCTTTCCCCACATTTTTTCTTTTTTCTCCACCCTATTTCGACTGCTGGATTTTTTGTTATTTTTTAAAATATATTTTCGGGTCCTTTTTTGGATTTTTTTCCATGTGAACACATCCTCTCTCAGTCGGAACCGTGTTTTGACATGATGGATTTGTCAGGCATGTTATTTGGCACAATTTTCCTTGTTTCCGTCTCGTATTCCAGCATGCTAATTTTCCACTATTAATCCCTGTATGTATTTTTGGTGTCGTTTTTCTTGTTTTTCCAAGGGGAATGCCCTAATTTGATCCCGGTCACCCCATTGTACTTTTTCCTAGTCTCCCCCTTACCTTTCGACCCAGTTTTCCTTTTTATCGCATTGCGTTTCGACAAACTCTTTGTGAGTTATTAAATTTTCTTTGTTTTGCCATGTTCTTGTGCACCTTGCCTTGCGTTTGAATGCGCGTGTTTTTGAATTTACGCACCTCGACATGCCTCGTTCTCTTCGCGCCCTTTTTCCCGACGTGCCAGCCACTGTTGTTTCCCATCCTTGCAAATTTTTTAACCCTGCCCTGCGCATGCACGCGGGATGAGACCGGCTCCCCATTCTTTCTTTTTCTTTATTTAAAAAACAAAAAAAGCATTTTTTAAAAAACAAACAACTAAACCACAACAATAAATCAATAAATAAATCAAATACCAACCCAACCATTACCAAAAACACACACACACAAAACCACAAAAAAAAAACAAGCAAACAAAAAAAGAGAAAATTTACAACAAAAAAAAACAAAAAACAAAGCAAACAAAAGAACAAAACCAAAGAAGAAGAAGAAGAAGAAAAAAAAAAAGAAAAAAAACAAACCCCCTCCCCTCCCCCAACGGTTTCCTTTCCCTCCCTTCTTCCCTCTCTTCTTCTTTCTCTCTCTCCCTGTCTTTCTCTCTCCCCGTTCTCCTCACACACCACACCACACCACACCGTGGACAAAGCCGCATTTTGAAGGGGGGGGCGAATTTTTGAGGGGGGGTTCCTCCTTCCTCTCCTCCTCCTTCCCCCCTCTTCTTCTCCTTCTTCCTCCTTCCCCCCTCTTCTTCTTCTTCTTCTTCTTCTTCCTCCTTCCTCCTTCCTCCCTCTCCCCCTCCTCCCTTCTCCTTCTCTCTTCCTTCTTCTCCTCCTCCTCCCTCCCCTTTTCTTCCTCCCCTTCCCCTCCTTGTCGTTGCGCTCTACCTGCCCGCCTGTGTCGCCCGATGTGCTCCGTCCGCCCACCTGTGCCGCCTGCGTGCCTCCTCGCCACCTATGCCCGCCACCTTGCCACCTGTGTCCTCCTCTCCCACCTCTTTCTCCTCTTCCTCTCCCACCTCCAGCTTCTCCTCCTCTCCCACCTCCAATTCCTCTTCCTCCACGACCACCTTCATCCTTCTTCTCCCCCCCCCCGTTTTCCCCGCCTGCCTGTCCTTTGGAAACACCCCACCCCCGCTAATTTTATCCCCATCCCCAAATTTATCCCCCCACCCCCAACTTTATCCCCACCTCCAAATTTATCCCCTCCCCCCCCCCGCAATTTGACCCCCTCCCCACATTTACCCCTCCCCTTCTCTTAATTTACCTCACCCCCCACCTAAGCCCCTTGTCCCAACCCCCCTACCTCCGCCCTTTACCCCTCCACCTTTGTTTGCCCTCTTTCACGCGCTGCGGTTGACGTTTTGGTGTTGGTGGATGTTCGCGTGCGTTCACGCGCGAGGACGCACATCCACCTTGTTCGTGCGGTAGGGTCTTGCAGCCATCCGTACGGAGCCACAGTCATTAGTAGCTGCTCATATGCAGTCACGGGTACTTCAAATCCTGAAATCTCTAAAAACACATTAATATATTAAAATATTCATTAAAATTCAATTAAAATCTCAAAAATTTACAAAAAAACTTGAAAATCTCTAATATTTTTGCAAACAATTGAAACATTTTTCAAACTAGAAATCTTAGAAAAAAACTTGTGAAAAATTTGAAAGTTGAATATTCTTTTCAAAAACATTAAAAAACTGGCTAGAAGTCATTAAAATTTGATAAAAATACCGACACAATTTCAAAAAAAATTCAAAAAATTCTACAAACTTCATTGTCCCTTTTGTCAATCATTTCTCAATTGAAAATTCTTTCCTAATTGGTCGAATTATTATTTAAAGACAAAACCTTGATTTTCTTTTGCCCAAATTCATGCAAAATTCATTTTCAATCTCAACAATGAGTTGAAAAATGTGAATTAAATCTAATTACCTTTTTGACACTTGATGCTCATGATTGGTTGCTGAAATTTCAGATTCACATCCTTTTTATTAAAAAAACACAAAAACATATTATTTAAAATTTTTTAAAAAATCATAACCATAAATCCCAATCAATTCAACATCCTAACATATACATCTTTTTGTTTTGGTCATACATATCATTTGTTTTATTATTTTTTATCAATGTGTTAGTTGTTTTTTTTTTTCTATATGACAGGATGACTAATTCTAGTGGACCTTCTGTCTGTTGTGTGGAATATTTGTGGATTGCACCTTTTTTTTTTTTTGAGGACGTGATATCAGACTTTGCAGACAGCCCCACCCATTGCTAGGTTTTTTCTCTTTTTCCCTCTCTTACGTTGCACCGTAACACACATGTAATTGTAATAAAATCAACTGACTGTTGCACCCACCAAATAAATAGAATGCACTTCATTAATTTTTAATTTAAAAGGAACGCAACTGTTAATTGTAAAAGGAACCCCGCCGTTGCATGAGCATATGGCACAATAACCCACATAATTTTCTAAAATAAATCCACAATGCATACGCACATGCGCTATAGACACAATTTATTTGTAATTAAAATGAAGCCCCGTCGTCATGCATGCATGTGCTTTGCGCCATAGATCGCGTAAGTTGTAATAATGAATTGCATTTTTAGAGACCCCCAGTCACTCAAGTCAGTCTAAGTAGGGGTTGGGACTGTGGAATTGACTCATTATGCATTAATGGTTAATTAATAACGAACTACAATCTAATTTGTACATGGCTAAAATGAATTCGATAGTGTTTACCTATCCACGTTCACTGCACCATAGGTTTATGCAATGCATTTATGGGGATTGGGATTTGGTAAGTCCGAGATGTTGGTCTTGTTCATCTCTTTTTATTCTATTGGTCCAAGTCTTGGATTCTGTTTGAGTCTAGTCATTGCCTGGGGTATGGTGTGTTTGAGTTTTTTTTTAATTGATTGCTTGATTCCACGCGGTCTTGGGTGCCTGCTTGTTGCATAGCATGAAGCATTCGCTCGCATAAGTGCGTAGGTCATGTCAAAATTTTTTCCATAGGATATGGATTGTTTGGGGAAGTCTGGTCCAGTCGTATGTTCTTTGTTTTGATATTCTTCTCAGTGTTGATTTGTCTGGGTTTTGCAGGAAAATTTTCACTTTTTTCCTTGGTTGTGTGTGTGGGTATTCTGTGTAGTCTGAATGGCATCTACCTCTATTCCTCCTATTGTCATCTAACATGTGCCGTTGTCGGTGCATGACTATGCTCTTCTCTTGGAGGCGGATTGCATTCACCGTTTTGGTCTTCGTCCTTTTGTGGCTTTGAAGTTTCCACCAGTGGACAACATGATTTGTTACTCCTTCCTAGCATCCTACAAGAACCAGTCTGACTTGGTTTATAACCGACGCTTTTGTTTATCCACAGCCAATATCAGTGATGCGTTGTGTTTGCCTCTTTCAACGTCTTTTGTCCCTAGTGGAAATCAATTATTGACAGCTAAGGAGATCCTTTCTCTCCTGCAGAAATAAACCTGTACTTTGGTCTCCAGCAAAGTTATTACCAGTTCTAGGGTTTCTATAGCTCACATCTCCTCCCCGGTATGGAAACAACTTTGCCAGTTTCTACAAGACAGGTTCATGTCAGGGAAGCCTTCTTCCAAATGTCTATCCAATGAGTTGTTCACTGCTTCTGTTAGGATCTTGGAGGGAGTCAAGTTCAATTGGGCAGCATTCATGCTCGCGAAGATGGATCATCATTTTCAGAGAGTTCAGAAAGGTTAGGGCAGTAATGTCTCCTATGGTGTTTTTCTTCAGAAGATGATCTCCCTTGCACCTCCTCCTGGTGGTGTACGAGTTCCTGATCCTACTCCTCTTCTGAAGAAGCCTCCACCTTCTGTTCCAACTCCTCCTCCATTACATCCCAATTTTGATTTGGAGGATGAGTCCCTGCCAGATTCTCTCGCAGTAAAAGATTACGTACTAAAGGGCCCTTTAATCCTGTTTCTATTTCAGTTTCTGATTCTCCTACACAAGACTCCATTCCTCCTGTTTCTACCAATTCCCTTCCTTCATTCTTATCATGTCCTAATCTATTTGCAGCATAAAGGGATGGGTAGTTGGATAAACAGATCCCTGCTTCCTTACAAACAATGTTAGCTGGACCTTTGCTTCCTCAGCTAGTTTCTGGTGTCCAGGCTGCATTGGAGACTTCACTAATGACTTGTCTTCAGTCCATTTACACAGGGGTGTATACTTCCTTGCAAAACAAAGTGGATTCCCTAACTAGTCAATTGAGTAAGGCTTTGGAGGATCTAGCATCCGAGAAAGCCGCCCTCACGGATATTCACAAACAAATGACTCAAGCTACTACCTTGATGGATTCCCAAAAGGCCACCATTCAGAAGTTTTCTGCTCAAGTAGTTACCTTGGAAGTAGAGAATGCATCTTTGACTAAAGAGAAGAATTCTTCCCTTGAGGAGATGATCAACTTAGCTAGTAGGTTGGGTACTTGTGAGGGTCAGCTACAGTCTTCTCAAGAAACTGTTGAGTCACAGAAGACGATGATTGCAGAGCTTAATCAGAAGATTGTTACTCTTTCTGTTCCTCCACCTCCTGTGGTTTCTTTTGTAGTATCTTCCAATGAGGAGTTTGACCAGTTACAACAGAAGGCGAAGTTGTGTAATGGTTTTTCTGCTAAGGTTGAATGCCTTCAACAATGTATGAATTGTGTGCAAGATGATTTTACTAGTTATGTTGAGTTGGTGTTACCACCACCATCTGTCTGGATCAAGTATAATCAACAGCATTTTGCCTTGTATATCTCTTTGAGCAATGTGGATTTAGAACCTCTAGAGGATGGGTGACAGAATTTTTGGTCTGCAGATTTGCTAAAGTTTGTGTTTGATAGATTTGTTGATGAGCTGATTTCACATGATGTACAGTTGCTGTCCTTCATGTATCTTACAGGGCATTTGTAGATTCCTGATGAAGAGGATTTGAATGTTTATGTGGGAGATGTCATCTTACAGGCTGTGATGCATGTACATTCAGTGGAGCTTCTTTTAGTTGAGGGTCAAAAACTTATCATGAGCAGACGTCTTGGTGTAGAGGACATGCTTGGCATATTTCTTTGGAGGATGTTGCTTTGGAACCTCGTCGTCTCAGGGGTGTATTCCACAAATCTGATATCCGACATTATCGTCTATCCCTTCTGAACCTCCTCCTATAGTTCCTCTTGTTCCTTCTGTTTTCTTAGCAGAGTCCCTTCATAAGTTTTTGCTGAATTTTCCATCTCTTCCATCTTCCTTATCTCTTCATTTTCCTTCTTTTTATGATATATCCTATCCTCCTTTACAATGCTCTCCTCTTATTCCATTCCCCTCTCCTTCCAATTACATTAACCTTCCTCCTCAATCAGTGCTGGATACACTAGGGTATGATAGTGACATACTTCGTTGACAACAATGGACACTACATGATTCTATGATAGGACCGGTGTTTAACTGGCCTTTCATTCTAGGGTCCTGGGATACCTCTGCATCATGTTCAAACTCTTACCTTCATTTTTCTCATTCTGAGGATACCTTTGTACGTCTTGCAGCTCATTTTTACTAGTACCTTGCTTTTATGCATCAATAGTCTAATTTGAATACTCGCAAGTGTATCCCCTGTTTGATCATTAATTCGAATGTGGATGTGACTGCTGCTCAGATGGATATTCTGTATTACTTTGCATAAGTTTTCCCTACCATGTTTCTTATTTTGCTAGAAAGGATGTGTTGTATACAGTTCCTCCAGAATGTGCCTTTGCATTTTGTAGATGAAAAACTCTGGAGAGTCTCAAGTCTAGCTTGCAGTTTAAGAAGAAGTGTTTGTATCCTGCTTAGCAGTGGAGTTCTTTTTAGATGTATCAATTCTTTTTTTTAATAGAAATCTTTTTATGTGCTCTCCATTTTTGGGGGCATGTGCCATTCAGATTACCTGGTGTTGTGTCTCGTGTGAGTTGTATATGTGGTATGTATATATTGTTTATCTTTGTTGAATGGAGTTGAAGTTGAAGATGGATTGATGAAGAAGATGTTGGACTACAAGCTAGCAGAAGATGATGTTGATCCAAAGAAAACTCTTATATCCTTTATGACTTTGTGATTGCTAACAATTTTTTTTTAAAAATGGAGATAATATCCAAAAGGGTGTTTTCCTTTCGTTGTAGTATTTTCTAGATATACAGGTGATAAGTTGGGGTCGTGGTGGAGTGATTGTTGAAGATACTAAAGAAGATCAAATTGAGCTCTTTACTGAACTTACATTCTTCTTTTCCTTAGGTCACGAGGACGCTTCATTTCTAAGTGTGGGGATATGTTGAGAGTGGAAAAAGACTGAATTTTTGACTACTTTTTGTTATTTTTTAGGTCTGAATGGTTGATTTTTGATGGATTTAAGTGATATATGGTTGTTAATGGAAGTATTTGAGAGTGTTTTGGATGATATTGATTATTTTTTGGAAGTTCATGATGATTTTTAGTGAAAATATGAAGCTTTGTGATGTTTTGATAGGTTCTGATTGGTTCTGATACCTTCTATATAGCTTCTGTTTTGTTATGATTTTCTTATGTATGAAGCATGGATTGATGATTGATGAAGGTTGAAATCTTTTAGAAGTTTACTGAATAGTTTTTGATAGTTTGGAATGGTTATAGTATGAGTTGTGAGGATCTGCTGTTCTCTAATGACCTTCTGTAACCCTCTGTAAACCTTCTGTAGAGCCTCTGTCTCTGTTCTGTTTAGTTCTGCAGATCTTCTATAAGTGTTCTGTAGAATGTATGTGTGACTTTGAAAATATTTTATAACTTTTGGAAAGGATGAATCTAAGTTCAAAAGAGCTAAAACAAATGGAAGAAGCAGCTGCTGAAGATTAAATAGAAGATTGAAGTGACAGTGACAGAAGTGAGTTATGAAGAGACATTGTAGTGGCTCTGGTGCCCTTTCATACCTCCCATACCTATTGGGAGGTGCATCCACGACCTAAGAAGGATTATTGAGAGTCATTATTTAGTATTGTAGTAAGGATATGATGTATTATTGAGAGAGAGAGAGAGAGCTAGAGATAGCCAATTCTATCAAAACAATGTATCTGTATATGAGAGATTGGGAGAGAAAACTATAAAGACATTGAAGATAAATACTATGTGATTGATTTCCATTCAAAAATGGTGTATTCTTTTATGTTCCTTGTTTTATTGATGGATTCTATGAATATGTTGAAGATTATGATTGATTCTATCAAATCCGTGGGAGATATCTACTATGATGCTATGTGAAGATTGCTGTTTTCTTTGTTTTGGTCATCAAAAGAATGAAATAAAAGCTTGTTGATGTTACAAGATATATTTTCTTGCAGTAGAATCCCCTTTTCCTTGGTGTTCCTCTTGGGGCTCCATGTTTTTGGTGCGCAGCCGGGGAAACTTGCCATCAACAAGCATCACAAGAGGTTGAAAATGAAGGAAATGGCATTGCCAAGAAGAGGAGAATTCAATGGATGTTTGTAAAGTTTATACTTCCATTGAAGAGTTGGAGATTCTTATTATTAAAGCCACTTTCCACAAGAAGTTCATCCCACATTGGCAAAAACATATTACCATCATGATCCAAGCTCTATGCGGTAGACTGTTTCCTCTTCCTGTTGAAGCAACATAAACTTGCATCTTGGCGGAAAATTGTTTGGAAACAAACTAAAGGGTAGAAACAGAGAGAATGACCATCCATGGAAGATTTGACATTCATTGAGAAGTTTCCAGACATCATTAAGTGGGAGATCGTGAAGAAGCTTTAGGAATCGTGGTCTGTGGAGGTTCACAAAAACAAGAAGGAAAAGAGTTGGAATTTGTTCGTGGATTCTCACAGCAAAATACGTGGGATGCTTGGTGCACTGAAAATATTCTATTTGTCCAATTAGAAACCCACTAGAAGTTGGTGGACAGAGTGTTTTTCACAACATACACTGTTGAAACCATCAGAAGCTGGGATTATTATAATGATGGCACAACAATGATCCTAAGAAGAATGAGTTTTGATACTTTCAGAACGGAATATCTCCCCCTCTGTAGTGGTTTGAAATCCAAATTCAGAGATGTTGAAAAGAAGGAAGTAGAAGAGATGTTGGCCAGAGAATCCCCCAGAGACTGAAGTCCTCTCTGACTCTATTCTGTTGAGTATAGACTAGTTGGTTGGAGCCAAGCCCTTGATGAATGATGCAATCAAGAGGCAAGCATTAGAACGAGTCTAGAGGTACGTAAGAAGAGAGAAGGCAAGAATCAACGCTGAGAACGAGCTCACAGTAGAAGCCTCCTTTGACACCCTAAAAGGACTCTTTACAGAAGTCCCCATGGTGACTCAAGGTCCCCTTCCTAGTCAGATTCGTCCTGGAAATATTGATGACAAGCCAGCAAATGTAGTCCCTAAGCATTGGTTAGCGATATTTCCCGCCACTTTCAAAGGCGCGGCATTTTAGTGGTATGAGAGACAAGCATCAGGAACTTTTGGCACATGGGACGACCTGATGTTGGCATTCCTCACTAAATTCATGCGTGAAGGTTTTGAAGAGCGGATGCGAGAGGAGCTAAATTCATGCGTGAAGGTTTTGAAGAGCGGATGCGAGAGGAGTTCATGAACCTAAGTCAGTCCTCTAGAGAAAGAGTAGAAGCTTACGTCTCGCGAATGGAATCCATCTTGAAGAGATGGACTAACCATCATTTGGATGAAGGTATCCAGAAAGGAGTGTTTCTCAGAGGCCTACAACCAAGAGTTCACAAGCTCGCAGAATTGAGAAGACCGGTCAATTTGCAAGCTGCAGTGGAAGGTGCAAGATTGTATGATGAAGTTGAAGCAAGGCTATCAATGACTCTAGGAAGAGGAGTCTTACCTCCTCCCATGCCAGGAATGGTATACCCACCAAATGCAGTCCTAGGGGCAGTTCCCTACCCCTATCCCCAGATGCAAACAGTGCCGTAGTATAATGCACCTAATCCACTGTGGTCACCACAGATGACAATGCCTCAACTGATGGTTCAACCACAATAATAGTGGCCTCAAACAGTTCCTCCAATGGCGACACAACAACAATGGAACCCTACCAACTGAAATCAATAACCCCAAGTCTCAACAGGAGCTTTGAATTAGAACTAGACAAAGGACCCTCTGGATCAACCCAACCAGCGTATGCAGTGATTACAGAAGCTTCCCAAAATTCTACTACAAGTACTTCATGAGGTGAAAATCTAAAGGACTACTTATCCAACTCAGTTGCAAGTATCAAGAAAGAGCTTATGGATGTGATTACAGAGGAGCTACAGATGCTGAAGGTGAATACTACCAATATATCTACTCCTGCGGGAGTTGGGAGAGATGTGATGCGTTCTAATACATGGTGCGGAAAGTGTCATGAAGTGGGACATTTAGCCACTGAATGTACCCAAAAACCAACCATTCCTGGAGCCTTTTATTCCTTTAAGAGTTTGTTATGCATTTATATTTCTAAGTTGTGATAATGGATAATGGTGTTTTTCTTTCATTGCAATTCTTTATTAGATATAGGTTTTTTTAAAAAAAGGTTGAAGAAGGTTGGGATGAGTGATATTTTAAACTTATATTCTCTTTTTCCTAGGTTACGAGGATGCTTCCTAATTAAGTGTGGGGATATGTTGAGGGTTGAGATGACTTGATTTTTTGGCTGATTTTTGTTGTTTTTGTGGATTGAATGGTTGATTTTTTATGGATTTTGAATTATGATTAGTTGTTTTGAAAGTTTTTGGGAGTGTTTTGGATGAGGTTAATTATGTTTTGGAACCTCATGATGTTTTATAGTGGAGATATAATATTCTGATATGTTCTGTTGATGTCTTGATAGTGTATGATTGGTTCTAATTGGGTTTGTGTTGAGCTTCTGTTTTACTTTGTTTTGCTTTGTTTTTCTTCTGTATGAGGGGCTAGAATAACGATTGATGAATTTTGAGAGTTTTTGGAAGCTTATTGATTGAATATTGATGGTTTTGAATGATTTAAGTTGAGTTCAAGGCTTTCTGATGGCCTTCTATATGGTATTGTAAACCCTCTATTGAGCTTTTGTAGGGCCTCTGTCTTTGCTTTGTTCTGTTTTGTATGCCTTTGTAAGTGTGATATGGAATGAATGTGTAGCTTGGGGAAAATTTTTTCAACCTTGGGAAGAGATGAATATAAGTTCAAATAGCTCAAAAAATTGGAAGAAGTAGCTATTGAAGACTTGAAGTAAAGATTGAAGTGATAGTGACAATAGTGAGTTCTCAAGGGACACTATAGTGGCCATGGTGACCTTTCATATAAGACATACATCTTGGGAGGGGTATAAATGACGAAAGAGAGGCTATGAAGGAAAATTCTTGATTATCTCATTGTACTATTGATAGATAACATGTATGAGAGAGAGCGTGTGTGTGAGATAATCAAATTGATGCAAAACAATGTATGTATGAGTGAGAGATTGTGAGAGAAAGCCATGAAACCTTTGAAGAAGAATATTATGTGATGATTTTCATTCAAAGTGGTGCATTATCTTGTATCTTTGTAGTTTCTTGATGGTTTCTATGAATAATATGAAGAGCATAATCAATTTGATTCAAGTTAAAGCCGTGGGAGAATTGTTTCTATGAAGCTGAGTGAAGATTTATTGTTCTTGGTGTTCTTTTTCTTGTTGTGATCATACCAAATATGAAAAATATGTCTTTTGATGATAGAAGATGTGTTTTCTTGCATTAGCTTCCTCGTTTTCTTGGTTTTCCTCTTGGGGTTCCATACCCATAAGCTATTCGTATGGGACCTTTATTTGAGAGGTGGAAGGTAAAAAAAAAAAAACCTTTATTGATGCAGAAGGCATAGAACATCATTTGAAGGTGGGTAGTAGTCTACCTAAGACAAGGAGCTAATGGTTCTTTGTGACTTGTTGAAGGAGTACTTGGATGTGTTTGTATGGTATTATAAATACTTGAAGGTGATTGTCCCCCACTGTGTCAATACCAGATTGATCTGGACTTGGATGCTAAGCTAGTATTGGAATACCAAGGCAGAATGAATCTGAATTACTCAACCTTGGTGAAGATAGAGTTGTTGAGCTCTTGGAAGTTAAGTTCATCTATTGAGTGGCCAATAGTAAATGGGGTTTTCCCATTTTGGTCATGCTAAAGAAGAATGGAAAGCTACACATATGTGTGTATTTCCATAAGCTAAGTTCTAAAACCAAGATAGATAATTTCTCTATCCCCTTTATAGACTAATTGTTGGACACAATGGCATGACATGAGCCATATTCTCTACTGGATAGATTTAGTAGATACAATCAAGTGCATATCATAGAAGAGGACAAATAAACTCTTTACAATAGAATGGGGCAATCAAGTGTAGATTGTAGAAGAGGACCAAGAAAATCTTTACAATAGAATGGGGAAATCAAGTGCAAATTGTAGAAGAAGTCCAAGAAAATCTTTACAATAGAATGGGGCACCTACATTTACAAAGAGTGATGTTGTTTGGGCTTCATAATGCTTCAATCACCTTTTAGTGAGTGACAATGGTTGCATCCCAAAACCACCTATATGATTTCATTTAGATATGTATATTAGATTATTCACATGTCTTTAGTTTGCTCTACAAGCATTGGGGACACTTGAAGTAGTACTTTGATTGATGATGAGAGTATGGAATGTCTCTCAACCCTAACAAATGCACCTTTGGAGTCTTCGGGAGTTTTGTTAGGCCACATTGTTTCTACATAGGGGATTGAAATAGACCTAACAAAGATTAAGAAGATTTAGTCCAAATATCACTAATTAATCTTAAATAACTTAGAGGATTTCTTGGCCATGTGGATTACTACTGGCAGCTCATTGCACATTTTGCAACTATGGGAGCCTCCTTGCATAAGCTCCTCAGGAAAGATGCAGAGTTCATTTGGATAGGTGATTTTGAAGAGGCTTTCAATACCTTGAATTAGTGTTGATCAAAGCACCCCATCCTACAACCTCCTAACTAGACAAAAGAGTTTCATGTGCACACTAATGCATCAGTTAAAGGGCTAGGTTCAATCCTCTGCGATAAAGGTGTCTCAAAGCTCGATCAACCCATTAATTATGAAAGTCATCGAGTCACTGATAGAGAAATAAACTGCATAGTGAAAGAGCTCGAGTGCCTGGCAATGATATTTTCCTTAGATAAATTTTGACATTACCTTTTGCAATGTATTTCAAGCTTTATGTGGACCATGAGGATATATCATTTTCCTAATGAATAAGGTAGATATGAAAGGTAGAATGATAAGCTGTCTTCTTCTATTCTAGAAGTTTAATTTTGAAGTGGTCACTAAACCTAGTTGTTCCCATGTCCTAGATGATCATCTATCGCCAATCCCTCATAGAAAAGAAGAGGAGTAGGATGATCCGAACCTTCTTGATATTGCTCTATTTATAGTAGAGATAGTGTCCCCATGGTATGCACACATTCCTAACCTCTTGGCCACACAGCAGTACCCTCCTTGCATCTTTAGCAGAGAGAAGAATAAGCTTCTATTGGACTTATCCCCCTACACCTTGCTAGGCAGTGCACTATACAAGAAAGGCAAAGATGAAGTATTGGCCATATGTGTAGTAGGATATGAGATTGGAATCATCCTAAAGGCATGCATGACAAGCCATGTGGTAGACATTTTGCAAGAGAGGAGATCTCTCCTCATAGGATACAGGTGGCTAACCCTCCATAAAGATACCTATGATTACTATAAGTGTTGTGACACATGCCAACAAATGGAAAATCCCACCAAAACCGACAACATGCCACTACAGCTGATTCTTCCCCTAAAGCCATTTGAGAAATGGGGCATCAATTTTGTGGGACCAATCAACCTTCCAACTAGAATGAAGTAGAATAAATGTATATTGGTCTAGACAGATTATGTGATGAAGTGGTGTGACGCCAAAGCTCTCAAGCAAGATGATGGAAACAATGTGACTATGCTCTTGTATGAGAATATTATCACCTACTTTGGCAATCCCTTGGAGCTAGTAAATGATAAAGGCACTCACTTTCTAAATAAGATCATGGAGGAGCTAACAGAGGTTTACAAGATCTACCATCACAAGTCGACACCTACTATCCCAAAGCCAATGGCCAAGTCAATCCTAGCTACTTGATCCTGATGAGAATGATTGTTCTGCATCATCCTAACCAAGATAATCAACTTACAAAGGCCCTCTAGGATATATAAAGCCTACTATAAGGCCACAATATGACAGTTGTCCTTTCAATTTGTGTATGGAATAAAAGTAGTCTTTTGCATCATCGAACTAGAATTGCCCTTTTTGCAAGTGACTATCACAAAGTGGCTAGGAGATGATGAGTCCCTGTAGCACCATCTCTTGCACTTAGGATGCTTAGATGATATTTGAAGAATGGCCATACAATGCATGGAAGCCACAAAAGATTTTCACAAAGTTTACCATGATAATTTAGCAAAAAGAATTCAAGAAAGGTGACTTTGTACTAGCATACGATTCTTACTTTGACAAGTTTCCTGGAAATCTCCAACAATGTGGATGGACCCTTACAAGGTACTTGTAGTCAACCCTAATAGGTCTATGCAAATACAAGTCATGGATATCTCTAATGATCCCTTCCTAATCAATGGCTACTGACTCAAGAAGTACTTCTTTCCTTGGGGATCTTGACCATTACATCTGCGAGCCCCTTTCCCTCTTAGGTGTGTGACTCCTTGTTAATTCTATTGTTGCTATTGCTGCTAGCATGTACTTTCATTCACATAAGACGAGTGGATTCTGCTATCTATTCATCTCTAGTACTCACCTACCACTACTCCTTCGATTTCTCCCATACTCTTCTAGATGAGATGAGGATGGCTTTGACCCATAGTATTGATGTTATATTTTTTTTAAAAAGAAAAAAAAAACATATTGGCTATGGAAGAGAAGAACTTTTGTCCCCTACCATGCCGATCTACTCTTTGAGAAAAGGTAAAAACACCCTTAGGAGGTAGAAAAAGAAAAAATTAGAGAATTTTTAACATGCATCACTCTAAGAAAATGTGGCAAACATCCTTAGGAAGGAAACTGGTTGTGAAAAAATTGGTGACACCCTGCAATCTAGATAAGATGAACCTTTTGATGATCTTTCTAGGATATACTTCTGAGCCACCTCCCTTGGTGATTTGTCAGCCATCTCCATAGGTACACCTCTACATTACTAGGCATTATTCAACATCACATCGACAAGTTGAAGTGGATCTTCATAAAAAATCTCTAAGTAATGTGGGCTTGCATCATAATAGGATGGGGACATGAGTATGGGCTTTCCTCTATTCTTATCAACATAGCATGAGACAGAGGGTGAGGTGAGTAATGTTGAAAACATGGATCTAGAGCATGGCAGCTATGGAGGTTGGAAGATGAAGACTAGATTCATAGTGACATGGACAATGAATAGACCAATTGTTACACAAGTGAATTAGGTTCCAAGATGGAAGCTTGGATTCATAAACACAATCTTGTGTAAGAGACTAATAATGACAATGACACTAACTGAAAGTACAAAGCATCATGATATTGCATTACTCATCTTGAAAGTGATAGTCAAGTACAGTGCTTTATATTAGTTGGGTTGTTCCACTCTCCTCACTATGCATATGGGATTCGGGACATCTCTTCCTAAAGCATACATCATTTGTCATATCTTTCAACAAGTAACTAGTATTTTTTATTAAACTTTGCAATGAGAGGTGAGCTTTGTGGAATGGAGTGTTGCACACAAGAGTTAAGACTCTCAATATACAATGCATGATCTATTCTATGCACAACACTATAAGGATCCCTATCCTTCCTTCCTTGTACCATATATCATTACAAGGTGGGACACATGTATGCACTAGAAGTTGCATATAAGGCATAAAATTCTTACACAAGTGACCATGAGAAACAAATCCATGGGTGTCAAGACATGGGATGCCCTCCTACATCTATCAATCGACAATGAGATAGAGGGGGGACTAAGTGGATCTAACCAATCTTCTTTCAATCAACTAAAATGTTAGGTTTGAGGGACATTGTGACAACTAGTAAGAGGTACATTCTCATTCTCTATGCACACATGGGATAGATCTCTACCAGCACAACACAACATGTCACTCTATTTTGTGCATTGCACTACAAGACTCCCTAGCCTTCCTTCTTGCACCTATGCCAGAGAGGGTGGCATACATTGATGTACCATTAACTATGCACGTTGGCATGCTCCCTTTGTGCCTCTCAATCTTGTTGAATTCTAAGTCGAATGTGTGAAAAAGGGTTATTCAATCTTTCTTGAGTGATGTGGGTAATTGGGCTGAATGCATGTTCTATCATTCTTCTATTGTTGAGTGATTGCATACTTCATCGATGACCATTTGGTGGTCTTCATTTATATCAATACCTCCCTGAGTATTGTTGCATGATCCTTGGTGTGCATATGCATGCTGCAATGAGTTGTGGTGCATCCTATAGGTGTCTCCAATGCATTGCATGATAATGAGCGACCATGCTAACATGCTTAGTGGGTAAGTGTTTCTAACCTTACTCTTGTGTGTATGTATGTATATCATGTCATAAGTGTGCGAATGTAAGGGTTAAATCATCTATCAACGTCACGGGTCTTAAGTGTGGGGACACATCCCTATATGCCCATTTGTATAAACTCATGGAACCACAATCTGTAGGTCTTAGATTGTTGTTATTTATTTTCTATATCCTACTAGGGTCCCTTCCCAACACATCTATCATCTTATATCCCATACCCAAGGTTTTTTCTTTTATTTTTTATCATTTACTTGTTTTTTTGTCATTCTATATAAACGCATCCTTGCTTCATTGAAATGGAAATCTAACATCACATCTCCATTGATCCCTTTGAATCTGATATTTTTTTCTTTTACATCCCTTTGTTCTGAGTTACATTTCTCTATTATTAATTTTTGAAGGATTTTACATGATTTGGATGTGTTTTCTTAAATATGCTTTGATATTACAGACCAAATTATTCCATCAGATCACACATAGTTTATTTTTACTACCTGTCAATCCAATACATAGAATGGTCGTTATTACATAGTATCAAGTTTTTAATTATGATTTTTTGCTATATTTCTATGAGAATATGCTCTGCTATCACCTTCATTTTGACTACACAACCTTGTTCAAGCCACCCCCTTAGACCCTTTTTATTTTTACTGCACTCTAGACTGATGGATGGATCTCCCATTATTAAATTTTTATTGTGTTTTCGTATGCATTTTTAAAACTATTTTTCTTGCAAATAAGCCTTTTTAGCATCAGATGTGACCTTCACATTGTCCATCCTGTTTCCTTGTTGCATTGCCCACTTTTCCTTTTTTTTGTGCTTTACTTCAATAGATGAATTTTTTGGAATTCATTTTTTTATGATTTTGTGTGTGTTGATCCCTGGTGTTCACGCATGACCGTCGACCATCTTTCCCCTGTGTTGCATGCCATCATATCTGACATCTCGTATACGCACATGCCTCCACCTTGCATATCGATCTTGCCATCCCAAAATTTTAACCCCATCCCTCACGTGTGCATGCGAGGGGGCATGCCTTTAATGGATTTTAAAAAGTATAATCATAATTAAAAAGAAAAAAAGAAAAAAAGAAAAAATAAAAAAACTAAACAAGAAGAAATAAAACCCCCCTCCACTCGAAACACCTACCCCCTCTCTCCTCTCTCTTTCTTTCTTTCTTTGCTTTCTTTCTCTTACCTCCCCCCTCTCTCTCTCCCCTTGATACCCCTCCCCTCCATCTCCCTCTTTCTCTTTCTTTCTCATCCCTCCCTTGTGTGTTTCCTCTCCCCTCATCCTATCCTTCCATCTCATGCCTCCCATTTCCTTCACCTCCTTCCTCTTTTCTCCTCCATACTCTCCCCCTTCTCCTTCTCCTCTTAGCATCACTCGTCACCAAGCCCTCGTAGGTGCTGACACCTATCGCCTCCCTAGCTTCTACTCTTAGCCCTTTGCTTGCCAGCCCTACTTTGCGTGTGCACCTTGTTGCCCGTCCCTAGAGCTACTCGTCGTGCCTACTTGCAAGGACCGCACTGTCGGTGTTCCTACCCTCACCACTACCCATAGCAACCTCTACCTCCTGTGTCCTCCTACAAGCCCCTACCTACCTCTCTCACCTCTCCCTCCCCTACCCTTCTCCTTGCTCTCCTCCCTATCTCTCTCCCACCTCCTTCCCTCCACCATCACCTACCCACCACCTTCTTCCTCACCACCCCCACCCTAGTTCCCTCCCATCCCTCCTTACCCCTTGGTTTCCCCCATACAATACATTTTCAAGCCCTCCCCCCCTTGGAGCGCCCCTTCCCTCCCTTGCCATTATCTCAACCACCACCACCTCTCCCTCCCTTTAAACCCACCCTACTTCCCCCCACCAAGCCCACTTCCACAACCCACTGTTTTCTTACCACACAAAGCCACCCCTTCTCCACAACCCCTATTCCCCCACCCCTTATACCACCCCCATTCCTCCCCCCTACATACATGCAAAGTCAATGCATGGCAACCTGCACCTACTCACATAGGTTGTGCTCATGCATAGGGCTATTTTCAAAAATTGGTCATATGTGATCGGGCCTTTGTGGCATGTCTCGTGTGTAGGCCTTGTTCCCACGTTGATTTCTTGCATTGGATACTACTTTGCTATTTCTTGCATGTGGGACATCATGCTTCACACATACGTGGATTTCTAGCTATTGTTCACACTCGTGGATGCATGTACACCCCTATTCACATGCAGCAAGTTTAGATAGATATCATTTTCTCGATAATTCATGCATCCTTTTTGCAATACAAAAATACACAACGACCCATTAAATCACTTATTTTTAAGAAAACCACAACTTAAAGAAAATATAGAAAATTAGAAGGGACAATCAAAAAATAATAAAAAATATTAAAATTTAGAACAAAAAGGAAACAAAATTCTAAAATACATAGAAGTTAAAATGATAAGCTAAAAATAGCATAAAAATTGAAAACAATGTTTGAAATTTTCTTTTAGGAAATTCAACATTTCCACTTATGTCACCTCTGTTGATCCAGTTTCGAAATTTTCAAAATTCACTTGTAACAAAAAAAACCACAAACATAAAACATAAAAGCTCACAAATAAACTAGTATAAACAATGCAACATGTAAGGTGCCCGCCCATCAGCTGTCTAGGCACACTTTTAGCGGTCTATCGAGAAACTAATCTAAGCGTTATTGCCCGGCACTCCCATGGAATGTTTTGAGTTTTGTCGTCTAGGGTTTCCCGAATCTACCTTGCAACGGAATGTTCACGGCCGAAACCACTAGGATCGTCTTGAAATTTGGGCTCCTAGTAGCCAAGGTCTCCTAACAGCATTCTAGCATTGAATCATGGGTATCCTACTTTACGCAGAGATACCCAAGCCAAAGCAGACCCATGTCACACTTGGTTCAAAGAGAATGGAAAACGAGAGGGATGCACTGCTCAACCTCTTTGCCCGTGTAGGACATAGTCCCATTCTGGTCCCCTAAAACAACATGAATCAGGGTTCTAATCTAACAATTTCTAAGGGTCGTCAGACGTCGGTAAAACCTAGTGAGAAGCCTACCAAATCTCTGGGACCACCCTGCCATAGGACAGACCCGTCGGGGGTCTGCCCACCCGCTTCTCTTGATAGCTTTAGTTTTCTAATTAGGTCCTACCACATTTATGTGCGACATTTAAAATTGGCTTCATTAATTAAGTCTTTTAGGAATAGGGTTTATTCACATAACTTACAACACATACACGAAAACAGAGCAAGCAATCCTTTGGCAAACAAGTTAACTTATCTTCAAGTTAATCTTTGTCTCCTGCGCCCATACAGGAGAAATTATGTATCCCTTTTGTCCAATAGAAGTAACTCGTCCAAATCACATGGCACCACAAATTCCATATCTTTTCGACCCAGCGGAAGATACACAGAATTCCACGAGGGTATTCTACCCACAAAGATTCCACCCTTGTAACTAGTATTTAGGGTTCCAGGATCCTATCCAGGGTCACGAAGGGGCTTGTCAGATTCTAGGAACAATGCAAGATTTACAGCTAGAGCCCCCTCTAGCACCCATATTTCCTACTGCCTGAGACTATCCCTATTGATGAGAGACCTTTCGCCTACGGAGCCGGTCCAAGCCTCTCGTAGCGATAATCATGACCCCCTTGGAATAGGGTCTCGCCGCTAGCTTGGGGGTAGCCTAGCACGATCCTTCCTTAATTAAATCCTTTAAGAATCAAGCACAAACAAGGCATTCAACCCTAATATCCTTTTCCAAGAAAACATTCCTTTATTCCCATGGCAACTTGTCATCACAGACCCTTGCCATGCATTTACCATAAATCACAAGCACTTGGAATAATCATCCAAACAACAAACCAACAACCAGTTGAATGTAAAAGAATTTTGGATGGTGTTCAATCAACCAACAAAAAAAACCAATTGTATTCTTTCCAAACAATGCAAGAATAGATGATATAACATTTCCATTGCATATTTGCTCTTCCCCTTGGGCTCTAAGAGCGATACTATGCAAAATGTTTCTTTACACTTCCTTCCTTTGGCTATGTTAAGGGTTCAAACACTATTCATGATGTAAGGTCTATAGGTCACTTACATTGATCGATGACCCAACCCTGAATTGGATTATAGTTATCCAACGGATCTCAAAACACCTTAGTTTTAATCCTTATGATTAATTTCTTGTACTAGCTCTTAGTCAATTCATGAGGCAAATAGAAAATTATTCTCATATATAAAAACATGTTACAGGCATAACGTGTAAATACTTGATAAGATAAGTGTGAGATGATCTCAAGTAATTAGACTCCAACAAGCCTTGCCTTGAGCTAGAATCTAGTTCTTCTTAATATTTGGGCTCTTAAGCTAAGTACTTTTGAAGTATCTAAACTTTTAAACTAGTACTTTCTATTCATGATTCTTAATGTCATATTCTTTTAGCAATTATTCTATTTATAACCCTTGACTATGCTTTAACCTAGCACTTGTTTTAATGTCGTTCTTTTAATGACTATATCCTTAATAACCCTTGACTAATTTGTCCTTGTAATTGCTCTATCAATGAATAAGCCATATGCAACTAGGTGCAATTAACTTTCCTTGATATATGCACTTCGCAAGCTCCATCTTATGAATATGTGAGATGAAATGATCTATACTTGTGCATCATAGTATGGGCTTAACGTATCTCATACGAGAATCAAAACAAGCATCTATCAATTTGGAAATACATTACTTACGATTGGTATCACAATTTGGAATGACGGTGATGCCTTTGTCTGAAGCTTCGTCGTTGGTTATGGGATTGCCATCCACACATGACATTCTTCACTTAGGGGCCATCGTCTGCAAGTAGACTCAAGAGATTAAGAAGATGGAATAGATTCAAAATGGGAGAGCGTAAGAGAAGATGGTTAAGTCAAGGATAGAGATAGAGGGAATTGTGCAGCCTCTCGGGTGACTCTTCTTTCTCTCTCTCTCTCTCTCAGGGTATCCTTCTCTCTACCTCTCTCTCGGAGCCTCTTGGGGTCTCCTTATCCTCCCTTGTGCCTCCCCATGCCTCATCTTTATAGTGAATTAGAGAACAGGGCTTGTGGTTGAGAAGTGGAGCTCTTTGTGGAGGGGGATCTTGGAAAGATCAGTGATTTGATGCTCAAATCATAAATCTGATGGTTCCATTGGCTCCGAAAGGGGGGTAAAAATCCCAAGACACTTGGTTAGAAAGCTCTTAGTTCACTCCTTCTTCTTTTCTCTTGCCATTTTTTAAAGCTATTATTTTGTTATGGACCAACATGCAGGAGAACGGCTAGTTTCTAGTTGCCCATTTGTCCTTTTCATGGATTTTTTGGACAACCTAGGTTCATGGGATCTGCATCTCCTTCATTGTTGTGCTATCAAACCTTCTAGGTGTCCCACACACCATGAGGTTCTTTTTATTTCCTTCCTCCACATGTACCATAACACACCTTTTAATTATAACTAAAAATCACTTAACCATTGCACTACCTAATTGATAGAATATACCCCATACTTTTTAATTAAAATCAACCGACTGTTAATTTGTAAAAGGAATCCCCATCAGTGCACAAACACAGTGCACCATAACCTATGTAATTTTTTAAAATTAGAATAAACCCTCATTGTTCACATGTGTATGTACACACATGCTACACACACAAATTTATCATTAAAATTCACTGCCACCATCATGCATATATGTGTTTTGGACCAAATATCATATAATTATAACAATAAATTGCATTTAGAGACCCCTTTTGAGATATATTAATTTAAAAAATAAACCAATTGATAATCTTTAATTGATCAAATGAATTCGATTAGCTTTACCCACTCACTCCACTACAATGTAGACTTATGAACTATGCATATGGGGATGGGATTATTAGTTAAATTTAGTTTTATCAGTCGCTTTCCACCCTATTTTTCAATCTAAGTGGTTTTGCTACGAGTCTATTTTGATTTGTATGGTCTAGTCAATGTTTAGGGTATGGGATGCCTGCTATTTTATTTTATTTTTGAGTGTTTGACTATGTGGTTTAGTGTGCTTACTTGTTTGCACATCATGAAGCTTTAGTCTCATATCTACATAGATCATGTCAAAAAATTTGCATATAATGTTGATTTTTTTGGGATGTCTAGTCTAGTCATATCTATCTTTGGTCTTTTCCTAAATTGTGTCTTAACAGTGGATTTGTTGAAGCCATTGAAGTCAAATCTGATCAACTAACTAGTGGTTCATAGTGGTGATAAGGCTTTCTTGGTTGAATATGTGCTAATATGAAGACAAAACTCTTATATCTTTTAATGTTTTGAGTTTATTTGCTTGATTATTAATGGATTCATTAATAATAGTTTATGGTTTTCCTTTCATATATTTGATTAGATCTAGGTTGTTTACAAAGACTGGAAGGGGAATGGTTTTGTTCAAGAATGCTAATTGTGTGAAGATGTCAACCAAATGAATATTTGGTTATTTACATTTGTATTTTTCTTTTCTCAAGTTCGCGAGGATGCTCATAGGTTAAGTGTGGGAATATGTTAAGGGTTGAATGTGATTGATTTCTAGTTGTATTTTGTTATTTTTTAAGTGTTGAATGGTTGGTTGATTTTATATTTGAATTGTTGGGGTTGAGTAGTTCTAGAAGTGTTTTGTAGAGTTTTGGGATGGGTTGAATATGTTTGAGGAGCTTATGGTGATTTTTAGTTGAGTTATGATGGTCTAATGGTTCTAACACATGTTTGATTGGTTTTGATAGAACTACTTTGCCTCTATTTGGTACTGTTTTTTATCAAATATTGTTTAAGAGTTTGAGATTATGAATGATTGGGTTTGAGTGTGATTGATTATATTTTTAATGATTTTTTATTAGTGTGAATGGTTTTGATTGAAACTATGAGGTTTTAAGGTGTATTGTTGATCCTTTGTGGTGCATTGTTGAGCTTCTATATGTCTTTTATTGTCAAGGAGAGGGATTGGGAGAGAGAAAGAAAAGAGAAAAGACTGCAGAGAAGAAGAAGAGGAAGAAGAACATAAGAGAGAGAAAGACAGGTATGAGGAGAGAGAAATACTAGAAATGGAGAGAGAAAGACATGAAGAGAGAGAGAGAAGACATGGAAGCTTGGAGAGCAAGGTGAAGGAGAAAGAAGACTTGTATTAATTATCTGATGATGAAAAAGTAAGTCTCTCTTACCTTATATACCATCCAGTGTAGCTAGTATTTCCCCGTTATTAAGTCCCCCTCTCTTACATTCCATCCCCACCCGAAGGTTTTTGCCCTCAAAAACAATTTGGGCATGTGTGGTAACTAGGAGGGGCCGATCAAAGTACTACTCT
Organism: Lygodium microphyllum; assembly: GCF_053477565.2. Lineage (NCBI taxonomy): Eukaryota > Viridiplantae > Streptophyta > Polypodiopsida > Schizaeales > Lygodiaceae > Lygodium > Lygodium microphyllum. The sequence goes on along the minus strand of NC_141147.1, from coordinate 140,689,338 downwards.
GCTGCGTTATTACAAGGGTATACTGATGAATGAATAGGTATTATTGTGTATGATAGGTCATGGGATATATACACATGGGCCTTATTGGGGAGTGATAAACATGAGCTTTGACCCAAATATTTGGAGTAAATGCGGGCTGTAGACAATGGACAGCAAGTTGTTTACTACAGGACCCTGATGTAGTGAATCTGTCATAACTTTCTGTGGGAGGCTCCGAACGGGATGTGCTATATATCAAAACGGATCTCTCAAGAAGTACTTTCAGCCTATGTATGGTGTGCATTGCTGTCCATAGTACAGAATAAAATTTGCTTTAAAATAGAGTGCTATCCACAGTCAATCTGGGAGAAAACAGGGCTATAGTTAGCTAGATTTTAGCCAAATCTGCTTCTAAAAGGTATGTGAACTCTTCCAAAATTGAAGCTGGCCTCCAAGAAGTTTCCTTGAGTGGTAAACCTTGCCACTTAATCAAGTATTCCATGATCGAGCGAGAGAGAAGCCTCTTTTCCCTTTGTCCTATGACTTTTTTGGGTTTGTATTGAATGATGCCTTCTTCATCTATCAGTGGGAGTTCCTCAACATAGTCCACTGTTGAGCCAATGAAGGGCTTCAACTGACTCACATGGAAGACATTATGGATCTTCGTAGATGGGGGTAATGCCAATTGATATGCTAAGTCTCCCACTCTCTTGATAATCCGGTATGGTCCATAGAACCTGTGCGCCAACTTATTGCTGGACCCCATCTTTAAGGGAGGCATATCTAGACTTAGGCACTTTCAAGAGCACCAAATCCCCTTCTTGGAATTCCACATCCCGTCTTTTGTCATCAGCATAAAGCTTCATTTGATCTTGAGCTCTCTTCAAGTTAGCTTTACACTGCTGAAGTAAGGCCTGCATTCTATCCAATTCTTCATTGCTTTGTGGATTTATTTTATCATTGAAGATAACCATAGGAAGGGGCACCTTGTAGCCATACAGGGCCTCAAAAGGTGAAACTCCAATGCTAGCATGTGTGGAGTTATTATAGGCAAACTCAGCCAAATGCAACCATGAGTCCCAAGCATGCTGCACATCATGATAGAAATGCCTCAAGTAAGTTTCTAGCCATTTGTTAACCCTTTCTGTCTGACCATCTGTCTGTGGATGGTAAGCGGTGGAAGGGGCTAACTGAGTGCCCATAGAGCTGAAAAGTGCCTGCCAAAAGTTACTCATAAACTTAGCATCTTGGTCATGCACAAAGACCTATGGCAAGCCATGTAATTTGAAAACATATTCCATGAATTGGCTGGCTACTTGAGAAGCATTATACTGAGTCTTTGTGGGAATGAAATGGGCTGCCTTTGTGAGTTTGTCCACAACTACATAGATGCTGTCCCAACCTTTCTTGGTCATCGGTAGGCCAGTAATGAAGTCCATAGTGATGTGTGTCCACTTGCCTTTAGGCATAGGCAATGGCTGAAGTAAACCAGCTGGTTTTAAGGTGTTGTCCTTATTTTGTTGACAAGGCATGGAGCCCAAGACAAAGTCTTTCACATCTCTCTAAAGGCACTTCCAGTAAAAGCTTTTAGCAATTTTGTCATAGGTCTTAAAGACTCCCAAATGACCAGCTATAGAGGCTAAATGCATCTCCTGCATGATTTTTTGCTTGAATGGGGAAGCATGAGGGATGGCAATTCGGCCATTATACCATAAAAGCCCATTTTTCAACTGATACGAAGAGTTTTCCACACATTGTCCTTGCTATAATGTTTGAAATACATTGCTGAAATCAGTTCTAACAGGTAAGCCTCCTGAAGCTCATGTATCCAATCACTGTGTAACTCCATGATAGCAGAGACTTTACATACCCACATCCTAGACAGGGAATCAGCCACTACATTGTCCTTCCCACGAGTGTGGGTGATGTCAAAGTCATAGTTCTGTAAGGTGTCTACCCATCTTCTCTGCTTCGGAGTCAGATTTGATTGAGACAAGAAGTACTTGAGTACTCTATGTTCGCTTTTCACTCTAAATCGGCTGCCATACAAATAATGCTGCCATTTCTTGATGGCATGAAGGATGGCTAGCATTTTGTGATCATAGACATTCATAACCCTCTCATTTTCAACCAGCTTTCAGCTCTCAAAAGCTATGAACCCATGTTCTTGCAGTAAGAGTGCACCAATTCCTCTCCCACTTGCATCACACTGAATGGTGAATTCCCTAGAAAAATCAGGGCATACCAAGATAGGGGCTGAAGTAAGAAAATCTTTCAGCTGATTAAAGCTTCTATCTGCCAATGCATCCCAGAAAAATGCTTCTTTCTTTATCCTATCAGTGAGAGGGGTTGCAATAGTGGCATAGCGCCGAATGAATCTTCGGTAAAATGAGGAGAGACCCAAGAATCCTCTCAAATAGGTAGTATTTGCAGGTGTGGGCCAATTTCTGACACACCGCACTTTCTTTGGTCCAGCTCTAATGCCTACCTCACTAACAATGTGTCCCAAGTACTCAACCTCAGTCTGCATGAACGAACACTTTGTCTCCTTAGCAAAGAGTCTATGTTGTCTAAGTATATCAAATATCTGCCTCATGTGCATAAGGCGAGCTTCCTTTGAGCAACTATAAATGAGGATGTCATCGAAAAATACCAATACAAATTTGAATAAGTAAGCCTGAAGTATTTTGTTCATGAGGCTCTGAAATATGGCTGGTGCATTAGTCAAGCCAAAGGGCATGACCAAGAAGTGATAGAGCCCACGATCAGTCCTGAATGCAGTCTTTATCTCATCCCCTTCACGCATGTGTATCTGATGGTAGCCAGATCTTAAATCAATCTTTGTGAAATACTTAGCTTCCTTCAACTCATCTAACAGGTCGTCCACCCTAGGAATAGGGTATCTATTCTTGATAGCGATCTTATTCAGATCTTTGTAATCTATGCACATCCTAAAAGTGCCATATTTCTTTTTGACCAGCAAGACAGGTGATGCAAAAGGGGATGAGCTAGGCTCAATGAATCCCAAATCTACTAAATCCTTGACCTGCTCAGCCACTTCTTCTCTTTCACATTTGGACAACCTATAAGGGGGCTTATTGACCAACTTGGAGTGGGGCTCCAAATCAATGGGATGATCAACCGCTCTATTGGGAGGTAATGCTGTAGGTGATTGAAACAAGTCACCATACTCGGCAAGTAGAGCCTTAAGGGCTGAATTATCATGCATTTTTTGGGACTGATCTGCATTTTCCTTGTTTAATTGTAGCACAAAAATCTGGGAGCATTTCTTGAACTCTTTCTTGAGCTGTTTGGCTATAATAAGCTGAAGTTCACTACTGTTTTCAATTCCCTGCAAGTGAACAAGTTGTCCAGCCCTGCAAAACTGCCTATACAGCAATGAAAAATCCATGGAAATGATGCCCAAAGTTTTCAGCCAATCGCAGCCCAACACAATGTCTATTGGCCCCATATTGAGTGCAATCAAATCCACTTTCTGCTCATAATTTTCAGCAAGCTTAATAGGTACAGCTGGGCATACATGAGTACTAATTTCCTCACTCCCATTGGCCACTTGCACCCTCATTGGTTGCTCTAAATTAGAGACAAAACATTTCAGCTTGTCCATGACTGCTCTATTTATGAAATTGTATGTGCTACCACTATCTACCAAGACAAATACATCTTTCCCATAAATCTTGCCTTGAAGACGAAGAGTGTTGGGGCTCTTAGATCATGTCCAAGCATCCAAGGAGATAGTACAAACAGTGGCAGTAGCATGTGACCCATTCTTATCACCCATATTTACATCTACAAGACCGCCGGGGTCAAATGGAAAGGTGTCAATTGGGTCAAAGAATTCTTCTTGCCCACATTCCCCTTCAACCTCATCATTTTCGGTAGTGATTGCAAAGGCACTTGCATCCTCATGATCCTCATCAGATTCATCAAAGACTAACATGCTATGTACCCTTGCTTTTGCATTTCTACAAGCACATTTAGATGCATGCTCGGCTGTATACTTTTTCCCGCATTTAAAGCAAAGTCCTTTTTCTTTCGTCTCTTTGTAGAGGTCCATCGGGATAGAGCGTTGACCACCAAAAGCTAAAGCATTTTTACCCCTGCTGTTCCCTTGTCTATTTTCAGCTCTTCCTTGATTTGCAGTCCTGAAATTACTGTTTTTCCTAAAGGCATTAAAGGTGGGGTATGTGGGGATCTTGGGGGTGCTGAATGGCATATTTCCACCACCATAACCTGCCCCAAACTGCCTGGACCTTAAAGCACTTCTTTGCTACCCAAAATGTGACTTCATAGGTCCTCTTTGCTACCCAAACAGTGGTTGAGATGCCCCTCTTTGCTGTCCATGCTGAAATGAAGCATCTCGGCAGTACTTACAAGAGTACCTTTTAGCCAACTCAATAGCTTTGAACAAATCTAATGGACTTTGGGCTGAAACATCAGTCGAGAGTTGGGAATCCAAACCATAAATGTACTTGCGAAGCTTTGCATCGTCACTAATGGACTCGACATACATTGTGAGATTGAGGAATTGGTTTGTGTAGTTACGCACCATCATCCCACCTTGCTCTAAGCCATACCATTGCCTTGCAAGCTTCTTCTTCTCAACTGGAGATACAAAGAATTGAATCATAAGAACTTTGAATGCATCCCAAGTGTCAACAAGCTACTAATTTTCCCTCTTATGTACCACCACCACGTGTGGGCAAAGCCCTCTAAGTGTATTGTGGCAAAGTGTATCTTTTGATCATCATTTCTTGGCATTATGTCAAAGTAATCTTCAAGATTCGAGAGCCATTCTTCTAATTTAGCCAAGGAGGAAGACTGGCCATTGAACTTTGAGAAAATGATTTTGTCTCTCAACTCCCTTTCATGGTTGGGGGGTTGTCCCATATACCCAAAGTGGGGTTGATCCATTGGGCTACCAAGAAATGACCCATTGTTTGAGTGATTCCTTCCAAAATACAGTTGAGCATGCATAGCTGACATGGGCGCAGGTTGTGGCTGAGAGTTACTCCTCATCCTATTGTTTATGGGCTCCTCATGCATTTGTGAGGGCTCTCCTTGCTCAAAGATGATGTTGGGAATGCCCATTCTTCCCAAAATACCTTGGGTACTTGCATAGGCTGCATTCACGGATGGGATGGTCACTCTTTCAACTTGCATGCTTGGTCTATCCTCTTTTTCCTTTCCTTTCATTTGGGAATCCATCCACATTGAGAACTTGGATGCAAGTGCTTCCATGGTAGAGGTCATTTGGCGCATCTCCGTCACCATTTGAGCTTGACCTTCCATTACTTCCCTATGCCTCTCCGCATGTCTAGTCTCGTGTGAATTGAGGGTATGATTGAGTGCACTAAGACTTCCCATGGAGTGAGAGAGGTCTTCTTCTTCAACCTCAAAATTGGTGTCATCCCTCGGGGTGCACGTATCCCTTATCTGTTGTTGCTAAACATCTTCATTTGCTTTGTTTTTTCCCTGTTACCTGCCATGTCTAGGTGCAGTCTCATGAGACCACCTATCACTATTTTGGCTAGAGCTAGACAACTCTGATTGACCTACTTTTTTGTTCAAAATGGAGGCAGCGATGCCCTCTTTGAGATGAGCATAGACACACATTCCTAGGTTTTATACAGAAAATTATGTAATCAGAAATGTGGGACTGTTCTGTGCAGTCCAGCACCCTGTCCATAGGAAAGGCCTGTTTTAGGCTGTAGGTATTTTGTATGCTCCAAGTGGGTATCCAAAACTGAACGGGGTTCTTGGCAAGGCCTGAGGGTACTCTCCAAGGTCAGCACCTCAATTCTAGGGAGTGGAAACACCTCTGCAAATGCAAGCAATTTCTCTACAGCACCCTGAAACAGTCACAAGAGGGCTGAAATTGGGCTCCCCTTCTATTGCACTGTGGGATTCACTATTTTCTTGGCAACATACATCACTTTAGCATCCCTTAGCATGTTTGGAATCACTTCAGCATTACTGAGCATAAGATTAAGCATTCCCATGACCATATCCAACAAGATAGGCTCTCATACATGCATAACCACTGCCCTTACTACATATATGATTGTATAGGTGTATCCCATGATACATATATCCAACTTCAATCCAAGTGAAGCAATACATTCACATAAATCATTGCATACATAGCTGCATGTGTATCTAAAGATACATTTGTTGATACATGTGCTGAAGTACAATCATACATCCCATGCACACAAGAGTGTGTCATGCCATAGTCATCAAAATTTCCATCATGCCAAGTCAATTTCTCCATTTCCCAAGAAATACATGCACCTGCAAATGAGTTTTGGGCTTGAATCACCAGGAGGTGGGCAAAGTTCCCCCCGGGCTAGGTTGTGCACCCCTTCAGGATCTTTGATGGAAAGGGGGGTCACCCCTCTTTTGTCTTACCACCTCACGTGGCATTGGGATTTTCCTCACCTGGAATATACATGGCAGACATTTATTAATTAAACACCCAACATGAGATGCATTTTAGGAATGTAAATTTTGGCTTTTCATGAAGTGCATGGAATTGGAATTGGGAATAGGGATAGAGAGCTTACCGGCAGTGACTCACTGCCAACTCACCCTTATACAATGCATTTATTAATCAATTCTTGGCTCAGCCAATTCACAAGAAGCCAAACGGGTTATGGGTAAGCAAAAGTATAATCTCAATGAAGCTTCAGTATGAATAAAATCCATTCCAATGCCATAGGATCAAATGAGAATGACTGAGATTAATATTCAGCATGCATACAATGTTTGGGACTCCTATTACCTACTTGGACTCATGCAACCTCTCAAACAAGTGGATATGATTCAACAAGAGGCTTAATGGGAGAGAATGAGAGGCAAGAATTGGTTACCTTGTGTTGTTTGATGAAGATTGCAGCTACTAATGCCACTTTAGTCCTTCATGAGAGCTCCAATTTGATCCCGCATGCTCCATAGCTCCAAAATGGTTGTGCTTTGTCAAGAAGAGATGAATTCAAGCTTGGGGAAGAAGGATTCCTCAATGGGGGAAGGGCATTGCTTGCATAGACTGATCAAGAGAAGGATTCCTTCCAAATGAGCACTCCATAATGCCTTCTTGTTTCCAAGAAGCCTTCAAATCTTGAGAATGAGCTCCAATGTGGCTGTAGCTTGGAGATAGGATGGCTCAAGACCTTCCCATGAAGAACTCTTGCTAAAATTGAAGCTCTACTTCCATAGCCATGGCTTCCCACAAATGCATGTCTTCAAATCTTGCTTCTAATCTTCTTTTCGTGCTTTTTGATGGCCAAATCTTGAGCTAGGCTTGAAGAGTGAACCCGTGGGACCAAGAAGAGACCAAAATCTTCAAGATTCTTGAGCTTGATACCAAGCTTTCATGATTGCTATGGACTGCATATGATCAGGGTTTCTGAGCTGGAAGGGAAGTCCAAAAAGGTGAGAAAGGAGGCTTCAATCTTGCCCGAATGGCTTGCAAGAAGCTAGGGATGAGAGCTAAGAAGGAGAGGAGGCTTGTTGTGCTGTGATTTTGGCCTTGGAATCAGCCCGTGTTTTGCACCGAAAAACGCGGGGAGCTACCTGGAGGGGAGAGGAGGTGTCACACAACACTTTCACCACTTGTCATTGTAGCTCAAAGGCTCAAGGAACCCCTGGGAAGGAAGGCAAACTCCATGGAAGAGGGAGAGCAAGGTTTGGGGCTGATTACGTCCATGGGAGCTTGCAAGAAGCTTGAGAAAGGGGGAGAGAGAAGAGTCTCCCTGAAAAGTAACCCCAACTAGACTTTCTTCTAACTCCTGTGACCACGGTTACTAAGAGTTTACCTTCAAAATGGACCAAAAAAGACCAACAAGCTGCCAAAGTTGGTCTTCCTTCCTCCAAACTTGGTCCAAGCCACCATTAATGCTCCTACCTATAGTCCTTGTGGTCTAGAAATCTTTGGAAACTCCCCTACTACTCCTTCTACTTGTGTACCTATGACTCAAAATTCCATGTGACTAGAAAGTTGTAACTAGGTAAAATGAAGGACTAATTGGAACCAAGAACCTAGGCTCTGATACCAATTGTCAAGGAGAGGGATTGGGAGAGAGAAAGAAGAGAGATAAGATTGCAGAGAAGAAGAAGAAGAAGAACAGAAGAGAGAGAAAGACAAGTACGAGGAGAGAGAAAGACTAGAAATGGAGAGAGAAAGACAGATAAAGAGAGAGAGAAGACATGGAAGCTTGGAGAGCAAGGTGAAGGAGAAAGAAGACTTGTATTAATTATCTGATGATGAAAAATTAAGTCTCTCTCACCTCATATATCAACCAATGTAGCTACTATTTTCCCATTATTAAGTTCCCCCTCTCTTACATTTATTGGCCTTTGTTTGCTTTTGTGAGTATTCTATGAGATGAAAGTTTAGCTTGGTAAAGTTTTCCAATCTTATAAAGATAAGAGTACAAGCTACAAGATCAAAATTAGCTAGCTCTAGTGAAAAAGTAGTTGATGAAGACTAGAGTAGAGAGATTGAAGTGATAGTGACAATGTTGGAGTGTGAAGAGTCATTGTGGTGGCTTTGGTGCCTCTTTAGATCAAACATTCCTTTTGGAGGGAAACTCCATGATCAATAAAGGATTATTGAGGGTTATTCTATTTTATTCTCATGTGTTATTGAGCGAAAGTATGTGTGAGATAAATCTTGTACAAGAGAGCCATTTTTTATGAAGAAATATTTATTTTGTTGAAGATAAATTGGTGAGAGATCCATTTTATGATGTTACATGAATATTTATTATTTATGGTGTTGTTTTCTTTCTTATGGTTTCTTGTTGAAGAATGAAAGATATGCTTGTTGATGATACAAGATAGAATTTCTTGCAATATTTTTCCCATTTCCTTGGTGTTCTCTAGAGAGCTCCATAAAGAGGACTTATGACCATGAGATTTACTATGGGATAACCCCACGAGACTAAGATTTGCCCATATTTTGGGCTGTCAGTCTCTTTACCACTATTATTATTACTATTTTTACCATTTCTACTTTTAATAGTAAGTGCGGCCAAAGAAAAATGGTAAGTGGCAAGTATGCATAGATTACAAGCCACTAAATGCTGCAACAAAGAGGGACCACTTCCCTCTCCCATTTCAGGATGAAATCTTGAATGAAGTAGTGGGACATGAGCGGTATACAGTGTGTGATGGCTACTCTGGCTACTTCCAGATTCGCATTGTAGAGGAGGATCAGAAGAAGACCACCTTCATCACACCATGGGGCTGTTTTGCCCTTTGGTCTCACAAATGCCCCAACAACATTTCAATGATTCATGAATATGGTCTTCCAACCTTACTTTGGTAAGTTCATAAGGGTTTTCATAGATGACTTTTGTATTTATAGCTTAAGGAACATATATCTACACAAGGTTTATGAAGGATTTACTCATTTAGCTAGGTTGGGTGGACAACTAAATAAGGATAAATGTCACATTGGGGAAAGCAAGGTTACACTACTAGGGCATGTAGTGTCAATTGAAGGAATTGAGGTAGATCCAAAAAAGGTAGAAACATTGCTAGCTCTACCTTCCCCAACCTCCATCAAACAATTAGTCTCCTTCTTACAAAAGCTAAGATATTTGGGTAGATTTATACACTTACTCTCTCAGGCCATATATCCCCTGCAGCAACTGACACGGCAAGAAACACTTGTATGGAGTGAACAAAGTGAATGACATTTTAAGGAGATAAATAAAATGTTGTGGTCACTTCCTATAATCCTCCAACCTTGTTAGGAAGAAACATTCTTTGTAAACCCTAGCGTGGGAGAAGAGGCCATTGGTGTTGCTCTCCTACAAAAAGATCCAAAAACATCCTTCATGAGGCCTGTGTATTTTGTCAGCCACCTCATGAAAGCCTTAGAGAAGGCTTACACCTCCATGGAGAAACTAGTGTTCGCCCTCATGTTTGTAGTAACCAAATTTCAGCCATATTTGCTTCCAAAGAGATTTATGATCATCACTGTGGAGGATATGTTTCCTATGTACTACAACATATGGAAATCTCTGACAAAATAGCAAAGTGGGTGGTCCAACTTCAAGAGTTTGATTATACAGTGCAGGTTGAAAAAATAACTCGATCATGCATGGCTGATATTTTGACAAACATGTGCTATGAGAAAAATCTCAGGGTGAAAAGAAAGGACCTTCCACCACCCCCATCCATAAAGACTCTTGTAGATGCTTATAGCCTCTACTTTGATGGTGCATACAAGAGAACTAAGGATAAGGCAGCCACATGCATTGTTGTTTTCTCTCCTTTAGAGAGAAAATCTATGGTGAAGGAATCATCTTGGAAGGTGTCCACTCTAACAATGAGGTAGAATATCAAGCTTTAATTCATGGTCTTTGTTGGTGTCTTAGTAATTCAATCGAGAGGTTGAATGCTTTTGGAGACTCCATGCTATTGGTAAGGCAGATGCAAGGTACATGGGCATGTAAAAATGTAAACCTCTCTAGTAAAATGAGAGAGGCCAAATCTCTTATGAGAAGATTTAGGGAAGCACAAGTACATCATGTGCCAAGAGACTGAAACAAGGATGCCGACCATCTAGCATCATCAAAGCTGAATGAATCAGTGGTGGGACCATTGGCTATCAAACCCCCACTTTAGCAAGGCAAGGAAGACTTAGAAGATATTCTACACCTCTTAGAGCAAGGAGAAGCTCCCAAACACCTAACTAAGGGAGAAAGACTGTGGCTAGCTCGGAAGGCTACAAGATATCGCATTGTAAATGATAGTTTGTATTGTCTTGGTAAGGATGGTGTGCTTAGAAAAGTGCCTTCAAAGTGGGAAATTGAAGAAATCTTAAAATCTTGCCATGATGATGTGTGTGGAGGCCACTTTGCACACGACATCACAAGTAGAAAGGTTCTACAAGCTGGCTTTACTTGGCCTAGTCTACACCGAGATGTCAAATATTGGTGTCAAACATGTGAAGAATGTCAAAAATCAAGACCACAATAGCTCATAGCAGAACCCCAAAGCCCAATCAAGGTCTATGGACCCTTTGAGAAGTGGGGAATTGATGCCATAGGGCCTCTACCATGCACTCCATCAGGAAAAGAGTATACTATCATGGGGGTAGATTACATGACTAGATGGGCCGATGCTATGCCAACTAGAAGAAACACGGCTAAGGAAGTGAGTAAATTCATCTTTGACCACATTTGTTGTAGGTTTGGTACCCCTCTTGAAATGCTATCACATAGAGAACCAGGGTTTAGAGCTAATGTGGTAAGTGAACTCATGCAAAAGCTAAATATTCAACGACGACACTCTACCCCTTACTACCCTCAATGCAATGGATTGGTGGAGAAGGTAAATGGAATGATTTGTAAAATCATCAGCAAACAGGTACATTCAAGGCCCCGGGATTGGGACAAGCACCTTAGTGGAGCTCTATGGGCTTACAAAACCTCCTTCAAAACCATGTTAGGGTTCACACCTTTTCATCTAGTTCATGGATAAGCGGCTCTTTTGCCTATTGAGGTGAAATTAGCTAGCCTTCGGGTATTAGGTGGCACATTAGGCCCTCAAAAGGAGAAGTTACATCAAAGATTACTAGACCTAGAGAGGCTACAATTGGATCATGAAGAAGCCATCAACCACTACTCCCAGGAAGCTGAGAAGCGTAGAGAAAAGTTCAACAAGAAGCTAACAGATAAAAACATAAAGGAGGGATCTTTAGTGCTTCGATATGACAATTGCTTTGATAAAAGTAAGGATGGCAAGTTTCTCTACCGGTGGGAGGGACCGTTTTGGGTCACAAAAAAATTCAACAATGGCTCCTACAAACTTCAAGACATTGAGGGAAAAGTGCACAAGACTAGGGTAAATGGATGGTGCTTAAAGCCCTATCACATCAGGGTGGGGTCAGCTCAAGATACCAAAGTGTGTCTAAAGGCATAAATACCTCTAGCCAGGTTGGGGGGGCTATATGATCCGAGAAAATCACAAAAAAATATTTTTCTAACACTTTGTTGATTTTTTGTACATTTGGAGGTTTGAAATAAAGAAGAGGGTGGGAACAACCTCTTGGAAAATCCAAGAAATCACTGGATGGAAATATTTCATGGACCGGTTTACCAAGGGGGGGTGAAGAGTAAAGATCAATGGAGGAAGGTGAAGGGAAAATGTGTAATGTGAAAAGGAAAGACATGAAATGGATTTGGAGCCATCCAAAGGGCATGTGAGGCTCATAATGTCATGGCTTTGGAGCCTTATGATAATTCAAACAAATGGGACCCTTCTTAGAAGCATTAGTGGAAGAAAAATCAGGCACATGATTTTGTAAGATTTTTTAAAAATACTTCCACTCCGATCCAAAAAAAAAAATCAACATGAAAGTTGTAGTGCATGAGCTGAAGTTTCGGCTGGTATTTTGGAGCTACAAGTCGGGAGATATGGCCAAAATGGTGGACGCCAACTTTTTCCAATTGCGGTGGAGACCACCTCCCAATTTTATACACACCCCCACTTTCTTCCCCACACTTAACACTTCCATAAAACATCATTCATTAGACTTCCAACCCTTTCCCCTCTCTTCTCCTCTCTCTCAAGCTAATAAACCATTCAAATTCCCCTCCTAAAACACCCTCAAATCATCCTTAATTGTAGTATTAATGTATGAATTCTCACCAGTCTCTCTCCATTATTGCTAGATATGTTCTTATTTTATGAAGATTCTCTATTTTTTTTAATAGGAGAGCTCTTGGACTCAAGCTATGGGGGAGGGGGGAGAATGGAGACAACTCACATATGATGAAACTTGATTAAGTACAAAATGGGTCAACAAAACATCTAGATGGAGCTTCCACATTGGTGGAACCGCCTTAATGCAACTTTGGTGGTGTTAATTCCTATTCTATCTTAACCTCCTCCCTAAACACCCTCAAGGCCTATATAAAGAGGCATTCTCCTTTGTAATTTGGAAGAGAGAGCCAAGAGGCCTTCTTCAGCCCTATTGAGCCTTCTCCATTCTCTCTCATGAGCTTATGCAGTTCATTCCCTTACTATAGCTTATGCATGCTCTACAGTGTAATAAGCCCCTGCTATTGGTGTCCATATTGTATATATTGGTTATGTCTTGAGGGTTCTCCATCTCTTGTGCCCTCTTAAGTTTTATTGATTCATCTATTGTTTGTAGTTCTCTCTCTCTCTCTCTCTCTCTCTCTCTCTCTCTCTCTCTCTCTTAGTTTTCCTCTCTTCTCCCTCACAAGCTCCTCTCCCTCTTGCAGAGCGTCCTAGTCCTCTCCTCCATGACTAGGTGGTGCCCTAACCTCATTCACTTTGTGGCAGAAGGGAGTTTGGCATAGTATAGAGGCTGCCATACCGAATTTCCTTCGTCAATAAACAAGTATCAGTCGTGCTCAACACATCCCTAATGAGGCCATGGAGCAAGCTAAATAAGCCGAGAGATGGAAGAAATCAATGCATACCTCGAATGAGTGAAGCAATAGTAGCCATGAAAACAAGGAATGAAGCTTCTTCATGGGCTAAATCAAATGGTTGATGCTCCTCCTCAAATGTCCACTCTAATAACATTTGATCTAAGGTGGAGCAAAAGGTGAAATCACAAGTGGAAGTAAGAAGAGAGCAAGAGTTATGTAGGTACAAACAAGAAGAGAGAGACTAGTGTGTGAGAACTCCAACAATCATAATGTGTGACCTACCTTCCCTTATTCTATTAATATCACTAAAAGAACAAAGAGTAAAGTGACAATGATGGGCACCCTACAAGTGTGCAAGTATTGTGTACAAGTAAATGCACGCGGCTAGGCACATGTGTCCTTTAACCCCCAACACTTAGCAATTGAACATCGATATCATTGATATTTTGTTAGATTGGATGATTCATCTTCATATATGTGTGAGAAAAATATTTAGCATGGCAATACCAACCATTCCATGGCGTGATGTACATATCTTTTAGCCATACATGAGTATCGAAATTTGAGATGTTATGGAACATCAATAGATCATGTGTACTTCACAAGCTCAAATTGCAAAATAAGAGTAAGACATGTGCACTCTTTTGTATCTTAATTTCTTCATTGCCTAAATAGCTTCATCTTTCTTCTTGCCTTCTTCATCCTTTCTCCATACATAACAAGGTTACCATATATCAGTTACATTTCATGTTTGTTTTATATTTTGGGCTTAGTTGCCATTCATTATCTTAGTGTTGATATACATTCTGTGAAATATCAAGTCTTTTTTCCTTTACGTATAATGATATGCAACTATATCTTTTGCATGCAAAGGAGTTATATATTATTGGATTGAATTCATCCAAAGTTTGATCTTCTGCTTGAAAGCATTTGTTTACATGAAACATTAGGTGTACATTTGCAAATGTTAGCTAGGTACATTACCCCCTCAATAGATGCCAAAGCAAAATAAAATTAGGCATTTTGATTATCTTGCATGCATAATTTTTAATGTCAAACTGAAAATGATTAGATGTATTATATTCATCAACATATCAAGCCTTTGGTTCACATACATTATACATGGATTTTTCTTTACATATAAAGATGTCATGCATTACTAGCTTAGATTGTTCCAAAGATGAGTGTCATAATATTGTTTTGGATGAAAATGTACAAGTCTACATTTGCACACATTATCTTGGGTGCACCAAACCCCCTCAATAGATTCAAAATTGTAATGACAAAAGCATTTTCTTTGATCATGCATGCATATTTTTTATGTTAACCACTTCAAAATGAAAAACATCACATGTCTTGAACATAAGTGAGTGCTAGGAAAAAAAGTCACATGAAGCATACAAATAACCTTACTTAACCTCATGTAATTCCTACTATGTAAGGTTTATAATATTATATTATTAAAGAAAATTTAGAGAGAAATTTTTTAATAAAAAGAAATAATGCATTCGATGCATTTTTCATATTTGAAATTTCCTCTTGATTTGAAGGCACAAACCATCATAATACTCTATTTGAGTAACACATTGATTTTAGTCTTGAGCTTAAAAGCTTTAGTGGACCCTCATTTTCTCTCTTTCCCTTTCGATTCTAGAAGTAGGGGGGACTTGCAAAATCAAGGACCGAAAGCAAGAAAAGACATTGGAAGGTCTCTATAAAGTAGAGTTGCTAACAAGCTCTAAAGAACGTTGTGAGATTTACACATGCCTTTTGAGCACAAACATCTACATCTAAGTGAAGCACCACCTCCTCCTCACATGTCATGATGTCCATCATTATTTGAGTCTTGTAGGTTGCCTTGGCATCAATATAGATGTACCATTCCTTGTTGTTTTGAGGCATGCCTAGCTCCATCTACAACCTTAGATCTTCTTTAGCTCATATGTGAAGTAGCTATCCTTTTTTATGGAAATACAGAAGTACCTAATGTTAAGCCAAGGGTGATGCAAATTTTTTTGCAAAACATGTGACAATTCTTTATCATCCTTAATGTGCATGAACCTCTCAACCAATATCATTGTTGATATCAACTTGGACAACTTCTTCTCTATTACTATCTTGCCTTAGGTTTCTCACTGTTATGTGACATTTTGAAAAAACTCATCACTATTGTGTGGTTTGGTGATGGTGGATAATACAAATTTTAGCATTGGTGAATCTCTTTTGCCCCTATTTAGTTCTCATATTGTCTTAGTTTTATTGAACAAAATTTCTTTCATTACAATGTCAATACAATCTTCTAGGGACACTATCAAGGTCATACAAATCGTCTCCTATTGTGTGAACAACCTCATTCAAGTACACCAATTATTGGCATAAGGGGAGATCTAAAAGAGACACTTGATCTATTATAGGTGCACATTTACTACAACATATGAAGGGTATATAATTGAAAAATCAAACAAAAATGCACACAAAAATGTTTTAAAATGTTAGGCCCCTCCATTAGAACAAGTGTTGGCATAACTATTGATATATGCACTGAAAAAAGAGTCAACATTTGTGATGGTATAAGTGTTAATGTATATCAATGCTTCTAGTGGTGCTTATTCTAACGGGTGAAAAAAATCACATCGATATTTATACGATGAGAGAGAGAGAGAGAGAGAGAGAGAGAGAGAGAGAGAGAGAGAGAGAGAGAGAGAGAGAGAGAGAGAGAGAGAGAGAGAGAGAGAGAGAGAGAGAGAGAGAGAGAGGGGGAGAGGGGGAGAGAGGGAGAGAGAGAGAGAGAGAGAGAGAGAGAGAGAGAGAGAGAGAGAGAGAGAGAGAGAGAGAGAGAGAGAGAGAGAGAGAAGTGTGTGTGTGTGTGTGTGTGTGTGTAATGATAGCTATATCCTTGTTGTCTAGGTCTTCTATCCTATCAAACATATACTACTATTCACACCTATATAAAATCCCAAATAGGCATGCAAACAAAAGTAGCACATATAAATTCAAACAAGATACTTGGACATTATATAAAACAACAAAGATAGCAGACATTAAATGAAAATAATATGAAAATACAAGTGATATAACAACAAACAAAAAAAAAATAGAGATCTCATCCTCTTGTAATCCATTATCCACTCGATTCTACAATAAGAAAGGGACATAAATGTCTTATAAAAACCTTATAAAATTTCTTTAAAAGGTTAATAAGACCTTGGCGATGTCAAATCATCCTTGTCATCATCACATCATCATGGCCATTCATCATCAACGTCGAAAGATGTGCTAGGATTAGCCCCGAATGGAATAGGTATTTCCATAGGGAGGATGTTAGGCTAGGAGGTGATGATGATACCAAGGGGCTCTGGCCATAAATTCATTGAGCATCGAGGACTAGCCTAACCTTTGTAAGCCTAGGATGGCCTTCCTAGAAGGATGTGATGCTAGTAGGTTGTCCCCCATGCATGAGTTATCCAAGTAAGTTTGGATACAAGTCCCAATGTAAGGTATGGAATGTCGAAATGCCATTGCACCTTGGAGAAGTTGGATAAATATACTTCTTGCAATTGTCTTTCAAAGACTGGTTGAAATTGTATTTTTTTCCATCTCTAAATTATGTGAATGAACATTGTTTTAAAAGGATAATTAATTAAGCTAATTTCTATGTGTCAAATTAAATTATGCTAGGCTTACTTAGCAAACTAAAGAAAACCCTAGAGGAAAGTGGGTGGCTAGATCTATGAGTGATGGGTCTTGTCAAATGTAGGGGTGGTCTTGATGCGTTGAGAGGCTTCCATCACAATTCCAGTGTTAGATTATCCAAGTCTAAGAAGGATCAAGCATTGACTATCCTAGTGTGTTATCATTAGAATCCAACGAGTGCCATTTTAGGGGGGGCAGAGTTGAGGCTTCACCCTATGGGTAGAAGAGTCGACATGCATAGGTCCCCCTATTTCTCACTCTCTTTGAACCAAGTCTAGCAATGGTTTTCTTTATCTTAAGGGATGATAGTAATCCACCATTTCAAAAGCTAATATAAGATGGCTGATAGGAGACTACAACATATAATTTTGGTTCCCATTTTTAGGACAATCTTTGTGGGATTGAGGTGAACCTTTCCCTACATGGTAGGCTCAAGTAGCTTAAGATTACAAATATTTAGTTATTCTAATAAGTCCTGAGTAGTAGCAATCTTGATTACCTCTTGATAGGCTACTAAAATATGTGCTATCGATGTTCATTTAGGTAGGCATGTTACACCTGGCATTAGAGAAAATTAATTTTAGTATGAATCTAGATATTGTCACAACCTATTAAAATTAAACGGATGTTTAGTAGAGAATAAATTCTTTATGCCAATAATGTTTAATAAACTTGGATGAGTGATGAAGCATGGTAAATATTATTACTATTTCAAGCTATGTTCAAATCATCCATGCTCTTTAAGCTTTGATAGAAGAGCAATTCATGTTATTTTGAATCCAATTTATAATCCATCTTTGCCTTACAGTGGAAGATGCTAGTGTGAAAGACATTGGATGCATGAAGGCATATACTACATTATCAACACCGATTGCCTTGCTTACATCCAAACAAGCTTGAAGAAAATTCAGTATATGGAATGTCTTAAGGTTATCTATTTATTTTTTGAATAATCTAAATCAAATCCTACCATCCACATAGATACATAGTAGATCCAATAAAACCACTATGTCTATGAGCAAGTGATTTGAGTTATTCTGGCTAATAGAGTTGCTATCCTAAGCCACTCGTGCTATGAAAATTATTGTAAAGAAGGCTACCTAAACTTTCCTTCCAAATATAGAATCTTAGAAGTTTTCATTGATTCCTTTCTATCGTACTATTGATGTATTTTGGACTTCCATGGGCAACTCTTTATAATGGAACCGTCATCATGATGTATTGCCTTTATCTACTAAAAATAATTTGAAATAAAAGGTGGTTTTCTCTTTCCAAGATGTGCAAAAACTATAATCCTTAAAGGGAATCTTAAGTTGAAACGTGGGTAATCTTTATGACATGTATTAAACTAGCTCCTTATGTATTGAAAAGCAAGATATTTTAGTCATCATTGATCCTATCGAGCTGCAAGAGTAGAAATCTATTCTCAAGAAAATCAAACCTTCAAAATTCAATGGAAAAAGGAAGGACATAGAAGCAAATGCGGAAGTTTGGATTGAGTCTATGGAAGACTATTTTTGAGCTACAAGGAGGAGTACCCCTAAACAAGCCATGATGGCCAAAGGGAACGTGCATCTCTAGCGAAAGTAGTGGTACAAATACACCAAAGTCTTGGAAACCACTACTACATGGGAATTCATTAGAAAAGCTATGCATGGGAGGTATCTTCTGTCTTCTTATCACGCCTCGAAGATGAATGAGTTCTTTAAGCTTCCCAGCTAGAGTTGAGCCTAGGTGCATATTAATCTTGATTTGTAACCCTCCAAAAGTATGCTCTAGCTATGTATATCATGCAACAAGTTGCCAAGTTTTGTCGAGGTCCAAACCCTCCCTTGAACACTTAGTTGAAATCTATGCAACCCAAGGATATTCAAGATGCTCTCTTAGGAGCCAAAGATTTGATCGATTGGAAAAGAGGCCAATGCCCTAAAGATAACTAGCTCCAACGTACTCCATGAAAGGCTATGATGAGCCAAAGAACCATATGAAGAGGTGCCACAAGTGGGGACAGTTATGACACATCCTAAGAAGTTTCCCCGCTCACTGATATTTCCATCGCAATGAGCTAGGATATACCCAAACTATTTCCCTAAACTAGAACAAAAAGATGAGGAACCAACAAAGAGCCAATGTTGTACAATTTCAACATTCAATATACTACAAGAATTACATAATGATGAAGAGAGCTGGACCCTAAAAAGAAAGCCTTATACTTATAATAGGTTTTTTGTTTTTGGATTCAACCACCCTACATTGCAATAGATCTATCTTTGAATTTATAGTATCATATTGAACTTTGAGTGCTTGTAGCACAGTGAAAGCATGGTAGGTCCGAACCTGTAGGTTGTATGATTAAACTTACCATAGGAAAACGATAGCCCCAATTTCTCTCAAGATGAGGACATCTTGATTCCTTTATGGGGAGAGAATTTAATAACCTTATTAAAAATTTTAAAAAGGTTAATAAAACCTTTGGTGCCATTAGATCATTCCATCCCATTGTCATCATTGCATCATCACAACCACTCATCATCCACATTGAAAGGTATTGCGACTTTGCATCTACATCATCACCTATATCATGATCATCCTTGTTGGTCGTGAAAGAAATGTGCACAAAGCTCGTAGTAGCCAAAGGCTATATAAGACATAGAGCTTAATCTATTACATATTATTTCCTTTTGTTTGCCTATCATGCTATGAGAGAGAGAGAGAGAGAGAGAGAGAGAGAGAGAGAGAGAGAGAGAGAGAGAGAGAGAGAGAGAGAGAGAGAGAGAGAGAGAGAGAGAGAGAGAGAGAGAGAGAGTGTGTGTGTGTGTGTGTGAAGAGATAGTGAGAGTTAGAGAATGAAAGAAAGCTATATTAATGTCTACAAAATGCCAAATTTGCCTATGAGACCAAAATGTTATTACATATGAAAAGTCAAGAATTTTCCATGTCTCCAAATAGTTTTCATTTAATGCTATGACTATCTAAATGGAAAATAAAAAATGAGCTATTAATACATAGCTAATGAGTACAAAATGATGTCTAAGCTAGATACAATTTGGAACTACTCAGGAACCTGTTTACATTTCCACCAACTCATTCATCCTGGCCTCAATATTTTTAAAGTCTAAAGCACTTGAAGTAGCCCTCAGATTTATTTGAATCTTTGTAGCTCTTGTACATTTAGCAACATGCATCCCTTATTCCCTTGCCAGCTCTTTCATTTTCCACACATTTATTCTATTAGAGCCCATACATTAACTGCAATGAAATATATAAACAATCATCTCCAAAAATATATATAGCACTTTGATGCAAGCACAATTAAAGCAAAATATTCCATACCCATGTGAATGGCTCCAAGATGGCAAGATCAAAGAGATGATGTCATTGTCATTTTGTTTAATTGAATCTACTACATTCAATGGAGTTGAAAGCACTACGTCGAGAATATCTCCCATGGCTTTGCTTTGTTCCATGGCTACACCAAACTTTAAAGAGAACATAAGAATCACACAACAAATAAATCTCAAAGCTATTTAAGACATAATCGATAGACACATTCGCAACCACAAACTCTAAATGCATGAAAGAATGTATGTATGCTATGCATGAGTGCCATCATGCACACATGGCACTCACCAAGCGCTAGCCAAGCAATGCCTAAAGGCCCTGCCCATGGATGTTTATTCATGTACATCTTCACATTCCTGAGAGAGAAGAACATGTCCTACAGAGGAAGGTGTCTCGAGTCTCGAAATACTTATTGGTGCCAATCCCATAGGACTATATTTTGAGATGACTTACAATAACTTACCAACTCACAATAACAAAGACAAAATCTACTAACCTAACTACCCAATCAATCAACCCACAGAGAGAGAGAGAGAGAGAGAGAGAGAGAGAGAGAGAGAGAGAGAGAGAGAGAGAGAGAGCATATGTACCCTGATTGCAAAAAACTATACAAAACGTCCCAACATGACAAAGAAGATGAGGAAGAAAAACATGAAGAAGAATGAGAGGAAATTAGCTAGTTCTTTTTGCCTTTATACTTGTTATTGACATACAACACTTGTTCATCCTTAGAGGTACTTGGCTCTTCTTTATTTTTGATCTTCTTTTCTTCTTCTAACAAAGAGGCTTGAATGTCAACAAATTTAGGATTTGGCATGTTGATTAAAGTAGTGGAGATATTATCATAATTTGAAGGTAGACTTTTTAACAAAACACCAATGCATACATCTTCATCCATTTTAATGTTGATCCTTGCAAGCTTGGTTAAGAGACTTTCCATGTAATTCAAATTTGTTGAGGATATGTTGCAAGAGATGTGTTAGGTTTCATGTCCAGTTTGAAAAATTCAATTAATAACCCATACTTTGAATACTTTGACTATACACCAAATAGAGTATCCAATCTTTTCCAAGTGTTGTGGGACGTGTCATAGGTATCCACATGGTGGATATAGCTGTCACCCAATTCAAGCTTTACGATGGCTTGAGCCTTGTCATCATTTTTCTGCTAGGCAGCTGCAACAACTGCATCCCAAGGCTTCTTCTCTTGTCAACTAGTGATGGTCCATAGGCCCTTCTTCATCAGGATAAGCTTTATGCATGTTTCCCATGTATGAAAACTGACCCATTTGAAGCGACATGTTGGAGAGTCTTTGTCCATGCTAGAGTGGATCCCCAAGAGGAACACCAAGAAAAATGAGGAATCTATTGTAAGGAAAACTATATTGTATCATCAACAAGTATGTTCTTCATATTTTAATCAACCACAGCAGGAAAAACAAAACCAATGTTGTCAAATCTTCACATAGCTTCATATAACAATTCTTCCATGGATTTATCACAACAAAACTTCAACACGTTCTTCATATTCTTCATCAAAAGAACAAGAGAACATAAAGGAATGCTCCACTTTGAATGGAAATCATCATGTAATATTCATCTTCAATAGTTTCATAGTCTTCATAATCTCTCACTCATAGATTATCTCTCACTCACTCTCCCTCTCACATATTCTCTCTCTCAATATTACATTGTAATAATCAAGACTAATCATCCATAACCCCTCTTTGGTCGTGGATACCCCTCCCAAGAGGTATATTTGATATGAAAGGTCACTAGAGCCACTATAGTGTCCTTTCATAGCTCAACAATGTCATTGTCACTTCAGTCTTCACTTGACTGTTCAACAACTACTTCTTCCACTTCTTTGAGCTATTTTAAACTTGTATTCATCTCTTCCAAAGATTAGAAATCTTTCCCAAGATACACATTCATCCCACAGAACACCTACAGAGGCATACATAACAAAAACGAAATAGAGACACAGGCTCTATAGAAGCTCAACAGAGGATTACAAAAGTCAACATCAAGCATTCAACTCAACTAAAACCATTCAAAACCATCAAGAATCATTCAATAAGCTTCCAAATAGAAACTCCATAAATCATTATTACATCCTCTTATATAGAAAGAAAATAGAACAAAATGGAAGCTCAATAGAACCAATTAAGCACTCAATAGAACCTTTCAGTACATTATATCTCCACTAAAAAACATCATGAGCTTCTCAAACCTATCCAAACTTATCCAAAAATCTCCCAAAAACTTTTAAAATAATCAATTATCATTCAAATCATACAAAAATCACCCAAAAATCCAACAAAAAACAATTAAAAACATAGTCATATCAACCATCAACATATCCCTATACTCAATCAAGGAGTGTCCTCGCGACCTTTAAAAAACATAATAGAAGTTCAAAATATAGCTCAGCTTAACCTTCCACGGCATCTTTAAGAAACACCATCCAAACATGACCCCAACTCGTAACTTGTATCTAATAAAGAATTGCAACGAAATGAAACATCTTTATCTATTAACATAGCTTAGAAATAGAAAATCATGACAAACTTAGAAAGGATATAAGAGGTTCTGCATCTTGAGATATCCATCCATCATCATCACCATGAATCTCAAAAAAGATAGCTTCTTATACAAGTTGAATATCCAACCACCACAACCTCATCATAGTGCAAAATAACTATCACAAATAGACACTAAACACAAAATAACCATTTGAATGGCACCTCCAAAAGAGAGATATCATTATGAATCATAAAAAAATACATCCATGGATATCATTGAAGATGATTCCACTTAAAATCTTGGTGATTTTAGAAATGATCCATGGATAGAGCTTTTTCTACAAAAGTCTTGGGAGGATTTTGGAAAAACTGCAATCAACACATCCCCTCCACCAATACAAGATATCAGCTAGGCAAGCAAAGGGCATGAAAGTACAATATATCCCATTTTTGAGAATCAATATGCACATTCACATTCATAAAAAACTTTGGGAGTGACTTCTAATCATTATGCGAATGCCAGTGCATGTAAGCAAGATACTAAGCAAAGCGAGCAATTAGTCTCACTGAAGAATCTGAAGATTGAGAACATTATTGAGCAAATTACTGATAATTTTGAAAAGCTTGCCTAGCAGTTGTCCATTCCCTTGGAATCAAAAGCCAATTTATTTGAGGTACTGTAAGAGAATCTGTTGAACTCCATCCCCATCATATATGAATCTTATGATCAAAGCCTATATAACTACTAACCAACTGAGGAGGATGAGGGATAAAAGTGGTAGGAGACGGAAGAGGAACAAGTAAGAGAGAATGAAGGGATGGGTAAGAAAAATCATAAAATTAAGAATGAGATAAAGAGGGATTATATGTGAATTTAGGAGAATCAGTTAAAAAGGGTGTTAACAAGTATGCTGGAAAAGTGGAAAGAATAGCTGTGGATGGGGAAGGACAAGAAGGAGGAGGGGAAAAAACACAATCCTCAATAAAAGAACAACGACTGAAAATAGGGATCTGAGGAGCACCTTGGGGTTGAAAAAGGGGGTAAAATAACCTATGGATTAGATTGATAAAGTGAAAGATAGATTCCATATCTATCATGGATCATTTGCTGATAATAAGATAAACAAGGCACTGATGGACCTGAGATAGATTTGCAATAATAGGCATCAAAGAAGAATGGATCAAAAGGAGGTTGTTTGGAAAGGTGGGCTAGGAGGTCCACCCTCAGTTGGTTAGTGTTTTACACATTAGAAAATTCTTTGTTTTGATATGTTGATTCAAAATCACAAAATCAATCATGGTAGGCCAAAAAGTCTCAAGATAATCAGTCACTTTTGAGGAATGTATTTGAAACATTTGATCTATCTGTAACTCCAAATGTCTGACATACAAAATAACTTGTAATAGTACATCCCCCACATACCAAGCCAAGTATTCATCATTTGGGATCAACAAGTCACCTCACAAGTATATGTAAGTCATAAGCATGGTATTTATAGTCATAGAATCCTCAAACACCATTCTAACCACTTTAGTCACAACAAAACAAAAGACCAAGCTCACTCCAACCATCCTCTGGAAAAGGCAAATCCATCATGGAAAGCTTAATATAAAATGCCACTTATGTTATTGATAATGCACAAAGAACGAGTGATCTGGAGGAACAAATTGCTGGGATTCCTTAAATGAAGACCACAACAAGTCCATTCTTGATTGAAGCCTTTCCAACTTGACTTGGAATAAAGGGCATAATGTGGCATTTCTTTGAAGACTAAATCTGCAGAGGATAAGAAAGGAATTGGCTAGACAGAAGGACTCTGTGAAACAGAATGAGACAGAGCCAATTGTTGCTTGAGCTGTTGAATCTGAGTATTGCTTTGGTCTAGGATAGTTGCGGTTGATTTGAGCCTTTCTGTCTAGGCAACTATCTTGAGTCTTTTAGTTCTTGAGCCTCCTTCAACAACCTATCCCTCTTCTCAGTCACATTAATAGCTTGGGATTTAGTCTCTGCCAACTGAGCTTGCAAAGTAGAGATCTCCTCTTTGTCACATAGCTTCGCATTGTCCAAATGCACGTAAAAATCAAGACTATACTCCTCTTTGCAGGAAGTGCAGTGGTGAAGGACATTATGAGGAGAATTGCCCTAAGAGAGAGGATAACAAAATTACTGACAAAGGTAAACAAGCCTTTAATGAACATTCAACGTCTGCTGCAAATTTAGTTGAAGTAGAAACAATATGGAAAGATACTGGAGTTAAGCTAAAATTTATACCTCGTAAAGTGACCTTTAAGGCTGACCCTATGATTGGTGTCATTACTAGGGCACAAAAGCAACAACAAAAGGAGCAAGGTTTAGAGGAAGAGAGTCCACAATTAAATGGAGCAGTGAAGGATAAATCTAAGGACATAGATCCTAATGTAGAACTACTTGAATCGGATTCTCCACAGCATTCCTCTGACCACCCGTTATTACATGTGCCTTTAGCAAATCCTAAGATTCAAGTGGGAGTAGCTCCTTTTCCTGAAAGATTGATTCCTCCTAAGGAAGGAAGTAAAGAGCAATCGGAAGTAGGAAATAAGACCTATGATCTTTGGGCTGCATTAGAAGAAATATCATTGACTATTAACCTTCTGCAATTGCTAGAAATTAGTTCGGCGTCAAAGGAAGAGGATTGAGATTAATGCTTCCAAAGTAAGTGAAAATTCTTCTAAGAGAAAAACAACTAAGGATGTAAAAATAGTAGATTTGTTTGTGGATCCAGGAGCTCCAGTCATCAATACTACTATTAATGGACACTTGCTACATGAAGTGTAGTTGGATGGTGGCTCAGCAGTTAATTTGATGACAGAATAGGCAATGCAAGAATTAGGGTTGAAGGATCTAGAACCTACTCATATTTTTTTACGGGTGGCTAATCAGAGAAAGGTAACTCCTTTGGGGTTATTGCGAAATGTGAAATCTGTAGTAGCTGGATTAGAATTTCATGTGAACTATTTGATCGTTCGTTCGCAGACAAATATTTCATCATATTCTGTGCTGCTGGGAAGACCCTGCCAAGCAAGATGCATTCAAGACTGGTATAAAGGTTCAATTGTGATTGGTCCTAGAAATGATAGGGTTAAAATACAAGTTATTTCAAAAGGGTTTTTGAAAGAGTCATGAGGCAGTTAGTGAAATGGATGAGAGATCCAACAGTGAGTTTTATGATTCAGAAATGGAGAGGACTGATCATGAAGGGCCTTATGCCTAGTTATTTAAAACACAACACCCAGAAGGAGCAGAGAAAGTAGAGGTCAACATAGTACATCAGCCTCACAAGGTAGAACAGATGGGTATTGGTGAATATGCTGTAACGTTTTCATCTGACAACAATTCGGACAGTGATATTACCCATTGGTTATCTACATCCGGCGATACAACCCTAGACTGCTTAATGCTTTCTACAGAGGAAGCAGAATACTTTGATGATTCGCTTGAAACACGTTTTCAGTTATCCACGGATCAAGAAGAGAATAATCAAGAAAATGCATTTTTTGCATACAGCAGGTCAGAAGAGGTTTCTATGGATGAATTAGAGGAGGAAGAGATGCCTAAGTTAATGACATTTGATGTGGCTGACATCTCAATAACCTCTTCAGAAAGTATGGAAGAAGATGATGTTACTGATAATAATAATAGTATGCCTGAGAGTAGGATCTTAGCAGCTATTCCTTATGGGAAAAATGCTTTATCCTTTGGATTTGGACAACTGCCAGATAGAGCCAAAAGGATTTATTATTACCAGCTAGAAAGAAAGGAAAGAGAAAGGAGAAGTAAGCATGGGTGCAAACCCTTACAAAGACCACTATCTCGTGAGGATGAGGATGATTCATCTTCGGCTTTTAATACGTTTTCACAGACTTCTTGTGAACATCATGGTAATTACGTTAGGATTATTAGAGAATTGAACGAGGCATTGGAAGTAGAGCGTGAGGCAGTGTTAACTGCTGTAAATGAAGCAATGAAGAAGATTACTAAGTTGCAAAAGGAAAAGGCAGAATTTCAGTTTAGAGAAAGGCGATATCTAGATGAGATCTCGCTTTTAGAATTTTATTTAGAAGAATAGAAGTCTAAATTTAGTGGCGGGGAGTTACAGATGGAACAATCTTTACCTATGGATATGAATTATTGGGAAGAATATGAAAAAACTAATAGGTTTTTGGAAAAAGATAAATATAAGGGTACTTTTGAGCCAGAGACTCAAGAGAAAAACCCTATGAGTGTTCCCTGGTTGTGACATTCTTTTAAGCGTTCCAACGGAATTACGCAGAAGATGTATCGCTATTCTAGGGGACCACTAGTTGGTTATCAACGAGTCCAATCTAAATCCACCAAGGTCAAATTGCAAAATATGCAAGAGGTGGTGTTGCCTCATCCAAAAGAAAGAGTAATGGATTTTACTATCTATGGGATTGGCCAGGAGCCACAACTTAGATGGTTTGAACCTGCAACACCTAGGAATTTTGTGGAACTGAAACAAGTCATACATTATTTGGGCTATCGAATTCAGGGCGAGGAGGATGAGAATCTACATTCGTTAATTCTCAAGCTTAAAGATAATCAATGGTCTTGGAGTGTAGATGATCAAGAATGTTTAGAAAAGAATAACAAAATCTTACGACGATATCGCCGTAGGTTACATGCTCAATATCCATGTAATTCAAAGCAGATACCTAGCGTAATTGACTCTGTAGAAACTTCATTTATTATGAAATCTCATAAAGACTTAAATGCCAATAATGGCTATTTAGATAAATATTGGAAGGGATATACTGAAAAATCATTTCCTGAGATAGCAAATGTCTACGGAGTAGAAGTTGATGGTGCTACTCAAGATAACCTGACTATTATTCCTTATAGGGCTTTATCCTTAGTACATTCTATGAATGTGAGGGAAGAAGCATTAGAATCAAGTACTAGGCATAGTCTGCTTGAAAATGTATCGATGTAGATATCAGAAGATGTGCCTACAATTAAGCCGCAAAGAATAGCTTCTTTATTTATTGAAGAGCCTGAAATTGAAGTATTTAAACTTAAAATGGCAAAAGGAAAATATTTAAATTTAGGAGACCAATTGGAATTGCTACGTCGTGAAAGATTTGAAGAAGTCTTACGAGCACATGTTGATGCTTTTGCTTGGTCATATAAGGACCTTAAGGGTATCAAAGCTGAATTATGTCAGCACTATATTGATTTGGAGCCAGGCACGAAACCCGTATGTCAACGTTAACGACAGACAAACCCTGTATATGCAGAGTTAGTGAAGGCTGAAATCACTAAACTTTTAGATGCTGGGTTTATATATACTGTTGCATATAGTGAATGGGTGTCCCCTATTGTGGTAGTACCCAAGAAGAATAGTAAGAAGATTCGTATTTGTGTCGATTATAGAAAGCTAAATAGCAAAACACGTAAGGATCATTTTCCTTTGCCATTTACTGATCAGGTACTTGATAAGGTTGCTGGTCATGAGCTGTATTCTTTCATGGATGGGTTTAGTGGTTACAACCAAGTACTAATTTATCCTGAAGATCAATCCAAAACTACATTTACTACTGAATGGGGTACATTTGCTTATAAAGCAATGCCTTTTGATTTGTGCAATGCACCTGCAACATTTCAAAGGGTTATGATTGCAGCCTATCAAGATTTTATGTGTCAATGGATGGAAGTCTTTCTAGATGATTTTTGTGTTTATGGGACAACAAAAGAAATGCCCGAGCTACTAACACAAGTGTTTGAGCGTAGTGACGACGTAGGTATCTCCTTGAACCCTGATAAATGTGTTTTTGGAGTGCCACAAGGAACCTTATTGGGGCATATCGTTTCTAAGGAAGGCATTGCTATGGATCCAGCTAAAATTGCAAAGATTTCTGCACTTCCACCTCCAACAAATCTTAAGCAATTGCATGGTTTTTTAGGACATCTAAATTATTATCGGAGATTTATTTCAGATTTCGCAAAGGTGGCATCACCTTTGACAAATCTGCTACGAAAGGATACTCCTTTTACTTGGGACGATGTCTGTTAGAAAGCATTTGAATTTCTTAAACAGAAGTTAATTGAAGGACCAATATTAGCATCCCCAAATTGGACAAAAGAATTCCATATTCATGTCGATGCATCTATGTATGCTGTAGGGGCTGTTTTGTGCCAAGCAGATGATAATAAGGTGAATCATCCAATTTATTATGCGAGTCGGAATTTAAACTGATGCAGAAAAGAATTATACCACCACTGAGAAAGAATGCCTATCAATGGTATTTGTGGTGGAAAAATTTCATCATTATTTATTAGGAAATAAATTTACCATATATGTTGATCATGAGGCGTTAAAGTACTTGCTTAATAAAGCAAAACTTTCAAGACGTGTGATTCGTTGGATGTTGTTATTCCAAGAATTTGATTTTCAAATAGTTACTCGTCCTGATAGAGCTCATGTCTTAGCAGATCATCTATCATGATTATTAACATCAGACAAGAAGGAAGGTGTGGAAGATGATTTGCCGGATGCATCACTTTTTACTGTGGAGACACAAGTTCCATGGTATGCTGATATTGCAAATTTTCTTAGTACTGCTCGATATCCACCTGGTGCTGATAAGCATAAAAAATGTTAGATATTAATGCAAGCACGCTCCTATGGATTATTAGGGGATTACCTTTATAAATTTTTTCCACGTGAGGGTATCTATCGACGATGTGTAAGGGAAGATGAAGTCCCAGTGGTTCTTAAGGCATTGCATGATAAGCCGTGTGGTGGCCATTTTGTCAGTGAATTGACTGCAAGGAAAGTTCTATTAGTTGGTTATTGATGGCCTACCTGATTTAAAGATGCTTATTATTATTGCCAAAAATGTGATGTATGTCAAAGGACTGGTCGTCCTTCTAAGAGTTTTGCAACGCCTTTGACACCCATATTAGCCTTAGCACCTTTTGAGAAGTTGGAAATTGATTTTGTGGGCCCAATTGGTCCGCCTACGAGATATCGATCAAATTGTTATATTTTGGTATGTACTAACTATATTACAAAGTGGGTGGAAGTGAAAGCACTGAAGACAGATAAAGCCATTGACGTGGCCAAGTTTATGTATGAGAATATTATTACACGTTTTGGTTGCCCGCTAGAATTAGTAAGTGACCGAGGTTCCCATTTCTTGAATGGTCTTATTAGCGAGCTAATGGAAATCTACAAAATTAAGCATCGCAAATCAACACCTTATTATCCCAGAGCTAACGGCCAAGTTGAAGTAACCAATTACATTATTTGTGGGATTTTAACTAAAATGGTTGCTTCTCACAGGCGAGATTGGGATGAACATTTATATGAAGCATTATCGGCCTATAGAACTACTTATAAGGTGACAGTGCAAAATACACCCTTTAATTTAGTTTATGGAACCAATGCTATATTCCCTATCGAGCAAGAGTTGCCCGCTTTACGAGTAGTTCTATCATTACGACTAGGTGAGGTTGAATCTTTGAAACAACGGGTTTTACAATTGGTAAAG
Source organism: Lygodium microphyllum (assembly GCF_053477565.2). Lineage (NCBI taxonomy): Eukaryota > Viridiplantae > Streptophyta > Polypodiopsida > Schizaeales > Lygodiaceae > Lygodium > Lygodium microphyllum. The sequence goes on along the minus strand of NC_141147.1, from coordinate 140,658,810 downwards.
TTGGATGAAGAGAGATTATTAGCTCTACAAAGTTTAGAAGCAATGCAAAAATGTCGCAAAGCATGGCATGATCAGAATATTAAAGTACAGGAGTTTAAAGAATATGATTTAGTTTTACTTTATGATAGTCGTTATTATAAGTTTCCTGGGAAGCTTAAAATTTGTTGGTTGGGACCTTTTAAGGTTGTTCAGGTTTATGATAATGGTTCTCTTGATGTGCAGGATATTAATGCTGAAACTGAGATATTTAGGGTCAATGGCCTGCGCCTTAAACATTTTGTGACTTAGGATAGCTAGGTATAGTTAGGTTAGTAGTTAAAATAATACTTTGACTAATCTACCTTTGGATTTCTTTTCTTTCTTGGGGGGGTTTTACATGGGATGCAGGTATGGCCCTTTTGTGGATGGATGCACTTTACCCTCGTCTTGATGCTGATAATTCTGATCCTATTCATGCCGGGCCTTACAATATTCCACGTTTCCAGACGCGTGACAGGTTTTTATGTGCACGGAGGGGAGAGGCTTGTTGTGGTTCTTCTTTTGTGATTATTTTTTGTTTATAGTACCATCCACCATTTGGTTGTAGGTCTTGTCAGCGGCATTTATTTGTGCGTGCTCAGCTCTTGTGTTGGTAGTGTCGCACATACTTTCGACGCTATGGTACCACTGCCATGCAGGATATGATTGGTTATACCTACCAGCGTCATGATTATACTAGTGTTTTTTCTCCTGAGCGTGGCGCTGGTCAGTCTAGGATAGGTAGAGAGCAGGCAGAATTTGCAAGATATCGTTCCACTGTCTACCACCTTACTCCATCTTACCATGATTTGCAGACTAGAGTTCCATATCCATGTTGGGATTATATCTGTTGGTATATGGATGAAACTGAGGGGCATTCTTTAGATGCTTTACCAGTGGCCCCTATGCCCTACTATGATGATGCAGCTTCGGCTCCGCTCCATGATGTGATGGAGGTTCTTAGCGATGCACCTGATAGTGGATCTGTGACCTCTGATGTGCCTATGCTAGAGGTTATTCCTGAGCATCTTATAGCTGATAGTTTAGTTAGTAGATTTGACTTAGATAGTGATGCTGATTTCGGATTAGGGTTATTATTTGCACTAGAAGATCTTGGGGAGTTTGAGGATTTTAGTTTAGACATTTTGTTTTCTTAGTTTTTTAGGTTTCTACTTTATTCTGCATTTTTAAAAAAACAAATAATAAATAAATAACTTTAAAAAAAACTTTTTGAGTTCATGTCTTTTTTAGGTTTTAGTGCACTCTAGTTTCATTCTTCACATAGTTAGGTAGTTAGCTTGCACACACGGTCAGGGTATTCCTTTCAGTGCTGGAGTTTGGGGTACTTAAATTAGCAAGATGGACGGTTCTATATGCAAGAATGGTTATCAAGTGGAGAACTTTACTACTCTAAACAACTAAGCAGTGGAAGTATTACAATAGACTAGTTGATCAAAATTATGACATGCACATATGAGAATTCTTTTGTCTAGGGGAATGTTTTATTATTTATTTATCTAACCCTTTAACATTGTACTGGTTAGTGTATGTTTCATGTGCAGATTTGACTATGATTTTGAGTTATATATTGCTGCATGCTTCTCTTGATGATTCTCGGCGTTGCAATATCCACGTACAAATCAGGTTGTTTCGTACCTCTACTCTTGATCTATATTCATTTGGTATAAAGGCAAAGTACAACAATAGAAATTGATTGAGTTAACTCAGAGATTTCAATAGCCTAAGTAATTATAGAAGCAATATAAGTAAATATTTTTATACAAACATGAATGACACATATCTAATTCCGTATATATGAAGTCCAATCACAAAGGGATGGGATTTAGCACTAGGACGAGATTAAAAAGGGGGTGATGTGTGTGTATAACATAGTGAATTCCATTGTATGGATATCTGATTAGGAATCCTATAGAGTTGTCCCCTATCTTTTAGTCGCTTTTCTAGCGATATGTAGGGTAGCTATGCAACAAGTTTCTCTCCGCGAAATTTTGACTAGGAGTAGCGTGGAAGAGAGATGCTGAATTGGTGAGTATTCTTTGCTTATCATTTGCCCAGGTAGAGTGACTAGTATTATGCGCTAGTTCAGATTTCTCAAGCAAAGTTGTTGAGCTGAAATGTTTGACCGTTCAATTAAGTGATGTATTCTTAGCCTTCGAGTTGATCCTTTAAAAAAAAAACTACTTAAAATCCGATCCAAATATTATAAGTTCAGAAGAGTCTATATATTTATTATTTTAAAATTAAAAAATGAAATGAAAGAAAGAAAAAAAGAAAGAAAGAAAAAAAGAAAAAAAAGCCATGAGACTGCAGGGTTTGAAAAAAAAAACCAAAAGAAGATAACCATCGCCTCTGAGATCCTGGTAGGCTGTAGGGATTTCCTTGAAGGGTGCCCTGCGTCCGATGCCTTGCATCTCTTTGGGGTGGGACCTTTTGGAAGGAGAATAAATGTATATACTCTTTTGACACTGAAAAGAATGCCATTAAAACTTAAAATTCAAAGGAAAACTTTGGACACTTGGAAGCAAAGGATCATTGGCTAGTTGTTCCAGTAGAACATGGAGGGTTAGCAGCTAAACCCTAGGAGTCCTATTTGGTGTTATAATATTAGCTTGCCTTGTTTGGGTTCTTTGTTAAGTAACGATCTTATTAGTGAGGCTATTTCAGAAGCAATATTTCTAGTAGGATAGTAGTGTGGTAATTTATTGCCTCGAGGGATTATTGTTGTTTAGCGGCTCTAGCCAGCTTCCTAGTTGGTATATTCTATGCAATGGATGAAGCTCTGTTATGCACTTTAGTGGGGCAAGTGAGTAAGGGGAATGTTAGTTTGCATAAGTTTTTATACAATTTACTTGAAATGTTTGTATTGTTTGTGTTTTAATATGACACCAATAAGCATTTTTCTACCTTTGTAGTGTCTACTAGTTGTCCATGTGCGGTTTTGCAGATCTTGTAGCTGTGCTCGTGAGGACACTTCGAAATTAAGTGGGGGAGAGTATATTTTTTCTTTGAAGTTGCGTAGCAGTGCTTGTGGTAGCTGTGTTCATGATGCTGCAAGTTCGTGATGTAGCTGTGCTCGTGAGGACACTTCACAATTAAGTGGGGGAGAATGACAACACCTAGAAACTTGCAGAACTTTGTACACATTTTTGGCAAAATTGTACACAAGTGACATCTTATTACCAACATTTTACATTAATTTAATGCAGATGCGGTGCTCGTTGTTGCTGTTTTTGGAGGCCATGTCCTTGCAGTTTGGCCAGGAAATGTCGGTCCAAAGGAGTTCTTATATGAGAGGTCCCATGTTGATGTTGTAATTGATTTGCATGTGTGCAAACCCCAAGATTACAAGCAACCAAAGCTAGATATAATTTTCATTAGGGGTCAGGATTAGCTTAAGACATAAGAAATTCGGAAGATGTGGTGCCTATGAGCAAACTTGGCCATCTAAGCCTAGAGACAATCAGAAGAAATGGATCCTTAAGGCAAAATACAATGGCAATGGTGCTACACCTCTTGCAAAATAGTCACTTGGATCTATTTCCTACAATTTGAGACCAATGTGTGTGGATACCAAAGGAGAATCAACACTAAGTTGTGATAGTTCCTCAAGACCCTATTGTGTGCCTAAGGTTATTATATCAATAATAGATGGGTTTTGCTACCCAAGCTTCAATGACTATCTACTCCTTCTCGAGCTACCAAGACATTCTTGTCAACAGCTCAAACATTTTCATGCCATCAATAACCGTGTCAATAACCACCCTAAGAGACCACACAATCTTAGGTGAGAACCCTTTTTTAAAAAATAACAAAGGGGACCTACTAAACCTATGATTCGAGGGACCTATAGTATCAACCACAAAGGCCTTGATGCAATCCCCTGCTACTTGGACTTCTAAACAAAAGCAAGTACTCCAATCATGAGTATTGATCCCAAAGAAGTCAATGTCACAACAATCTCTAGCTGCTATCAAAGTCCTTATTATTTAGAAAAATGCATCATTTCAACAATCAATTGTTACCATAGCTATTGGGTGATGCAAATTTCTGAAGGGATAGTTATTTCTTGAGGCTACCGTGGAGGTCTGAGATCAAGCTATTAACTAAAAATACCCATAGGGGTTTAAAAAGAAAGGGGTTGCTAGTGGCCTTGAAATAGGCAGAAGCTCTTCTGGAGTTTGTTGCAGACTATTTCTCGAAGGAGTTAGCTGTGCACATTGCAAATATGCAAGAAATGGGGTTGCTCCAAAGTGAATCTGTTCTACAGAAAAGTGGGGTTGCAACTTTTGATGAGTTCAACTCAAGGCCTAGGTTTATTGGGCTTCGTTTGAAGTCCATTAAAAAGAAAGGGGTGTGGTGGTAATTATGCAGGAAAAGGAGGGGTCATGAGCAAGAAGAAGAGGTGACGATTGATGGAGAAATGGAGGAGGGTTGCTGCGCTTCAGATGCCATGGTGAACCACACCACCACCAGAGATTATAAAAGGGTTGGTTTTCCTGCACGATGAAGATCGTTGAAGAAGGAGGCGTGGGATTCTTGGAGAGGAGGTGCCGATTGATTTTGCATGGAGAAAGGTTGCGTAGAGAGAGAAAGATCGCGATGTGTGCCATCAAGCCCTAATCAGAGGAGTCTAGACGAGAGGCAGCGAGAGAGATTGTGTTGTTTCCACTATGAGTGCGCACACAGAGAGAGAGAGAGAGAGAGAGAGAGAGAGAGAGAGAGAGAGAGAGAGAGAGAGAGAGAGAGAGAGAGAGAGAGAGAGAGAGAGAGAGAGAGAGAGAGAAAATCGATGGCGCCTATAGCTCATAGCACGCAGCAATGGGTGGAAAAATATGAAGACGTATATATCGATTAGAATAATAATGATTGGTTTATGCTTTGCAGTACAATGGTGTACTTGGGAGGGAGCGATGGATTGGAAGGCGAGTGAGGGTCAATGATGAGAGAGGGAGAGAGAGAATATTGCTTCTCCTCTCAGAAGCGCAACTTCTGTTCCAATCATTATTGATTTGACCTCCATTAATGGCTTCCTAGCATCGTTCACTTCTTGGAGTTCTTCACACTCTTCCTTATCGCTTCAGGTTTTCTTCATAGACTTGATCAAATTTTCAACTTCCTTCAAGCCTCACTTCATTGCAAGATGATGTCAATCTAAGAGAGAGAGAGAGAAAGAGAGAGAACGAACATGATGAAAGGGGGGCACCTTCTTTTGAAGCCATCAATTGATCAGAGATAAAGATAGGAGGCACCAAGATCGTTCAGATAATAGAGGGGGAGATCTTAATTGCAAGCAAGAAGAGCAAAAGAGAAAAATTCAAGCCAATGTCTCTTCTTCTTCTTCTTCGCCATGTATTCTCCTTAAGAGCCAATATGGAGCCTCAACGTACTGATATGATCTGAGATCATGGGTGTGATGCAGAATTTCTCCTCATTCCATCTCCTGGCCTCGCGTAGGAATCCGTGAACAGATGGCAAAGATATACAATTAGATACCCCCTTCCTAAGGTCATCGACATGGAAGAATAGAAAAGCCATAGCTAAAATTAACTCTTGATTAAGAGTTTAATCTTTAACTTAAGAGAAAAAGGTCATTCCTATTGCCATAGGGCAATAGTCATGCGAGGGTCGGTGAGAGAGTAAAAAATTGATGACCTCACAATCAAAATGACTGGCCAGATGACGGACTTGCCTTGGCTGGACTGCAGGAGGACACGGACTCCAAAGACGCGACAACGACCCACAGGATTTACAAGTACGTGCCTAAACTGTTTATCTAAAATAAATGATATAGCATGAGTAAATGTTCAATTTAATATTTTTAGAAAATGCCTTGAAACCTTTTTTTGGATTTGAATGATTGTCTGCATTTATGTGCACTTGAAATCATTTTCTAAAAATCAAAAATAGTAAAAAATGCTCTTAAATGGTTCAAAATTGACACATATGAATTTTTATAAAAATTTTGGTTGATCTAATATGATCTATGATATTTTTTTGATAAATACTATGTCTTTAGAAATTTATTGATTTTTTTAAATAATATTTAAAGACTATTTGATATATTTAAAAATTCAAAAAGTGTTATTTTAAAAGAAAAATCATAGCTTTCATTTGAGTAAAATATGTTATTTATCAATAAAAATATGGATTTTTACATGAAAAACTGAAAAGACAATTCTTGATTTTTGATGAACTTTTGTAAGCTTTAAAACAAAAAGAAACAATAGTTTAATTATATTCTACTGAAAGAAACATTTTCATATAAACATGGTGTTTTTATTTTGAGTAAATAAAACAATACGTGATGTACTATTAAATAACACAGGGATGGGTAAGAATGAGAGATACAATAGTATTTTATGATGTTTGCTAATGATAAGAAAATTATAACCTTAAATTTAAATTACAAATATCAGAAACTTAATAAGATAATCATTTTGATGGCATGAGGGAAAGCCTCAGCATCCATATTTAGGATCTATATTTTGTTTGAATTAAAAGATGATTATCGGCTGATTGCAAGAATTATGAGTGGAGGGCCACTAAGACTACCTGATAAATTAAAGGAAAATATGGGAATTTAAAATGAACTATGTATGTGTTTACGCTGGAGTGTAGAGACTATTTGTTTTGTATCCTGATTGGTATTTAGTGAAGAAGAAGAAAGAAAGGACGCTATACTCGCAAAACAAATTAAGTATTTAAACACTAAAAAGCAACGACGAAATTGCAATACGGAGTTGGGAAACATTACAAGGAATTAAAATTATGGATTTTTAGAATGTTAGATGTTTTGATTTGAATGTTTGCTGTTAATTAATTAAATAAAATGAATTAATTTTAATCAGTTGGAGAAGAGAAATATAAAAAGGAATTTAAATGGGGATATTCAAATAGATCCAAGGGATCTATACTTTGAAACAAAATTCTTAAAGTCAAACATTAAAACTTCCTGGATAAACCGCCACTAGTTTGGCAAGAGCAAATTATGAGGAGCTGCCCCTGAGAGATGGGGAGAAGCCGTAGTTTTCCTAGGTTAGCATTCTAGGACCCAATATAGAGACCTAGCTGTTTAAAGAAATGAAATATGAGATTGAATAAGCTTACCAAGTTTTGTTCAGACGATTAGTTGGACTACCACTAATAAGTGTCACGAATAAAAAGGAAGGCTAGACTAAATTGCAAGAATTAGTTATCAAGATCACCTATACAGTGCAACAACTCTTAGGAGTTGGCTTGCCGACCTGGTTAAAAGTGGCTTGGTCTTTGGCCAGTCAGCAGGAATTGCAATGGGTTGTGCCATGACGACAATCAGATTCACAATAGGAGCTTGAACTGATGGAATCACACCCCCACTTGAAGTAGGTTGACTTGGTGGAAGAGAGGAAGAACTTACGCATCCTCCTGCACCTAAATGACTATGTGTAGCAGTTGGGTTACTAAGACCACTGCCTCTTATGCGTATCGGGCTACTCCTTTGAGGAGAATAACGACTTACAATCTCTAACCGCCGTCTAGCCCTCTCAGCACGTTCTGCTTTTTGTATTTCATCTTGGTAGTCCTTGTCAGAGGACATAAACCAACTTTCTTTTGGTCCCAAAAAACCCTAGATTCGAGAACCACCACTTATTGGTAGCTCTCGGCAGACGCACCACTGATTGGACCTGAAATGGGCCGACACTGGCTATGGCACTAGCCAGACCTCATGCTCATAACAGACAAACACACCCTCACGGCCTCGCGGACCAGGAGCGTCAATCTACTACTAAAGGATAAACTGCCCTAAAGCCTAATCTATGCGATTATAGTTTAGCCATTTTGTAGTCCAACATTTCCCTTTTTATAAACTCCTCAGAGGGAGAACCCATACACACTGGCAATAAATACCATGATCACATACATGGAGGCAACCTCTCAGTAGAAACACCGTGGCCCCACTGCAGCTCTCCTACATCGCAGGGATTGGCCCCTTGATGCGTTGCTCTCTTCATTTCGAATCCAGGAGATATACCATGTGTCCTTACTTAACAGTCCCTTAGGAAACCGCCCCTCTATCCTACGACAAGGGATAAACTTATGCTCTCAATCGTGGGTCCAATTCCTAAGAAAACAATTGCTATGCAGTCCAGGAGCTTTTCCGTTGATACCACGAACCATGCATAGTGCATAACGTGAATGGTTTAGTGCACAAACAGAAGAAAATCAGCATTGTGCATCGTGCGAAACCAATCTTTTCATGATTTCCATGCTAACGTTTATGTAATGAGGAAAGACACCGAGTCTTATGCTCATGTTGCCTTTCTCTTTATTTTAAAACAACGTCCTATAGGCATGATGCAACACGTAAACCAGATTTTAGTTTATATTTTGACGCTCAACCTCCCCTCTCACCCTATCGTTTAATGTTTTGCATTCGTTGATAGGTGAAAGGGTCGTTTTATGTGTGTTTCCTTACAAAGAAAGCGATAAACACGAACGGAAACATAGAAACGAGGGTAAACTGAGGCCAACCTCGTGCTTTACCTTCATTATATGTTGTGCAAATACACATGTAATTTTCTGGAGTTTTCCTTTTACCATTTCCTAAAATTTTTCCATTTAAAACCCAATTTTCACCATTTTTTGGTATTTTTCCTCTATTTTCTTTAATAAAAAAGACTAGAAATTAGGATCAATTGTGGGCTGTGGCCCTTAGGTTCCTTGATAGCAAAATCTTAGGTTTTATATGCATTATGTCTCATATTTCCCATTTATTTTGCAAAAAACCCCATTTTACCCCTTAAACGCATGTTTTTCGGGTTTTATAACATTAATTTCAGCCATATCACTTATGATTTTCTAATTTTCAGATTATAAAATGTTGAAACTCATAGAAAACAACATCATAATGCATAATCAACCCATGGGAACAATATTTCATCAATCAAATAGCATAAAAACTCATTTTTTCTTCATAAAAATTGAATTACCGCTTAGGCTTCGTATTTCGGGATCTCAGTTTTGGTGCGGGACTATGGGTCAGCCCACATTCAATGTCCAGCATCTTCACAACCAGCAATCTTCATGTCTACATCGATCCAGAAGCAATCTGGTCCCAATCAGACAAGCTTCCCTTCACCATTCTTCATTTTCCTCTTGCACACAAGAACAGCCCCTTAGGGGAGAGAGAGGGAGGAGAGAGAAAGACTAGATTTGGTTCTCTTCATTCCCACAGCCATTGCACGGGCAAAGACAGGCGATAAGACCAGCCAACATAGAGAAATCAAGGGCCAATGCCGGTTGCAGGGGTTGTTTGCAGATAGCCATCATGATCCATCAAGATCATGCTGCATTTTTCGGTGCCTTCCTGCACATCTTCTTCCCATGCTTGCACCGCATTTTTCATCTTCTTTTTCATGTGGCATAAAATGTCCCCAAGCCCCCAAAGGTCACTACCCACTTTGGCCAAAAGAAGTCCACCTTTTCAAATCTTGCCCATTTGTTAGCCATTTCCTCGTCCTGGCTTCGATTTGAGTGCTGTAAATTTCTGCGCGTCCAGCTTGACATCCCGCATTGGTTGGAAACTCTTGACAACCCACACGGCAGTCTGAAAAATTATCAAAAATCCAACAAGTATCGCTCGGGCGCCTTTTAAAAGTCGTCTTTCACTTGGTGCTTAAAATCGTCCTAGCTGGAGCCACCACCTTCGATGTTGAATATTTTTCCCCTAAATTCTAGATTTTTTGGCAAATTTTAGGCACATCCCGGACCTAAAACTCCGCTCTCACTTAACCTCTTACAATAAGAGGTCTAGTCATGTTCATGGTACAATTATCCTCATGATGCCTAAGAGCTTGGGCAAAGCTCTTTCTTTACCATACCATGGGGAACCTTTTCATACAGCCCGTCAACTATTCTCCAATGAGGATATTCTAAAGGTGTTACAAAAGCAAATCGAGGATGTCTTGGATCCTGAGCGGGTTATCACTACTTTAAAAGTTAATGTGTCCATGATTTCCAATCCTTTTTGGAAGCAATTGTGCCAATTCCTTCAAAACTGGTTTACGCCTGCCAAAACCCTTCTAATTATCTTTTGAAGGAGTTATTTACAGCTTCTCACATGGTGCTAAAAGATTTCACCATTGATTAGAGTTTGTATCTCCTGACTAAAATGAATCAGCATTTTATGAGAGCCATGAGGGGTAATGTGATTAGTGTCACATTTGGTTCTTACCTTTATGTTTTCCTGACACATGTTGCCCTTGTGAAGTTAATTTGCGCATTACCAGTTGATTCTCCAGAGGTTCCTCCTCTTCCTATTGAAGATGATGATATTATCATTAAAGATGTTGATTCTCCTCCTCCAATGGTCATCCTTCAGAGGAAGCGTCTTAAGAGAATGGCTGAATCAATGCCAATTTCCACTCCTTCAATTTCAGTTCCTATTCAATCTTGCAGTATGCTATCTACTTTCCTTACCATGCCAAATCTTTTTAGAGCACATAGAGATGGTACTTTGGATGTTTCCATTCCCTCTATGCAATGTCTGGTGATAAGAGATCCAAATCCATTTTTGTGCAAAGACATTCAAAGCTCTATTGAACTCTCAATTACTACCTGTATCCAACAACTTTACTCTTCTTTTTATAAAGAGGTTTAGCAGTCCAAGGAGGAGTTGAATAAAACTAATATTGAACTAGCCTCTACCAAAGAAAATTTTTCTAACCTCTATATATAGATGGAGCCATAGACTAAAGTCATTGTCCACCCTGCCCCATTGGATTACGAAAATTTCCATTGTTTCTTCTAAAAGGAGAATTTCTCCCTCGATTGGTATCACTATTATAATTGTTTCGGGGTACTGGAGGTCTACCCTGGGTTGGCAATCCTCGTGACCTAAAAGGTTGATTGGGTGGTCCAATCTCATAAGTTGTATTATTACGATCCATATAATTATAATTCGTTTGCATTGAATGAGCTTATTGTTGCTCTTGCCCTATCTTATGCCAGCAATTAGTATCCAAATGCCTTGTCTTAAGGCAAAAAGTACAGAATGGTGGATGATCAGGTATTAATCTTGAAGGTGTCGGGCACTTTGTAGCCACATGGCCATAACCATGACACTTACCACACCATATATTTGATCTAGGTGGGTTCAAAGTTGAATTTCCCGATGATTGTTGTGCATTCGAAACTTGTGTTGCTACCGAATAAATTTCCTTCAAAGGTGCTTGTACTGCACTCATAATTTCCTCCTTCAATTTTCCTAGGGATTTCGCAATAATATCTGCTACTTTTGCTTCATCAAGAGGAGATTGAGGTTGTGGCATAGAAGGCATTCCTGTTTGCATCATGTAGGCTGGGATCGAAGTGTACGGATTTAAAGGTACACTTGACACATTTGAATTTGCAGTTACCGATGGATTTAAAGGCACGGTCACATAAGACACGTTCTTAGGTACCCCGCCTGAAGTACTGGTAGGGTATTCCATCCGAGGTTCCTTGAAGAGATCTCTCCGTCATTGTTGACTAAGCTATACTTCTTCCCACCATCTAGCATGTGTTTTAGCATCTGCCAGCGTAGCTGGTCGTTGTAAACTAACATGCTGATGAACTTCAGGATAAGCCCATCAATAAACTTACATTTTTGTGTGGGATCATCAAGAGGGGGATTCATCTTGCGAATGATTGTCTCCATACGCTCAATGTAATGTTCAACGCTTTCAGTTGCTCCTTGAGATAAATAATCTAATTGAAGAGCCAATCTATCTTGAAAACCTTGTCACCTAAATTTTTCGAGAAAAGCCCTTGATAAGGCAGCATAAGTTCCTTTATGTTGAGCATCCAGGTTCCCGTACCACCTCGCTGCTTCATCTTTTAATGTTTCAGGGAAGATATGAAGCTTTTGATCATCGTCTATTATCTCATTGGCGACACAAGTAACCTCAAATTGTTGCGAATGGGCATCGGGATCTTCATCCCATAGTCCCCCGAATTGCGTAAAGTTAGATAATCTGACTGGGCTTCGAGCTATTGTTTCCCTAAATAGTGTTCCTAGTCCAAAATCTGAAGTAGAGTCAGACCACACGGGTTCCTTGGATTCTCTGAATAAGGATCTTAGTCCAAAGTCATATACAGCTCTTGATTGCTCTCTTTGATGGGGAATACAAAACAAAGAACGTAATCCCAAATCTGTCACTCTATCTATCCACAAGGTTCTTTTGGTGCTTTAAATAAGTAGTTTAACCCAAAAGTAGATTCTAAATTCGAACTAAATGTAGATTCGTTACTCCCTATAGTGGCATTAGCTTCACTTTCCACGCTCTCACTTTGCGTACTCTTTACCTCAATAGGACTATCAGTGCTTGAAACCACTCGATCCCACTGGTATGAAGTTGCTTCACTTTCCTTTGATGGTGTTCTATCAAATGATATGTTAGGCTCTAAGGATTCTACGTTTGAGTTAGACACAGCATCTATCCCCAAGTTCAGTAATGCGTTGACCCTCTCAAGCCTTTCTAATAACCAAGCCTCCTGTCGCACTACTCGTTCTCTAGCTCACTGATCTCTGGCCTCGTTTTGCTACCTCCGTCTTTCTGAATTCATCCACGATTACTAAACTAGCTCTTACTGTCATACTCCAAAATTACGCACGTTTTATTTGAAGCTATAAAATTAGGTTTTCGCTTGTATGCGCGCTTAGAAGGTTCAAAATAGTCGGCAACTCTGGGTCTATTTTCCCATAAGGCAACTTTTCTTCTTGCTCGGGGATTAAGCCTAAGATTTCAGCAACCTCTCTAACGTCTTTTGTGTCAAAAGTAATTTTTAGACCTCTGGATACACGTATCCAGGGCAGCACATCATCACAGACCACTCTTCTAAAGGTTCGGTAAGAGCTGCGATAATACCAATCGAAGTGGTACGATACAGTAATTGTATTTATCTCTACTGCATCTATTAGCCCAAAGTGTGTTGCTAGTAGAACTATGGTTTGTGCACAATCATTATAACCCCAACTCCAAGAGGATAATTGCTCTATGTCCACAGTTAATTTAGGGCCAAAATATTCGCCTCCCTCTACTAACTCTGTATCTCTCACCCAATCTAGCACTCTTCTTTGGCATCCTTTGAAAGGTGAGAAGGATCGAAGCTTGACACGAGCTATGGCAGGAGAGCAAGAGCAAGAAAGAGAGAGACAAGAAATGGGAACTCCAACAGTCACAATGTGTGACCGGGCCTTCCTTTATTTACTAGTCACTAAAAATGAATGTAAAGAATAAAGTGACGTGACGGGCGCCCGCCACCTGCAGTGTGCAGTGGCGGGTACTATCAGTGTAGTAATACACGGGGCGGCATGGCGGAGTTTACCCCAACAACCTCCCACTTAAAGGTGAATCTGCCCCAGTGAGAGAGAAAAGAAAAGAAAAAGACAGTACAACTATACATAGGTACAAGGGATGAGGAAAGGCAACATCTCATCCAACGCCCATCAATCTCCTGAGGAAGGCAAAGCGCTCAGTAGTGAGGCTTTTGGTGAGCAGATTTGCAGGATTCTCGTCAGTGGAGATCTTGACAAGGTCAACAGACTTGTCCTCCACGACACCATGTATGAAGTGATACCTCACCTCAATATATTTCATCTTCGCATGGAAGACCGGATTCTTAGCCAACTGAATGGCACTCATAGAATCTGAATGCAGTGTAGGTATAGCATCAATCCCAAGGTCAGCAACTAGACGGCCTAGCCATATGGCCTCCTTGCAACCCTCAGTGGCTGCAACATACTCGGCCTCAGTGGTAGACAAAGCCGTACACTTGTGAACCCTGGACATCCAAGAGACAGCACCTCCAGCATAGGTGAATACATAGCCAGAAGTGGACTTCCTACTATCTGCATGTCCTGCATAATCGGAGACAGTGTACCCCACGACCCCTGTATCCTGGCTGCCATAGCAAATACACATATATGTTGTGCCCTTCAGGTACCTCATGATACCCTTCACGGCATTCCAATGTTTCCTACCAGGTATAGCCATATAGCGTGCCACAATACCAACTGCAAAGGCAATATCTGGACGAGTGGCTATCATGGCATACATCAAACTGCCCACGGCTGAAGCATAAGGGATCTGGGCCATCTCGACCCTCTGCTCATTTGTCTGCAGACAATCGGCCTGTGATACCTTCACATAAGAAGGCAATGGACAGCCAATAGGCTTTATGTCCTGCATGCATAAGCGCTCAAGGACTTTATGAATATACTTCCTCTGTGACAAGTAGAGGAGTCCCTGATGCCTGTCGCGTCTAATGCGCATACCAAGTATGTGAGAGGCATGTCCCAAATCCTTCATCTCAAAGCTCTTCATCAGTTGAGATTTAAGAGCATCTAGCTCATCATGAGCTTTCCCTACTATCAACATATCATCCACATAGAGTATCAAAATAAGCAATGAACCATCACGGGCTTTCTTGTGTAAAGATACAGATCCATAGCACTCCTGTTGTAGCCCTGTGACTGCATAAAGGCATCAAACTTATGATACCATTTCCTAGGTGCCTGCTTCAAGCCATAAAGACTTTTCTTCAACTTGCACATTAGGTGCTCCCTGCCAGGTTGTGCAAAGCCCTTAGGCTGCTCCATATAGATCTCATCATGCAAGTCCCCATGTAAGAAAGTCGTCTTGACATCCATCTGATATAGATCTAAGTCAAGCTGAGCAACCAAAGCCAAGACCAAGCGCAAGGTGGTCTTCTTAACCACAGGAGAAAAGACCTCATCAAAGTCTACACCATGCTCCTGCTTAAAACCCTTTGCTACCAATCTAGCCTTGTATGCCGGCTTGGGGTGCCTAGGGGTACTTTTCAGCTTGTACACCCACTTGCATGGCAAAAAGCCTTCTTGCCCTTAGGCAAGGCAACCAAATCCCAAGTCTCATTCTTATGCAAGGAGTCGATCTCAGACTACATAGCCGTCTCCCAGGAGTGACTGTCACCCTTGCGCATAGCCTCATCATAAGTGAAAGGCTCTCCTACATCTGTAACCAAAATATAATGCATAGAGGGCTGAAATCTATCAGGTGGACGTTTGTCTCTAGCAGATCATCTCACTGCAGGCTCTGTTGCCTGCCCAACTGCCTGTCCAACACCCTAACCATGAGCATCTACTGCAGCTATAGGCTGTCCAACTGGCTGTGCAAGAGCTCTAGGCTCCTCCTGAAAGATCACTCTGCGGATCTCAACCACCTTCTTAGGCTGCATGTGCATCTTGTCTTCATGGAAGACTACATCATGGCTGCGTACTATTTTTCGTGCCTCCGGATCCCATAGGTGATAGCCCATCTCTCCTGAATCACCATAACCAAGAAAGATGCATTTAATGCTCTTTGGATCCAACTTACTCCTCTTGTCCTTGGGCACATGGAAAAATGCCTCATATCCAAAGACACGGAGATGCACATAAGAGGGTGGCTTACCAGCCCAAACTTCCTCTGCAACCTAGAAATCCAATCCACTAGAAGGCGATCGGTTTATGACATGCACTGCCGTACTAACTGCCTCAGCCCAAAAGCTCTGTGGTAGGCCTGCATGGCTAAGCATAGAGTGGACACGCTCCTGAATAGTCATGTTCATGCACTCAGCCAAACCATTCTGGGCGGGGGTGTAAGGGGCGGTCAACTGACGGTTAATACCCCTGTCATCACAAAACTGCTCAAAAGCACGTGAGACATATTCTCCCCCATTGTCAGTCCTAAGGCATTTCAGCCTATACCCAGTCTGGTTCTCAACAAGAGTAAGCCAACGTTGAAAGACTGCCAAGACATCGAACTTTTGCTTTATGGGATAAGCCCACACTTTCCTAGAAAAATCATCAATGAAGGTAACAAAGTACTTCGCCCCACCCATAGACATACACGGCATGGGCCCACAAACATTTGAATGCACCAAAGCCAAGGGCTCACTCATGCATGGCCTACCCGATTTCTTATGCGTAGACCTATTCTGCTTACAATAAGGACAATGATCACACGAGTCAAAACGTGCATAGTCCAAAGGCGGAAGATACTGCAAACCACATAACATTTTCATTCCCTTCAAAGATATATGTCCCAAACGGGCATGCCAAAGTGATACATGTGGGATAGAACCCACTACCAAAACATGGTCTACAGAAGACCCAGATACAACAAGAGGATAGAGGCTGCCAGCCTTGGCACCTCTAGCAAGCACAAGTCTGCCTTTGGTAATCTTCTAGGCAGAATCTCCAAAACAAACATGAAACCTTGCATCATCCAACTGTCCTGCAGACATAAGACTGCGCGTAAGCGTAGGTACATGACGTACATCCCTGAGCAAAAAGGAACTGCCAGTGGAAAACTGCAACTGAATATCTCCACAGCCCACAATATCAAGAGACCTGTCATCTCCAAGTCTGACTAATCCAAATACAGTACGGTAAGAGTGAAACCACTCAAGTAAGGCGTCACATGGAAGGACGCACCTGAATCCAATAACCAGCACTGTGCATACATACTAGGTGTCTCAGTCAAGTGTGAGGTATCAGAAGAACTAGTTGCAAGTATAAACTCATCACTACCATCGGAATCCTCGGTCTGCGTGACATTAATTTCTTCAATCTTGACGTTGGACTTCGCAGGTACTATGCTGCGATCAGAGGACTTCTCCTGCACTTTCTTTTTCCCCTTATCCTTGCGCAACTCATGACACTATGGTCTGATATGGCCCTTTTTTCCACCATGATGGCAAGTGACATTAGCATTGCGCCCACACGACTTACTACGCGACTTTCCACGAGATTTAGACCGACCCTTCTGAGAGTCACGGCCATGGCCATTCCCACGTTCATTCCTATCATTCCTGCCTCTAACTGTCAAAGCATGTGAAACACAAGAGGCATCCAAGTTTTTGCAATTAACCTCTTCCTACAGAAGAGCACTCTCAACATCATTCAGTTTCAAAGTAGCACTAGAGGCACATAGGGCAATGTGGAATACATCCCATGACTCATTCAGAGTCCCAAGCAAGAAAAGAGGAGTTACTTCCTCTCCAAAGGTGATATCCTGCGAAGTCAGGTTCTTCAGTATAGCATGGAACTGGCTCAAGTGAGCAAACATAGTCGCATTATCCTTCATGCGCAAATCCATAAGCTGCTTCAACCAGTACATCTGACTCGCCGGACTTTTCTTATCATAAAGATTCTTGATCTTATTCTATAGATCCCATACACTCTCTGCTTCCTCAAATACATTATAATGTACCTGTTCAGTGAGAGACAATACAATCGTGGACTTGTATAGCTCATCAAGTTCAAGCCAGTCGTCATTGTCCATAGTTTCAAGCTGCTCCCCGCTCAACCGAAGTGGCTTAATCTGAGATTTCTGCACCAAGACCTGCCAAATTTGACTCTTCCAATAAGAGTAGTTGGTACCATCCAACTTTGTGATGTTAAATATGGCATTATCAATCGAAGAGGACGCCATAATGCAGGCTGGAAATGCACAGACAGTCTAAAATTGCTTGTTGTTTTACTGCAGAAAGTGCCCAAAATCCACTGAAATGAGCTCCAAATGGCGAGAAAAGTGTGCCAAAAAATGTTGCCCACTTAGTACTAGGTGCGGTACACCAAATCAAGATATTTCAGCATTAAAAATACTGCTCAATCTACCAATAAATGCTTGCTGTAATAAATTTCAGAACTGCAATAATGAGAGCAAACTATCCCGAAACTGGATTTAATGTCAATTAAACAATGCTAGGTCCAAAGCCGGTATAAAGAGGACAAAGCAAAGCCAAATGACAGTGAAAATACATGAGCAACTCATCGAGAGATGTCAAATAGCATCTGCCAGTAAGAGGCACACCCCCAGACAATCTAGGCAAAATGTACATGCAACTGCCAAAACCTGACACAAATAGGTGTCTTCTCAAAGGAAAGCGGATCCAAAACTGAGACTCGGCTCATAAGCATCCTGTGAACCAAGACATATACTCAATGCAACATCCAACTGTCGGAGTATAATCCCAAAGTCTCAATACATCTGTAACTACTCAATGACATAGACTGCTCCAATACATGTAACTGCTCCAATAGCATGTAATCCTTGCTCAAGGTCAAGTAAGCATGCAAGATGCTCCCACTGGTACAAAAGGCGTACAAATGAGCTCAAGGGCTCAAACAACCCAAGACAAAGTACCAGTGACAAGTGACTAAGTCAATGCATCATACGCATCCCAAGAGCATGACATACATGAAGCAACTGATGGAAGCAACCAACGAGCAAAATATAATCCCAAAATAAGATCTCTGTCAACTCAATGACATCTGATAGCAACCAAGTAAATGATCAAACTGAGTCGGAAATGCTCAAATACATCCAAGGCAAAGCCCCCAATGTCAGTAAAGCATAGACGAACCAAGCGGCATATATCACAAACCAAAGCATGTAATGTATGAAGCCTAACTGTCAAGCATAGACATGAGGCATAAGTGGTCCAAGAGCATGCCAAGTCGGTCCAAATGCCAGTGAATATCAACCAAGACAGAGCTTATGCGTAGCTCAAATACATTCCATAGATTCAAACATGAGCTCAAAGTCATCCCCAAATGTCAAATACATGATGGCAAATCCCAAAGCATACATCCGGTACCAATAGGTAAGTGACAAAGCATCCAAAGTATCTTCAGCCTACTGTTATTACAGCCAAGTTTGACTGTCAAAACGAAGAAATTTCAGCCAATATTTCAGGCCAAAATCATGGCATAATCATGGGCATACATTCCCAAGGCACTAGGCATCATGTAGGCTGCATACGGGCATCAAACAAGGTAACCGGAGTAGAGTATAAGCATCAAATGCAAATGCCAAGTGTGGCTGCCCTGTTTCTAGCACTGTATAACAGTAAATGACAGTCCCAAATCAGCCAATATTTCAGGCCAAATTCATGGCATAATCATGTGCATACATTCCCAAGGCATTCGAGCATCAAGTAGACCGCATACGGGCATCAAATAGCACAACCGGAATGGAGTGTAAGCAACAAATGCTAATGTCAATGGTGCTACCCTGTTTTCAGCCTGTTATGACAGTTTATGACAGTCCCAAATCTGAAGAAATCAGCCCCGAATGATCAAGACCAATTCCCAAAGCTTGAATGACATTAAACATGAAGTCTAATAGCCCTCTTGATCAAGGTAGAGAGCAAGAAGCAATGGCCAAGTGTGGAGCTGAAGTAGACAAGTGCTAACAGCCTAGAAAAATGGCGCAATCTACCCTGTTGGTGCTGAACTTGCTGCTGCTCCACATGGGCTGAAAGAGGGTAATGGGGGGCTCAAGAAGGGCCTATCAAAGGCCTATGACAAGCCTCTTTGAGCCTTGATAGGTGTAAGGCACAATATGAGGGGAATAAGCTTCAAGGGTTTGAAGCCATGGCTGCCCTTGCTATTTGCAACCTGTAGACTGAAATAAAACCCTGAAAGAATGATCAAATACCTCAATACCAATGCCTTAAAGGTGCCTCAATAGGTCGGGAAGGTACTCGGGAAGCCGGGGAGCAACGGGAGCTCGAGGAGATCGGATATGGCTGCCGGGATGGAGATCCAATGTGTGAAGGGAGTTGATGCGAAGGTAGAGAAGCACCAAGTCGAGCTCGAGCAAGAGGAAGCCAAGCTCTGATACCAGTTGAAAGGTGACAAGGATCGAAGCTTGCATGCGAGCTATGGCGAGAGAGCAAGAGCAAGAAAGAGAGAGACAAGAAATGGGAACTTCAACAGTCACAATGTGTGACCGGGCCTTCCTTTATTTACTAGTCACTAAAAATGAATGTAAAGAATAAAGTGATGTGGCGGGCGCCCGCCACCTGCAGTGTGCAGTGGCGGGTACTGTCAGTGTAGTAATACACGGGGCGACACGGTGGAGGTACCTTTATCCCAACACCCTTGGGGCAAATTAGGAAAATAGTCCCTTAGAAAAGAGACTACGTATTCACTCATAAATAACACCTAGGATTTAAATACCCTAGGAAAAATTGATCACCCGTTCGAGCGTACATGACTCC